>NC_054378.1:18863736-19174236 GCF_017654675.1 Xenopus laevis | reverse complement strand
CTGGACTTCTCCTTCCCTTTTAATTGGGGGGTCAACAGACAACTAGGAAAGGGGGCTTCTCCCTCGCCTGAGACTGGAAGTTTGTTCCCCCGGACTTTAGGGGTTACAGTTGGACTTTCCTCTCGCTCTTGGAACAAGGACCCCTCCAAGTTTAGAATTTGGGGTTTCTGCTTCAGAGACTGGACTTGTCCCTCCACTGCTAATGAGAATCTGTTACCTATGAATTTAGGGGTCTTGCACCCCAGAACTGGACTTTTTCTAAACTTTAATATACGGACTTGATTCTCTTTTCTTGGAACCCCTGAAACTCTTGATTGTGGGGTATTTACGCTGCAGCTGGACATCTGTCACCCAGAGACAGGGTGTCTCACTTTTGCACCTTGGGAGCTTACACTCTACAAGTGGAGATTCTGATGCTAGTGGGTCTCTACCCAAACCTGCAGCCCTGCATGAGGATTTGTTCCAGGAATAACGTTATTTTTGTCTTCTATAAATCTGGGCACTAGTTACCCTGCTCCCCCAGCGGCTGTTTGGTTTTTCTGCTCTTGGAGATTTTTAGGCTTTCCTAACTCTCTCTGGGGGTCTCAATTTACCTACTGGAGTGCAGAAGGTTCAAACATTCTGGATTTAACTCTTTGGTGTCATGTCTTTATGAACAAGTGAGTACTGTGCAGGGTAAAGCAGCAGTGACAACCAACCAGTGCTGCTTTGAAGTTCTGACCTGCACACACCACCATGGAAAATGAGGAGTGGAAAGTGTCTGTGTGGATTTGCCAGGAGGAGAAGCTGGTCTCAGGGCTTACCAGGCGCACCACTTGTGCTGATGTGGTCAGGGTCCTGCTGGAAGACCACAACCAGAAGCAGGCTGAGGAGGGGTCCATGCTGCTGGGACCACCACAGTGTTATTGTATTGTGGAAAAGTGGAGGGGATTTGAGAGGATTTTACCCAACAAAACTAAAATCCTCCGATTATGGACAGCATGGGGAGAGGAACAAGACAATGTCAGGTTTGTCTTGGTCCGGAGCGAGGCTTCTCTGCCCAACATTGGGCCAAGGAGTGCAGAAGCCAAGGTGGTCCTAAGCAAGGAGAGCCCCTGCCACCAGAGGACGCTCAGCAAGACCAGCACAGGACTGACCCAAGACAAACAGCGCAGAGTGGTCAGGAAAGCTTTCAGGAAACTGGCTAAAATAAACAGAAAGAGGTACGAGACCTTACCCAAGGAGTCTTCCTCAGTGGAGAAAATGGAAACGTTGGTGCATCTTGTTCTTTCTCAGGACCATACCATCCGCCAACAGGTCCAGAGAATTATGGAGCTGGACAGAGAGATTGAGAGGTTTGAGGCCAGAACCCACTTTGACAGGATGAAACGGCACGGGGTCAACTACGTCCAAGAAACCTACTTGGTGGGCATGGCGTCTGACAAGGGTTCGGCCAGTGACAGCAACCCACTGAGTGATCAGTCCTCCCAGGAGGAACTCTTTGCTGACTATGCACAGAAGTGTGACGAGGTCTTGTTGTTGCAAGAACAGATCAGCCAACAGGAGGAGGCCATGGAGCACATCACCGTACAGATCCAAGAGGAGCTCAACAAAAGGTGGATGGAGAGGCGTCAGGAGGAGCTCAGCGCTAAAGAGCAGGAGTCATGCTTGTCGGACTCAGGGGCAGATCAAGGGGGTGACGAGCCTCAGTTACTTTTAGAACAGGAAAGGGTTAAAACAGAACTCAGCGCCAGTCTCTACATCGGATTGAGGCTGAACACAGACTTGGAGGCTATCAAGGCTGATCTGGATTATACCCAAAAAATGTGGGACGATAAAGAGCAGGAACTGCAGAGCCTGTTGCACAGTCTTAATGACCTGGACACCGACGAGTGTCAGGATTTGGCTGAGATGCCATGCGAAGACACAAGTCTGGGGGTGACAACTAGTGGGTCACCCACAGACAGTTGGGTAGAGAAAGACTTGGGGCGACAAACAAACTGTGAAGCAAACGATGAGGATTCAGACACTGGACTGAGTTCTATGCACAGTCAGGATTCGGACTCTGGACCAGTATGTGAATCTCTGGTATAAATATTCACTTTACATGGACACCTGTTTGTTCCCTGGGATATCTAAACAGTGTTTGGTTGCCCTCTAATCTGGCACCGGAAGGGTTAAAACAGTTACAGATCCCATAATCTGCTTCCAACCATGTGGCTTGTGGGAGTTCTAGTTGCACCTCATTAAGTATCCTTGGCTTTGCATGTTGAGGTTTTACATGTTTAACCTTTTCTTTATAGGTGAGAACAGTGAATAATGGAAAGCCTGTTACTGTAGTTTATCTGCTTTGATACATTGTCCTCCCGACACAGACCCCAGAATTCACTGTCTTTGGGTTACGACTACTGAAACTTGATTTGCTTGTACATTTGTATTTTTTTTAATAAACCTTTAGCTGAATTAAATGTGATTATAACTATATATTTGATTTATTTTTTTATTTACTAGGCTCTGAGAATAGAATGCTAGACCCTGCAGAAATATGGGTTAAATTGCAGCAGTGCTGTAACCTGTACCAACAGTGAATATAAAGAGCCCAGACAGACATTGTTTTTTAAAAGCAATGACATTTACAGATAACTGTAAAACCAGTGAGCATGAGGGATGGATCTATATTGGGAAGTTGCTTAGACTTATAGTTATTTTGATTAGGCCACAACAAAAGTTTTTGGGTGAGGTTCCCCATTAAAACAAAATCTGCCTTCTTCTATACGCATGCATTATTTTGCCATTAAAATTTAAGAAGCGAAACCTGGTTTTCTTCCCAGGGTTCTTTCTGCTCAGCAACCAATCAGCAAAAGTAGTACAGTAATTAATTGCAGCCAATACCAGCAGTTTTTCTATTATAATGCATGCAGTAGACTGATCAGAATCAAATGCTGAATGGTTGCTATGGGTTACTGCACCATGTAGTAAATAAGTCCCCTGCTTATCTGCATCATTGTACTTAGGAAACTGTCCCTAGTGGTAAAAAGTATTGGCAAAATGAGTTGGATCAGATTTTGGCTGGGTTTGATGTACAATGAGAGCTCACACTTGGCCAGCATTGCTTGTTCTGTAACTAAGGGTGCAGGTTTTTAAGCTGTCACATGAACTGTCAATGCAAACTGCCATTAAGGCAGGTGAATGCCAAGGCGCTCCCTTGTAACCCTTTAGGTGAATGTGCACAGGTGCTGTTCTCTGAGCCAGCAGGTTTGGGTGCATCAGTTCTACCTGTAACCCTCACACTGCTTGGCTGTAGAATCCAGATGTATGAACTGCCTAGAACATTCCTTCTCTGTTTATTTGTATTTATACATATGGGTAGGAGGTGCCTATTGATTCCCTTAGACAGTACAGTATAAGGGTATAGTTGTGCCCAGAACATTCCTTCTCTATATATTTGTATTTATAAATATGGGTAGGGGGTGCCATATGGATTCCCTTAGACAGTACAGTATGAGGGTATAGCTTATTGTGTGCCCAGAACATTCCTTCTCTGTATATTTGTATTTATACATATGGGAGGAGGTGCCATATTGATTCCCTTAGACAGTACAGTATGAGGGTATAGCTTATTGTGTGCCCAGAACATTCCTTCTCTGTATATTTGTATCTATACATATGGGTAGGAGGTGCCATATGGATTCCCTTAGACAGTACAGTTATTGTGTGCCCAGAACATGCCTTCTCTGTATATTTGTATTTATACATATTGCAGTAAGTGTCATATTGATTCCCTAGGCTTAGACCATGGATCCCCAACCTTTTGAACCCATGAGTAACATTCAGCAGTAAGATGAGTTGGGGAGCAACAATAGCATGACAAATCTTTGTGGGGTATCAATAAGTGCTGTGATTGGCCATTTGGTAGCCCCTATGTGGATTGTCAACCTACATTGTGATTCTGTTTGGCAGTGCACCTTGTTTTCATGAAACCAAAACTTGCCTTCAAGCCTGGAATTCAAAAATAAGCACCTGCTTTGAGGCCACTGGGAGCAACATCAGAGGGGTTGGAGAGCAACATGTTGCTCACGAGCTACTGGTTGGGGATCACTGCCTTAGACAGTACAGTATGAGGGTATAGCTTATTGTGTGCCCAGAACATTCCTTCTCTGTATATTTGTATTTATACCTAAAGGTGTGAGCTGTCATATTGACTCCCCTAGAGCGTAGTTACTCTGTTACGTGCAGGACAATGCAATTGCGTGATTGGGTTGGACGCATTGAGCAGCAAAAATCCAAGAAGGGCCCCTGTGTATACTGTAGCTTATTGTATGTTAACATAACCCTTTGCATGTATACATATAGTGTAAACACCATAAATATAAGAGGGGGGAAGGAATAAGCCAATCAGAATGTGTTCTGCAGTTGAGTGATGACAACAGATTATAGTGAAGTTTTGTTTGGCCAAAGACCCTTTGTTAAACCTTATGGCTGATGACTGTCATGTTCTTCCTCTTTATGGTGTATATTGTTCACAGCGCTGCAGCCCAGGGAAACATTAACAGAATTAAGTAGGAGATGGAGTGAAAACTAAGAACAGGCAGAACAAACAAAACCACAGTGTTGTATGAAACATCTGGGGAGGCAGAGGATTTGATTTTAAGGTCACTGGAAGCAACAGGTGCAAGAATAGTGTTTTATTGGTGGTTTTTCACACAGTGCCATAGAGATTAATCTGCTGGCGGCTCCATGTTGGGATTAACCCCAAGATACATTCCTATCCCTGTACTAGCCATATCCAGCTTCTAACCCTTTGCTGACTGAGGTGCCCCTGCAGCATGACTTTGCATGGCGTTGCAGGCCTCACCTTCTGGGAATGGATTAAACGGGGGAAAGCACCTGCTCCCCGCACAAAGATAAGTCTGTGCTAAGCCAATAAACATAAGGGATAGTATCAAAGGGAGGGTAGGGGGTTTGGACGCTGCCATTGTGTAGGCATTGTACCCTGCGGGACGGGGACTCACAGTCTGGGGCAATCACGCTCTGTTTGTATATAGTGTTTACTTTCTTTAGCCAACCCGAGAGGGTGATTTAGTCAGCCCTATAAACACCGAGGCCAATCCTGTGTCTGACCTTGGCAGCTGCTCCGCTCTTCTTTCATACTGGTATAAACTGGCATGACCACGGCTTCCTACAGACCCTGCCAACAGCGAAACTTTATTATTCATTATGCTACAGGAGGAGAAGAGTTTCTTTTCTGTGCAGACTACCAACATGGCAGCTCCCACTCATATATAACATAACCTGCTTATAATCAGGGTCCAGTATGAGTTAACAGTTAGTATGATTTAGAGAGTGATATTCTTAGACAATTTGCAATTGGTTTTACTTTTCTATTATTTGTCCTTTTTATTCAGCAGCTCCCCAGTTTGCAATTTCAGCACTCTGGTTGCTAGGATCCAAATTACCCTAGCAACCAATCACTGATTTAACTAAAAGACTGGAATAGGGGAGGGTCTGAATAGAAAGAGAAGTAATAAAAAGTAGCACTAATAATAAATGTGTATCCTTACAGAGCATTGGTTTTTAGAAGGGGTCAGTGACCCCCATCTGAAAGCTGAGTCAGAAGAAGAAGGAAAATAATTCAAAAACTATATAAAAAAATAAATAAATAAACAATGAAGACCAATTGAAAAGTTGTTTAGAATTGGTCATTATAACCTAAAGATGAAACACCCCTTTAAAGGGCAATTTGCTTTTCCTGCCTTACAAATCATGTCGGTGAGCTGTGCCTCGTTCTGCACTGTTACCCTGGCTGAGCTGTGTACTATTGTTACTGAATGGAGACTGCAGTGCAGCATTCAGGGAAGTGCGGGTCAGCGAATCTGTACAAAAGTCTCGCAGTCACATCAGCAGAAAAACAACTGTATAGTGGCAAGGCCACTGTCTGGATGGGGAAAATGCACAATATTATAGCTGACTAATGTCACCCTGAGTTCCTAGGAACAATTAAAGGGGGACTCCACCCAAATATTTGCATAATGTCATGCCATATATATATATATATTATGAAAACATTTCAATGGTTTTAAGATATTTGTAAAGGTAATTGCAGCTGAACGCTGTTGATGTTCTTGGCACTGCTAGATATGACTCTTGAAACCGTGCAGAAGACAGCTAATTAACAGACCTGCTTAGAATGGCATTTTCTTTTATCATGCAAAAAAAACAAGTTCCCCTTTAAGCCCTGAAGGGGGACCCTAGAATATGAACTAAGAGTCCTATCAGCAAGACCCTCTATGAATGAATTCCTGCAATTTAAAATTCAGGCTCAGTGGTCAGTGACCCTAGCAACCAGTATTGTTATTAATACAGATCACAAAATAAGACAAGAATCTGCTGTTCCTGGGAAAGCAACAAGTTGCAATGGGCATGAGCCCCGGGTGCCATTAAGCAGGGAGACAATTTGCTTTTGTGGTTATGAATATTGCCATAGAGTGAAACTCACCTGTTTGCTACACTGGGGATTGTCCCAACTTGCTCTCCAAAATGAAAGTAATTTGTACTAATCAGTCTGTGCAGTGTCTGCTGATCGCTAGAAAGATACAAACCTGTTGCAACATCTGTCAGAGCAGCTTCCTAGAGTGCACCCCTGGGTGCTGGAGTGGGAGAGTCTTTGTACTTCCTGGAAAGCAGTGAGAATGCCAACCCCCCCCCTTCCCCTTTAAATATCTTTAAAGAAAATAATAATTGTTTTTCAGCACAAACAGTCCCCCCCCCCCAGCTTGAAATATCTTTATTTTATTTTCTGCATTAATTGCTTTTCTCTGGTTCCGTGAATATAGACCCATATAGTCCATCACATGACAGTCACTGGTACAAATGCCAGCAGGTATACAGTACAGGTGTTGTGCTGTACAAGAATAGGGTGGCAGTTGCAATTAAACCTATCTAGTGTATCTGCAACTTTACAAGTGGTAACTGCCATTCAACGTTATGGGAGGAGTTGGGGGCACTCTTTTTGGCTTTATATCCCCCTATGCCAATTATCAAGAGGAGGCAGGACCCCTTGTGCCACAGACCTCAGTGGAAAAGACTAAATCTGAAATAAAACGCTCCGACTGTGTATCATTATTTAGCAGACATAATGGCAAATGACTAAGGGCTAGTCCACACGAGGAGATTCAAGGAGATTTTGTCGCCTGGCGACTAATCGCCTCGTCTTTTGCGTGACTATCACCCCGAACTGCCTCAGCGTTTTTCCCCATAGGCTACAATGCATTCTCCATTCTCCTCGTGTGGCCTTACCCTTAAAGGGAACAATTCTGCCAGTGAGTCAGTTACATTGGGGGGGGGAGTGAGAAGCCCCCGGCTGGGGCCTGATGGTTTTGTTTAAAAATCAGGAACCTCAAATGCCTTTGGCTTAACTGAAATAAAAGGGGGGATGAGTCAGAATTGAGGCAAATGATTATCAACAATTCGTTCATTTGTGGAGCACAGAGCTATTCTTTTTATCAGTATCCAGCTGCTTAACCCCATTAGCACTAAAGGGCTCAGGGCCAGCCTCCCATGTAGACCCCAGGCCAACGAGATAGGGACCCGGCACTGATTCTGCACCTTTAAAAAATCAGGACTGAGCTCTTAAATTGTGTATTTGTTGTTATGTGTCACTACAGCCAATTACTGGGGGCATTTGACCTTCTTTTAAGGTCAATGATAACCAAGGCACCTCAACCAGAAACATCACTGTCCCAGTTACTCCTGAAGTCAAATTCACAAAATGTAAAGAGAAAATAATAATTGTTTTTCAGCACAAACAGTCATTTCACAGATGTTAAAGTTCTCTGTAGGTCATGCAAGTGATTCCATAATTAACTCAATAAATAATTAGGGAAGAATCTCAATCATAAAGCAGGACAGGATTGCTGTTCCAATGGGGATCAGGTAGGATTTGTGCAGCCACTGGTATAGAATGCTCTGTTATACAGATAGCTAGACTCTCAGCTGCCATAAAGCAGGACAGGACTGCTGCTTCCAATGGGGATCAGATAGAATCTGTGCAGCCACTGGGACAGAATGCTCTGTTAAACAGATAGCTAGAATCTCAGCCATAAAGCAGGGCAGGACTGCTGCTTCCAATGGGGATCAGATAGAATCTGTGCAGCCACTGGGACAGAATGCTCTGTTATACAGATTCCTGCTGTTCTTTATAAGCTAATTTGTCCAACATGAGAGTAGAAAATAAGTTGGATCATTAGCAGCAATAAAACAGCCCATGAATACAACTGTACCTGTCAATACTACAAGATCATTTATAAGATCAGTTATAATTATCTCTGCCTAACGATTCTGTATCTCCTCACTCTCCCTTAAGATTGAGATCTCTGCACACCGTACATGTAGATCTAATGATAAGGACCTGACATCTCTTTACACTGACATGTTGACAAGAAACGTGTCATTACATGTCGGCCGTGTGATATCAGCAGAGCGAACATATCCATTACTGACAAGGGGAATAAATTAAAGGCTGCAGGGAGTTGGAGAATCAGAGCAGTGGAACCTGGGGGTTCCAGGAATATCAGAGCAGAGTCAGCTGGCCTGGGACCAGATGACACTTTTTATTGTTTAATTGGAGAGTAGATGAAACAGCTCGTTAGCATGAAACGCAGGTGTAATTAAAGGGGTGACATTTGCGTGTCTCTTGTTTCAGTTCCACCTGTGCTACTGGTGAACAGCAATGGAGGTTGTTTATGCCCTTTGCTTAGGGATTCGCTCCAAATAAGTGAACCTGACCAAGGGGTTCTTCACCTTCCTACCACTTCCAGTTAATTTGTTTTCAGATTGTTCCCCATAAACCAACCCTTTTTTCAGTTGCTCTTTATCTTTTATTTTTTTACTCATGGGATTCTGCTCAGCAGGAATGGAGATAAAAAAAATGTATCAAATAAATGTATCAATTTAGAACAGTTATAGAGTAGACGACCCCCCCCCCCACAGAGCTGCTTTAGAATGTGAAAAATAAAACTGAAGACGCGCCGGGAGATTGCCAAGGTCTCATACCTCCCGGCCCAGTCCTCCAGTGCCCAAGCTGGCTTCAGTTTACTGATCCTGCCCAAGCATTTATTCTGCCTTTTGAATACCTGGTTTTTGACTCCTGCCTGACTTTTTGACTACGATTCTTGCCGCCTGCCTTGATCCTTTTGCCTGTATCTCGACCACTTCTTCTCTAAGGGTAAGGACACACCTGGAGATTCGGGGAGATTTAGTCTCTTGGTGACTAATAACCTCTTCTTTTGGGTGACCAACTGACGGTTGTCACCTGGTACAGCCAACTGCTCTTGCTGTTGAACTCTCCCAGATTCTACTCCATTTTTCTTTGAGCCATGGGAATCTAACCTACAATTTACAATAAAATGAGTAATTCACCTTAAAGTTAACTTTTAGTATGTTATAGAATGGCTAATTCTATTTTTTCTTTCTTACAGTTTTTAAATGATTTGCCTTCGTTTGACTCTCTTCAGCCTTAAAATGGGGGGGGGGTCGCTGACCCCATCTAATATATTAATGTTCTGTAAGGCTACAAATGTGTTGTTATTGCTACTTTTTATTCCCCTTCTTTCTGTTCAGGCCTCTCCTGTTCATATTCCAGTCTCTTATTCAAATCAATGCCTGGTTGCTACGGTTATTTGGACCCTAGCAATCAGATGGCTGAAACTGCAAACTGTGGAACTGCTGGATCATCTAGCAGTTAGGCAGGTTAAAATAGAGGCAAAATGTTGAACTTGATGGATGTGTGTTTTTTTTTCAACCTAAATTACTATGTATTTAAAGGTGAACAACCCCTTTGTAGAATGGCCTATTCCTATCAACTGTTATTATTTTTAGTACTCATCTTTCTAACCAGGCCTCTCCTATTCATATTACAGTCTATAATTCGAAACAATGCCTGGTTCCTAAGGTAAATGCAACCCTAGCAACCAGATAGCTGCTAATATACCTAACTGGAGAGCTGCTGAACAAAAAGCTAAATAACTAAAAAAAGAAAAACCATAAAAAATTAAAAATAAAATATACACTGAGAGAGGCGATATCGGGCTGATCCGATCGCTGGCCCTAGAGCCCAACGATCTGGTAATAATGAAGGGTAAACGGGCTGTCAGATCGTGGGACCATATCAACACACAGATGCAGCCACATATCCAACAGGATTTTTAACCCTGCCCAATCGACATTTGGCCAGATATCAATAGGGGAAGCCTGTCGGAGGGCCCCATACTAACAGTTAATTTAAAGGTGAACAGTCCCTTTAATATATAGTGGAACGCTGCTTATAACTGAGTTTTTCCCCTTTGTGCAGATGGATATTCGTAGCATTGGTAGTTTCCCTTTAACAGTGTCAGGGCATAGACATTCCTAATGGCAGAACCCTCAGGCCGATATGCCTGAAGGCTAATCAGCGGCACGTTATCTGAGCCAAAAATAGAGGGAAAAGCATTTAGCAGAAAAAAAGTGAAGGGAATGAGATTGTTATAAGTTTTTAAGAAGGATAAGAAACCCTTGAATTTGTTTGGGCCGGAATCTGTCTCTGAAAGTGGGTGGATAATTGTCCCCGGCCCCAGGGAGCAGATGCCGGTTTGGGCTCCTGTGAAGTCTCTATGCAATAAAGAACATGAAAAGAAGAAAGCGCTGAGAAATCCTTCACATGTTCACATTGCGTGACTGTCCCCCTCACCAGCAACACAACCACAAAGTAACACAACCAGGGATTCTCAGGCCGAGAACCAGAAGGAGCAGCACCACATTTTCCCCCCATTGGGGAAAATGTTCATTTAAAGGGATTGTTCACCTTTAAATGAATTTATTAGTATAATGTAGAGATTGATAGTCTGAGACAATTTGCAATTGGTTTTCATTTTTTTATTATTTGCTAGGGTCCACATTGTTGGAAAACAACATTACCCTAGCAACCATGCATCAATATGAATAACAGACTGGAATTTGAATAGGAGAGGCCTGAATAGAAAGATGAGTAATAAAAAAGTAGCAATAACTATATATTTGTAGCTTTACAGAGCATTTGTTTTTAGATGGGGTCAGGGAACCCCATTTGAAAGCTGGAAAGAGTCAGAAAAAAAAGGCAAATCATTTAAAAACAATAATACAAGAATAAATGGAGGCCAATTGAAAAGCTGCTTAGAATTAGCCATTCTATAACACACGTTAAAAGTTAACGTAAAGGTGAACCAACCCTTTAAAGCAAACAATATTGCAGCTCCCAATAGTAGTACACTACTGTGAATTTAAAGAAAAAAATAAAGAGATTATATAAGGCAACAATTTCAGCTAAATGAACTAAGAACTAAAAAAATGTTACCCTTTCATTCCGCCCGTGCAGTGGAACAAGTCCGGGGAGCACGGGCAGACAGATTGATGTTCTATAAAGAGCGAGATGAAAATAGAGACTGCGACACAAAAGCCAACATCTGAGGTGACAATAGGATCAACGCTCAATAACCCGCCAGGAATTTGCCCTTTGTTCTGCCCTTAGTGTAAATGAATGATGTTGCATTTTGCCTCTTATTGGCCAATACAAAACTCCCAGCATCCCCTTTAGGTGTTGGCTGATATGATATACGTCTGGGTAACAAGAATTGGTCTAGAGAAGGGCTGGAGTTGGTTACGGAGGGCTACAGAGTATTTGGGTTGTTCTAATGGGCAGTTCCTGCAAAGCGATGTATATCTCTGTGCCCAGGGGCAGATGAAGTTAACTATGGGTCCTCGGCCATTTACAAATACAGGACCCTCAGGAAATGTGGCGTTTTGCAGCAAGTATTGACCACAACCATTTTTGGCAAGCCTAGCATTTTGTGGCACAGTGACCCCAGCATTTCATGCAACAGTGTCCCCAGCATTTCATGGCACAGTCACCCCAGAATTTTATGCTACCAGCATTTTCTGCCACAATAACCCCATTATTTCATGGCATACTCACCTCAGAATTTTCATGCTACAGCGTCCCCAGCATTTCATTGCACGTGTCCCTTATTGAAATCCGGCGCTGACTGTAACATTCACGTTATTGGGAACCTTGCACAGTGATTGTTACCTTCAGACGCACAGGTGGACCCTGTGGATCCTGGTGTTCACCGATGCCCAAGCTTTCTACTGCGGAAATATATATATATATATACAGTATATATACACTTCTGTCTGTATATAAATATATATGCAAATAGATCAAAGTAACAAAGTAATGCTACCAGCATTTTCTGCCACAATAACCCCATTATTTCATGGCATACTCACCCCAGAATTTTCATGCTACAGCGTCCCCAGAATTTCATGGCACGTGTCCCCAGCATTTCATGCAACAGTCACCACAGAATTTCATGCCACTGTAACATTCATGTTATTGGGAACCTTGCACAGTGATTGTTACCTTCAGACGCACAGGTGGATGCCGGTGTTCACCGATGCCCAAGCTTTCTACTGCGGAAATATATATATATACACTTCTGTCTGTATATAAATATATATGCAAATAGATCAAAGTAACACTCCCTACACCCAATAAGGTACATCCTCATACACTACTGTTTATTTAAGGGAAAACAAATGGAAATGGAACACTACTTACAAATAGAATATAGTAGCTATTTAAATACACTTTAAAACACAGAGATGTGCAGCAGGATGTTCTGGGTATGGAATGAAAACTATAAATGAATAGGCAGTGTCTGTATGAAGAGGCAACTATTTCTGCAAAATGAACTAAGAGACACTTATTGCAATAGGAAAACTTTACCTATTCATTCCGCGAGTGCAGTGGAACAAACTAGTTCTACAAACAGCCAGATATAAATACATACACAGAGACATCAACACAATAACCCATACGTGGGGGTGACAAAAACATTGCTAGAAACTGGATGGAATTTGCTGTTTGTGCAACAGTGGTAAAAATTGTTATTGCCACTACTGTCTCTATAAACGTATTGCCCTTTCTTGTCATTCTTGTCTAACTATCCCCATCTTAGTTTTTGCCCTTCAACATCATGTCATTATGTCTCCATCTTGCCCTACTATCTCTATGTTGTCCTTCCTTATCCACCATGTCTTCCTGTCTCTGTTGTGTTCTTCTGTCTCCATCTTGCTCTACTGTCTCCATCTTGTTGTGCTATCTCGATCTTGCCATACCCTCTCTATGTGTCTTCCTGTCACCATCTTGTCCTACTGCCTCCATCATGTCCTACTGTCTCCATTGTATCCTTCTGTCTCCAACTTGCCCTACTGTCTCCATCTTGTTGTGCTGTCTCAATCTTGCCATACTGTCTCTATGTTGTCTTTCTGTCTTCATATTCTCCTATTGTTTCCATCATGTCCTATTTTCTCCATTATGTCCTTCTCTCTCCATCTTGCCCTATTGTCTCCATCTTGTCATGCTGTCTCAAACTTGCCATTCCGTCTCTATGTTCTCTTACTGTCTCCGTGTTGTCTTCCTTTCTCCATCTTGTCCTACTGTCACCATCTTGCCCTACTGTCTCCATCTTGTTGTGCTATCTCAATCTTGCCCTACTGTCTCTATGTTCTCTTCCTGTCTCCATCTTGTCCTACTGTCTCCATCATCTCTATCGTGTCCTACTGTCTCCATCATCTCCAGCATGAACTACTGTCTCCATTATGTCCTACTATTTCTATTGCATCCTACTGTCTCCATCTTCTCTATAGTTTCCATCCTGCCCTACTTTTTCTGTTGCCCTATTGTAGCTAACTTGCCTCTTGTTTCTATAATGCCTTTCATTCCTTAACTTGTCCTCTTGTTTCTATATTGCCCAATGGTCTGTACCTTGCCTTGCCATTAGGAATGAGTGAACTTTTTTTGCCCAGCATTCCCATTGCAACTCTGTGCTAGAATTCTCCTTGCCTTCAATGTCAACCAATGGGACCAAAGCCACCATGTTTGGAATATATTGGCAACATGGGAACCTTGTTTTTTTATGAAGCCCAGTAGCTTCTCTATCTAGGTCATACAATATATTCTCTATAGTAGGGGTAAAAATTGCTTGACCCCAATGTTATTTCACCTTCCCATTGACTTCAAATTTGCCATTTCATAAAATTGGCAGCTGTTTTGCAGACTTTTACAAGAAGCCAAAATGCACCAAGTTTGCTAATCATTACCTGCTTCAATGGACATGGGGTCATGGCATTTTGAATAAAGGCTTGCTTTGTATTGCTCTCTTACAAAAGGTCATTCCATCAGGAGCCTGCCCTTAGTGTCCATGCAAGCATGGAAGGGCAAGGGGATGGAAAACCCAAATTAAAGGCCCCTCTGTCATCAGGAGTTGTTTGAGCACTGATATCGGGGGAAGCAGTGGACACGGATCTTGCCTTAAAGAGATACTGACATTGACCTGATGAGAAAATATGTTTTTTTGTATGTGTCATAACATTGTTTTTGAATGCTATTTATAATTTTGCCATAAAGGTATTTGTGTGATGCTTTTACATTACCTTTCTTACCCCTCAGTCATATTTGTGCAGCAATAGTCAGTTAGCATAAGAAACTCTGACATTCTGAGAAGAGACGGTCAGGTTTAGGAACTTCAAGTAGCAATTAACGATCAACATGACCCATAATATGTCACTTTAAACTGACAGTTTGCAGAAATCTGAACATTTAACAGAATTAATTAGCAAAGGCATTAAGATAAGAAAGCTCAGCGAGACCAGGGAAACTACTGAGCATGCTCAGAAGGGGCTGATAATGCTTCTTCTGATAAAAGTATCAACAAGAAATTGAATTGTTAGAAAATCTTTAACATATTTGCTGTTAAACTCCTACTCTATTTTAAGTCAAACTTGGTGGGGGACTTAATGGCCACTTCCCAATCTATAAATGGAGCCAATCATAATGAAGCACCAGGCACACCCTATTCTTTATTATTTACGTGCTGTGCCCATCTCCAGGTTCTGTCCCATCTGTATGGAGGAGAGATCAAGGAAAGCAAAGTTGACATATTGGCATTGGGTGGAACCAGTTTGTAACTAGTGGGAATCATTGAACATCCCTTCTACCTCCTTCTGGTGCTGGGTGTGTTACCCTTCACCATTATTAACAGGTATAAATAAATGTCTCTGTGTGATCAGAACTGGATGGACTGAAAGAACGATTGGTTGAGCTTCCAGGAAAGCAGGTGTTACTGTAAGGTTAACTCTTTATTCCCTGTGCTGACTAAATGCCTTAGAAGGCTTTTATCTGGGGTGCCTTGACTTTATTGAAGTGGGGTCTAATTTAGCGAAGTATCTGTGGGGTATCACATAGAGGTAGCTAGGAGGCTTAAATGGTGAAGATGTTTTTCGATGGTCTTCTGATGTTATAATCTACCTTCTCAAGTTCTAGGGGGCCCTGAGCTATCTTCTGGGCACCCCCACGTTATACCCTCATTCCTTTTACATAGTGGGAATACCTCTCCATAGGGGTATTAAGCCTTATACAGGGCCAACCTAGTAGCAATCAATCAAATATTTCCTGATTGGTTGCTTTGGGTTTCTTAACCAGTTGCAGATATTTCATTACAATATCCCCTTTAAAGTGATACTGACACTAATAATTTTCTTTTCAAAATATTAATCTACATTAAAAGTTAGATATAGGTCATGTTGATCATTTTTTGCTGATAGCTCTGCTTTTGTAAGTAATTAGTACTTGAAGTTCCTAAACCTGACTGTTTTGCCAACCTGACTGTCTCTTCTCAGAATGTCAGTTGGAGTTTTTAATGCTAACGGACCCCTGCTGTACAAATATGGCATCCCCCTCATAGAGGAACATGGGGGTAAGAAAGGAAATGTAAACGCATCAGGCAAATACTTTTATGGCAAAATTATAAATAGCATTCAAAGAAAATGTTATAATAGATATAAAAAAAAAAAAGGTTATTTTCTGTTGTCAGTATCTCTTTAAGTGTTACAGGTAGCAAATGCTGGCCGACATCTCAGTAATTAACACTGCATGTTTTCATTAGATGTTTTGCATTTATTATCATTAATTAAATGAATAAAACATTCTTCACTGCACAGTAGCCAGGCCCAGACATGCATCACATTTTCCATTCTGTTAATCTGGCAATTAAATCTTGCACTATTTCCAATGAGCAGGCAGTAACCCTTCCAACACTTTCCTCTTGTCTCTGTCCCTATATATTAGGTACCTATCTAGTGCTACCAATCCCTATTTCTGTAGGGAAATGAGAGTTGAGCAGGCAGTAACCCTTCCAACACTTTCCTCTTAAAATATCATTGGAAACCAATAAAACATACTTGTTCTAAAACCTTCAGTGCAGAATATAGGCAATTGCAGTACAAACCACATGAGCAGTTGAAGGAATTTGTTTCTTTATACTCATTCACGTCTCGACAGCAAATATGCCACTAAATGCTTTCTAAGTACCACAACATGCCATTTGTCTGGTAATGAACACAAAGCACAGGCTCCTCCCTATAACCACACGCCATTCAGTTTTCAATACAACTCTGTAATCTTTTTAATGTTCCAAAGAAAAATGTTTGCAATGTGCGGGGTTGGGGCCAAAGGCTGTCATTTGTATCCTTTGCCACTGTTGTGGCTGTAACTCAAGGTAGAATACATTTGCTTCTACGTAAATTTTTTAATAGACATTTTGCATTGCAATAGTTGCAAAAGTGGGATAATAGTCTCTGGGAAGGGAGTGTGACTGTGAGATAGCAGGTATAGTAGGGAGAGATGGTGCCTATAGTAACAGTGGATAATAGTCTCTGGGAAGGGAGTGTGACTGTGGGATAGCAGGTATAGTAGGGAGATATGGTGTCTATAGTAACAGTGGGATAATAGTCTCTGGGAAGGGAGTGTGATTGTGGGATAGCAGGTATAGTAGGGAGAGATGGTGCCTATAGTAACAGTGGAATAATAGACTCTGGGAAGGGAGTGTGACTGTGGGATAGCAGGTATAGTATGGAGAGATGGTGCCTATAGTAACAGTGGATAATAGTCTCTGGGAAGGGACTGTGACTGTGGGATAGCAGGTATAGTAGGGAGAGATGGTGCTTATAGTAACAGTGGGATAATAGTCTCTGGGAAGGGAGTGTGACTGTGGGATAGCAGCAGGCCCGGACTGACAATCTGTGGGTTCTGGCAAATGCCAAAGGGGCTGCCATATGATGCCATAAAAAGTAACTATTTAGTGGCCTGGGGGGAGCTAATTGGGCCTCTCTTTACTTGGAATGCCAGGGCCTATTTTGACTCTCAGTCCAGACCTGGATAGAAGGTAAAGTAGGGAGAGATGGTGCCTATAGTAGCAGTGGCATAACAGTCTCTGGGAAGGGAGTGTGACTGTGGGATAGCAGGTATAGTAGGGAGAGATGGTGCCTATAGTAACAGTGGATAATAGTCTCTGGGAAGGGACTGTGACTGTGGGATAGCAGGTATAGTAGGGAGAGATGGTGCCTATAGTAATAGTGGGATAATAGTCTCTGGGAAGGGTGTGTGACTGTGGGATAGCAGGTATAGTAGGGAGAGATGGTGACTATAGTAACAGTGGGATAATAGTCTCTGGGAAGGGAGTGTGACTGTGGGATAGCAGGTATAGTAGGGAGAGATGGTGCCTATAGTAACAGTGGATAATAGTCTCTGAGAAGGGAGTGTGACTGTGGGATAGCAGGTATAGTAGGGAGAGATGGTGCCTATAGTAACAGTGGATAATAGTCTCTGAGAAGGGAGTGTGACTGTGGGATAGCAGGTATAGTAGGGAGAGATGGTGCCTATAGTAACAGTGGGATAATAGTCTCTGGGAAGGGAGTGTGACTGTGAGATAGCAGGTATAGTAGGGAGAGATGGTGCCTATAGTAACAGTGGATAATAGTCTCTGGGAAGGGAGTGTGACTGTGGGATAGCAGGTATAGTAGGGAGAGATGGTGCCTATAGTAACAGTGGGATAATAGTCTCTGGGAAGGGAGTTTGACTGTGGGATAGCAGGTATAGTAGGGAGAGATGGTGCTTATAGTAACAGTGGGATAATAGTCTCTGGGAAGGGAGTGTGACTGTGGGATAGCAGCAGGCCCGGACTGACAATCTGTGGGTTCTGGCAAATGCCAAAGGGGCTGCCATATGATGCCATAAAAAGTAACTATTTAGTGGCCTGGGGGGAGCTAATTGGGCCTCTCTTTACTTGGAATGCCAGGGCCTATTTTGACTCTCAGTCCAGACCTGGATAGAAGGTATAGTAGGGAGAGATGGTGCCTATAGTAGCAGTGGCATAACAGTCTCTGGGAAGGGAGTGTGACTGTGGGATAGCAGGTATAGTAGGGAGAGATGGTGCCTATAGTAACAGTGGATAATAGTCTCTGGGAAGGGACTGTGACTGTGGGATAGCAGGTATAGTAGGGAGAGATGGTGCCTATAGTAATAGTGGGATAATAGTCTCTGGGAAGGGAGTGTGACTGTGGGATAGCAGGTATAGTAGGGAGAGATGGTGCCTATAGTAACAGTGGGATAATAGTCTCTGGGAAGGGACTGTGACTGTGGGATAGCAGGTATAGTAGGGAGAGATGGTGCCTATAGTAACAGTGGATAATAGTCTCTGGGAAGGGAGTGTGACTGTGGGATAGCAGGTATAGTAGGGAGAGATGGTGCCTATAGTAACAGTGTAATAATAGTCTCTGGGAAGGGACTGTGACTGTGGGATAGCAGGTATAGTAGGGAGAGATGGTGCCTATAGTAACAGTGGATAATATTCTCTGGGAAGGGAGTGTGACTGTGGGATAGCAGGTATAGTAGGGAGAGATGGTGCCTATAGTAACAGTGGAATAATAGTCTCTGGGAAGGGAGTGTGACTGTGGGATAGCAGGTATAGTAGGGAGAGATGGTGCCTATAGTAGCAGTGGGATAATAGTCTCTGGGAAGGGAGTGTGACTGTTGTATAGCAAGTATAGTAGGGAGGATGGATGGGTGTCTATTTACTGTTACCCCTTGGGGGGGAGCAAGCAAAGCATTATTAGTCAATCATAGCACTAAGTATTAAGTTTCACACAACCACAACGCGTGGCGTGTAATAGCAAATATGTAATATAATAATCTTCATCCCAGAGGCCAGAGAGATTGCTTGCATGCCAGGAAATGTTAACATGCAGTATTTATGATGTATATGTGTTTAACTCTTCTGGGGCCAGGAAGCCTGTTATGCTTCTTATTACCATTGCACAGAACATATTACTGAGTGTGCAGGATATTCTTTTTTTTCTGCAAAAACATCAAAATGTCCAGGATTTTGTGTCATTGCCTTGCTGGATCCATATTTGTGCCCAGTGCTGCCTATTTTGGTTAATACACACTTGGATATTCTCTGTCCCAAGGTTAAATATTCTGCCTATTGCTGATATTCCCAACAGAACCAGACAGAGGAATTTGTTGTGTCTGCTTCAGAAATTCAGCTTTAAGCTCATTTTGGGATAATTTAACTCTTTGCAGCATAAAGACCAGAGGACGGCCCTGGGCAATGGATATGGAAACGTATTGTGCCGACAACTTGGCAGCTTGTATGCAAAACCTGGTTTCTCCCGAGTGCTTCCTGCGATAGGAATTCAAGGGGAAAAAGCACCTGCATTGAATTTTGGCAGTCGGTATATAAATATTGCTGCTTCCTGCCAGCCTTGAAGAGGGGTCAGCAAGGGGATGAAGCAATGGAACACATGAAGTTTAAAAGGGATATGAGGTTGGATACACTCCCTAATTAATTCTGGGTCATTGGATCTGACTATTACAATGGCCATCTATATGGATTTGGACATTTACACACAGGCTACGGCCAGAGGGTTATAGGAATGATCCTACGGGTTGATGTGCCTGCCTTTTTAGAAGGGCCAAAAACCAGATTTTTTTGCCCATTGTCTTGCATTGTGCGACCAACACAGCTGAGTATGTGCGCCAAGGCTACATGGGAGCCCACCAAGATACATGGTCTCCCATAAAATAACAAAAGGTCTCTGACTGCTTCTGGGAGCACAATGAGGGGGCTTTTATTTCAAGCTGTAGTCCAGATTATTTGTTTTATTTATGGGCAGTGAGATGAAAAGGATGAAAGAGGAGATTCTGGGCTTTTCCTAAGCCCGGGGTCTCCATAAATTGGTGCAAGACCATTGACTTGCTTTGGGATAAATAGCGCTGTCAGGCTGGGCTGATGCCATTTGACACGGCAGAGGAACAAGTTGCCTTTGAAAAGTAATAATGTGCCCACAATGAAACAGCCAGGCAAGTCTTCAATCTTAATAAACACAAATGGCGGGCCAAAAGGGGTTGGGTGGTGGACAGGCAATTGCATGTGGTTAGATTTAAATGAGTCCGACCACCAACGCGGAAAGTTTTCCAGCTCACAGGCCAGCAGTAGTAAAGTTGGTGGCCATTGTGGGACCTCCTGGGGGTTCTATAAATGGGGATGAGGGAATTATGGGGGGGGGGCAATGTCAGAAAGCAGAGCAGTGATTGGCAGGCCACCTACACAAGAGACAAATTTTTACTTCTTATTACAATGTAATAATACCCTTTAAAAGAGCCAGTGTTGGGCACTCCACTGATACCTGGGTCCAGTGTTTGAGTGGGATGCCAAGAACCCACCAGAAAACCTTACAACATAGGCCCTTTCTTCAACTATTTTCCCGCTCTCCCCACTCAACCTTTATATTCTCCTAGTTTCTGTTCTTCCATCCATCTTTGTCCCCATACAGAATTAAGAAATGACCATGAAATAGGCCAAATGTTTACAAGCAGGAGGGCCCATCTGGACTTTCCCCGGTATTCCAGTGAGCCGGTCATTGCCCCACTTTCTTTTTCTTTGAGCCCCTCCATCCCCTTAAACATTCATGGTGAGTTTGCACTACAAAGCCTTAAGACCAGACAGGCTGTATCAATGAATCCCCCTTTATCCTCTTTATTATGACAGATATATATATATATAATACAGTTATTGTAGGATGGAAATGAAACACACTGAGCTTCCCTGGTCCGTTGCAAATTAAAGAGTGATTTATAGAAAGAGTGATCTATAAATAAATGTGCATTTTGTTTGGCTAATGGCTTGGAGTTTAGCATATCCTCTGTCCAATGGAGTGAATCCGACCATGGAGGGGGGGGGGAATTAATCCTTCCTAGTGGGAGACGACCAGACAATATGGAATTTAGGAGCAGTGTTTGGGCAGGGGATGTGCATAGGCAGATATCATGGGAGAAAGAATGGCATGGAAATGAGTGTGCAATCAAGGAAATCACAACATTATCCACCTCTAATTGTTTCCCTGGCTCACATGGGCAAATACCTTGTAATTCCATTCATTTGGTATTAATACCAAGGACCGACAAGAAAAAGAAAGGCAGAAAATAGATCCAGATCAACAAAAACAAATGAAAATAAAGGGGGGTATAGCTATAGACTGGGGGGGCATAGGAGACATAGATGGGCCAGAGGGGCACAAATGTATAATGCTTTATTTAACAAACAACTATTTCTTATGTGACCTTAACATACAGTAATAAATATCTGAATGAAAAGCATGAAACAGGAGGGTGATTTAGACCAGTTATTTGTTGACAGTGTCTTGAGATCTACTGAACAACAGCTAAAGGTCTTCTGGTAGATCCCGATCTACCTTTTGGGCACCCCTGAATTACACCATTGGCTTTTGAATAGATGGAACTTATTGTTCTGTAAATGCTTGGCCAATCACTTCCACCTATACTAGAGTGAGTTCCAGTGTGGATACAATAAGCTTTATCTTTAAATTGTAAAATCAACTACAGGTACATGGCATCACCCACACATATGCAGAAATAGCCTGTATAAACAGCAAGTTATACCCTCATACTGTACTAAGGGAAAAAATATGGTACCTCCTCCCATATTTATAAATACAATATACAGAGAAGGAATGTTCTGGGCACACAATAAGCTATACCCTTATACTGTACTGTCTAAGGGAATCAATATGGCACCTCCTCCCATATATATAAATACAAATATACAGAGAATGAATGTTCTATGCACAGAATAAGCTATACCCTCATACTGTACTGTCTAAGGCAGGGGTCCCCAACCTTTTTTTACCCTTGAGCCACATTCAAAAATAAAAAAAAAAGTTGGGGAGCAACACAGGTATGCAAAAAGTTCCAGGGGGTGCCATATAAGGGCTGTGATTGGCTATTTGGTGGACCCTGTGTGGACTGGCAGACTACAGGAGGCTCAATTTGGTACTACACCTGTTTTTTATGCAAACAAAAGTTGATTCCAAGACTGGAATTCAAAAATAAGCACCTGCTTTGAGTCCACTAGGAGCAACATCGAAGGGGTTGGTGAACAACATGTTGCTCACAGGCTACTGGTTGGGGGTCACTGGTCTAAGGGAATCAATATGCACCTCCCTCTCTCCCATATGTATAAATACAAATATACAGATAAGGAATGTTCTGGGCACACAATAAGCTATACCTTCATACTGTACTGTCTAAGGGAATCAATATGGCACCTCCTACCCATATGTATAAATACAAATATACAGAGAAGGAATGTTCTGGGCACACAATAAGCTATACCCTCATACTGTACTGTCTAAGGGAATCAATATGGCACCTCCTACCCATATGTATAAATACAAATATACAGAGAAGGAATGTTCTGGGCACACAATAAGCACAATAACTAAGGGAATCAATATGGCACCTCCTACTAGGGATGCACCGAATCCAGGATTCGGATCGGGATTCGGCCAGGATTCAGCCTTTTTCAGCAGGATTCAAATTAGGGGCGGGGAGGGAAATTGTGTGACTTTTAGTCACAAAACAAGTAAGTAAAAATGTTTTCCCCTTCCCACCCCTAATGTGCATATGCAAATTAGGATTAGGATTCGGTTCGGTATTCGGCCGAATGTTTCACAAAGGATTCGGGGGTTTTGACCGAATCCAAAATAGTGGATTTGGTGCATCCCTAAATCCTACCCATATGTATAAATACAAATATACAGAGAAGGAATGTTCTGGGCACACAATAAGCTTTATCCTCATACTGTACTGTCTAAGAGTAAAAATAGGGTAGCTCCCGTCTGGTTCTGTATCAGTCACTTTCTCCACCAGACAAAAACATGAAAGAGATCTAATATAACTCCCAACATCCCATATAATTTAGAAATGTTCTTTATTATCTCAGCTTTCCGGCAGCCTGTGCAGGAAACACCCAGAGCCGGGGGCCAGTCTTGCCCTGAAGTCCTGCAGGCGGAATGCGTTTCCATCCTAATGGAATGGTTTGTGCCAATACAAGCCACTGACCTGTGCAACTTGGAAACAGATTTGCCGGGAAGATTAGGAAATGAGCAGATACTGCCCTGCGAGGATACAGTGATATTATTGCTAGGAATAAAAGGAAAATTGGAAAACTGTGTGATTTTTTTTTAATATTTCCTTTTCTACTTTGCCCATCTCTGTGTGATCCATGTAATGTTTTGCCTATTTTCATAGCAACCAGAGTGTGTTAGGGATGCACTGAAGTTTGTATTTGAATGGATGCTGGAGTCTTGAGTTTGATCCCAGCCAGGGCACTATCTACAAAGAGCGTCTGTTCAGGTTGCTTACCCCCTCCCCACCTTCATGCAGTAATTGTTCTGTACATTATATTTCACTGTGCAGTAGGCACATCTTTTGTCCTCGCTGCTTTTTTCTTTCCATTCTGCATACATTTTCCCTTCAGAGACTCATTGCTTCTCGACTGACCCAGACATTTATTTTGACAGCTTGCGTGGCACTGGGATAACAATGACTGGCAACGGAGCGAGGAGTGCACCTTTATGCCGCTAAGCCGGAGCCGCTGAGTGAAGTCTGTTATTTCATGGAACTTCCTGTACTTGAAGAAGGAAGCAAGTTATGGGAGTATTTGTGAAAGGGACGCTGCTGTCATACCAAAGTCAATAAAGTGTTAACTTGGCCTTCAAAACAAATCATAATTGTACATTAAGTGGCTTGGGTTTTATTCATCTTCCTTCTGAGACAGTTATTGTCACTTTCTGCGTACTTAAATGGGGGAATGATTATATCATGGTGCTCTTGTTAGAGTCCTGCAGCGGGTCGGCTACCCTCGGGTTACCTTCAAAAACCCGCGGGTTGTGGGTAGAAGTTCCGTGTGCGGGTATAGACGCGGGTCGGCGGCTCTGCGGGTCGTGGGTCGGGCCGCAGATCTTTTTTTACTCTTTTATTCTGATCACGTCTACTTCCGATTTACAATGACAGCACTTCTTGTTTTACTCCTTTTTTTCTGATTACAGCTACTTCCGATGATATCACTTCCAGTCTACAATGACAGCACTTACTGATTCATGATGGTCATCGGGTCGCGGGTAAGGTTCTTGCGGGTCCAAGCGGGTAACAATGCGGGTTGCGGGTCTGGGTTGCGGATTGCAGGTACGGGTCGGGTACGGGTTCCAAAAACTGGACCCGCGCAGGCAGCGCCGGATTTCACTTCTGGGCGCCCCTAGGCCGCGCGGTCCGACCAGGCGGCCACGCGGTCCTAGCGCCCGCCTTCCCAGCGCGCCGGCGAAAAAACGCCGGCGCAGCTGGTGTAGTTGAACGGCGGCTGGGCGGCATGCCGCCCCTATTTTTTTGCCGCCCTAGGCCTGGGCCTATGCGGCCTTGCCGCAAATCCGGGCCTGCGCGCAGGACTCTAACGCTTGTATCCATCTACACCTCCTGTTTGAGTGGCTTCCCTTGTTAGGCATAGGCAGAAGTTGAGAAACTCACCTCAGGAAGCAGCAGCACGCAGGTAACTTAAATGAAATTACGATTTTTAAATCGGATTTTGTTTTTTCTAGTGCAGAGAGCGCCATTGCAGCCCCCCCCATTCCCTTGACCCACTCCAGCACTCGGAAAGGTAAGGAACATATGTGGGGGGGCATCTGAAAGGTCACCTAAGGTGGCAAAAACCCCAGAAATGCCCCTGGGTGTGCAGACCATTGAGGCGATGATGGTGGGGTGCCCTGGTTTGGGAGGAAATGCGAGTGGACAGGGTGCAAGTATTATTGCTTTTGCCATCAATAATAATTGCCCCAGCCTTGGGATGATCCAATCACTGTCCATGGACCAAATGATTGTTTCAGCCAGATTAGGTAGCAAATAAAACAGGAATCCACTTATGCGAAAGCTCTGCTCTCCCCTTTGCACAATTCCGAGATGTTTAATTAAAATGTATGTAATACCTCTGCTGGATACAAAGAGGACTTGTGTCTGCATTTGTGTTTACTGTTATGTAAGAAATCTCATCTTCCTCTGGATCCAAATCGGCATGTCTCTGCAGTACAGATTCGGAAAAGCCTTTCCATAGCTGCAGGGATGCTATTGTGCACAACAATGAAGTCGGATAAAGTCTGCAGGTGTCTTTTTCACAGCGCCCTGAAAAGCAAACAAACCCGAGCCAATGAGAGAGATCCATCCGACAAACAGGGCAATGGAAGGCAGATAAGCAGCAGTTACACAACACATTGTAACATATTGTATCAGTTGTACAACCAGTTCCGGCCTCACTGCCTGTTTGATGTGTCTTTTTCTTTAAGTATGTTTTAAAGTCATCAGACATGCAGGGAAAAAGATACATTAAATTTGCTGTACTTTGCACATGCCTACGACTGCTCCATCATATCCCAGTATCAATACCACATTCTTCTGATTGTAAATGGGGTGAAACAACAGCCTGACTGGCAATGACAGAACAGAAATGTTAGTATTGGTGTTAAATATTGCTATGACCTGGATTTGTGGAAAGGCCCCCAAGGCCCAGGCCTAGGGCGGCAGGATTTTAGGGGGCGGTATGCTGCCCAACCACACAAACATTTGTTCAGAAACACTGGGGATGCTCAGGAGATCATTTGTTTTTTTTAATTTCCAGTGCGCCAATCCCCATTGCTTCAGTCCCGATGAAAATTTGCTTGAAGAAAGGGGAGGGGACAGCTGTGATAAACGCAGTGGGCCTAGGGGTGCCCGCTATTTAAATCCGGCCCTGAGCGTAGAATATACATATACACACAATATGCACAGAAACACACTCAGCTGCTAAGACGCTCTATCTGTGAAGCCACTCTGTGCCCCCTGCTCTTGGTGGAATAAATCAAAGTCTCTGTGCCTGTGTCGGAGCTGAATTGGGGTAACTACAGAGGTCATGGTGAAATGCCCCGAAATGTCCTCTGCACTTTTATCCTCTTAAATTGTGTACTAATCAGACAAAGAGGGAAAGGGTGGACGTCTGTGCTGAAAAGGCAGAAAGCTGAATGCAGTCAATTGTTAAGCAGGCGCCGGGGCTCTGACTATAAGGGCACAGAGTTGCGCCCCACAGAGAGGCAGCATGCAGAGCTACAGAGATCCGCTGAACCACAGCTAAAGTGTCACACACAAGGGGGAACCTTACACACCGAGGAAAGAAATTCCTGGCTGCTTAATTCAATTCTGTTCTTATAGAGAATGTTTATGGCTCCCTCTCTCCTGAAGAGTTTGCAATCTTATTCTTGTTACCCACGAGGCACAGGGAGTTAGAGTCATCTGCAAATGGTCAACTTAAAGGGGGTCCTGAGTCCAAATCCATGAACTGAAGTCAGGACTCTGAGGCTCAGTAAGGCCCCTTTCACTGGCGAGTATATAAAGCATAGGGGTGAAATAGTGTTCAAGCTCCTAACATGGGGCCCCTGGCAGCCCATGGGCCCTTTGGCTTCATAGGTTCAAAGGAACCACTTATGGGGAAAACCCTTCTAACCTACTCAGTACTAGAGCATTACCATCTCCCACCATCTGAATACTAAAAATAAGGTCAAATTATATCATGCCCCTTATCCACTTGGATCACTACTACTGCTATCGAAAATGCCTGACACCCTTTGTAATAAGCTCCACCCTTTTTGAGGTCCACAATTCAATAGAGCGTGAGTATCACTACTGTCATGCCTCTGAGAAAACAGCATTTCTGGCTTTTTTAACAGGTCATTATGTGCCGACATGGTAATTAGTCTGGGCCTCACACTGAGACTATAAAACCCCTCGTCAGCTCATTCACTGGAGTCAATAAACTAACAGCCCTGAATGTAATGCTGCCTAAATCTTCATTAGACTTGGAATTAGGGGTGTTAATATACAAGTTAAAATTGTGAATGTTACCCCAATGTTTCTATATATTTGTGACCTTGTTATGAGCTAAGGGGGCCCAGCCTGAAGGCCAGTTAGGGAGAGATTTGGGGTGAATGCTTATTTGTACCATTGGTGCCCCTAGAACTATAGCAGGATGACTGTTACCCCCAATGCTTTTTATACTGTATATCTGTCAGCTTGTTATCAGTTGAAGGGAGCCCTGAAAAAACATTGGACTTCAAACACGGCCCGTACATCACTCATAAATACCATGTGGCAGTTCTTGATAAAAGTGGTAGATAAAGCCAACTAATTATTCCTTTAAGACAGTGGGAAGAAAGATATGCATGTGCACCTGGGGCATTTGGCACAGATAAATCTGACCCAACTCTGACTCAGACACTCTATGTTCTCACTATACACAGAAATATATCATGGCTACCAGTCTCAGCTATAGGCCTTTGCTCTTCTGTCTGTGGGTTGTTTCCCAATCGGAATCACATCTGTCTGCAACTCTGGATCATTTCTCTCTTGCCTGAGAAAGGTGTTGGCACAAGGTCCCTCACTTATTCCTTCCTACCACCTGGTCTGCACTTGGCACGAATCTCTGCAAATATTTCTGCTATAAATCAACAGGCCCATTTAAGGGAAAAGTCTAGGGAGGAATGTAATATAATTTCTCTGAGCAAAACAATGTCCGGGGCTGAGGGTATTTCTGTAATTTAGATAATTAACAGAGAGTGATTGCTGTAACCGGGAACATGCCTAGTGGATGAGTGTTATATAGGGCACACTCACAGTTAGGGTTGCCACCTTTTTAGGAAAAAAATACCAGCCTTCCTTTATATTTAATAACATTTGGAGGAAGTATTATTTTTATCGGTCAGGCCGGTAAAATACTGGCCAGGTGGCATCCCAACTCACAGTACTACTCCTGCTGAATTGTGTTTAGTACAGGGAAATACCTATGCCATAGTTATATGGGATCTCACTTTCCAGGCTATGAGCAAACTTAGGGGACGGTTCCTGCTGAATCGAGCTTAGTACAGAGGAATACCTATGCTGCCATAGTTTAATGGGATCTCTCTGTACAGACTATGAGCAAACTTAGGGTTCTGTTCCTGCTGAATTGTGCTTAGTACAGGGGAATACCTATGCTGCCATAGTTTTATGGGATCTCTCTGTACAGGGTATGAGCAAACTTAGGGCTCTTTCTGCTGAACTGTACTTAGGACAGGGGAATACCTAGGCTTGCGTCGTTATGTAGTATCTGTAATACTATGAGCTGTATAAATTCACAGATGTTGCCTGTGACTTTTACTGAATACAATGGAGCAAAACATTACTTTGCAGCCAGAGAGGAGACCCCAGTGGAAATTAGTCAAAGGCGTTGCTGAGGAGTCTGGGAAAGCAGCATGACAGCACCTTCCATTCAATGTGTTTTATCAGCAAGTTTCTATAGAAATTCATGACACCCACAGTCTGGCTTTTAGCCCCTCGTCTGGCTGTCAGGGTGGCTTTTTGTCATGGTCACAAGCTGGGAATCTGTAAGACAATTCATCTTATTTAACCTACCCTTTAAATGTTTTTTTTAATCATAACACTGATTGTATAATCCAAGGGATATGAAATCTGTAATATCCCAATGGCCTAAAAAACTATGAACCATTAAATATACAGACTATATGGCATCATTTCTGTTGAATATGCACGTTTTTTTTGTTCATAGTAATTTATACATTGGATCCCTCAACCTTGGCTCCTCAGTTCCCACATTGGGGGCTAAACATCCTCTTTTTCACAGATTATATGAATAATATAGCACTACATCTAGGGTAGCCCATAAGGGTTACCACTTTTTCTGGAAAAAAATACAGGCCTTCCTAAATATTTATCTTTTTTCCCTATTAATAACATTTGGATAAACCATCATTTTTACTGGCCAAGCCAGGTGGCAACTCTACCCGTTAGGGTCTGGGGGAGGGATCTGTTGGGCCACCAAAAGCAAGTTCTCAGCTTATAAACCTGTGTGAAGTTTAGTTTTGTTTTACCTCAAGTCTCTTTCTGATGCTAGAAGGAAACATAATGGAGAAGGGTATGCGGTTATTGCCACCATCTTGGATGAGGGAGAAAAAGATGCCATTAACCTGAAAGAAATTCCCAGTGAATGTTTTAGTGATGTTGCTTCCCTCTGGGAAGGAAATTGCACATAGACAACTGAAGAGGAGGCAGTGGCTGTGCCTGGAAGCTGCTGGGGGAACTCAGGAAGGTATTGGGAGGCAGGCCCGGACTAGCGTTGCCACCTGGCCGGTATTTCACCGGCCTAGCCGGTAAAATACAAGCCAAGGCCGGTATTCCAAATTTACCGTCAATGTATTAGCCGGTAAATTTGTAATCCCTTTTGTTCCGGCCCTGGCCTGCCTTAGATCTGCCCTCTCCCCTAGTCACCTAATCCAAGGGCGCAGTCCTTCCTTGTGAAACTCCATAACCCCGCCCCTGTACTGGCACAACCATGCCCCCGGGCCGGCATAACCACACCCTTCTCTGGCCCGCCCCCACCCTTACATCACTGGCCGGTAGGGGCAGATTAAAAAGGTGGCAACCCTAGCCCAGACTGACAATCTGTGGGTTCTGGCAAATGCCAGAAGGGCTGTTATAAGGTGCCATAGAAAGTCAGTATTTAGTGGGCTGGTGGGGGCTGTTTGGGCCTCTGTGTGGACTGGTTGAGCCTCTGTGTAGCTGAAATGCCAGGGCCTATTTTAATTCTCAGTCAGGACCTGCTGGGAGGAAGGTCAGGCAGCAGGGGAAGTGAATGGAGGGGAATCTAAGATGGCACCTGATCAGGTGAGAGTCTGTCAGGGACTGTGGCAGAGAAGGCTCTGGAGTAGGGTTGCCACCTGGCCGGAATTTTACCTGCCTGGCCAGTAAAAATTATGATTGATCCCAATGTTATTAAAGTGGACCTGTCACCCAGACATAAAAAGCTGTATAATAAAAGTATTTTTCAAATTAAACATGAAATCCAAATTCTTTTCTTTTTTTTTAGCAACATAGCTGTTGTAATCTCATTTCAAATATTGCCTGCCCCTCCTCTAGAGGCAGGGCACAATTACTATCACTTTCCATTCAACACTTCCAAGATGTCACTGTTCTCCCCACATTTCCCCGTTCTCTTCACCATTTAACTGTGTAGCCAGTACATGGGGATGGACATCAGGTCCCCAATTCTGGTGCACAAACAAGATTCTGAGATGATGCAAGGCTTGTCTTAATAACAGTGTCCACAAAATGGCTCCTGTCTGCTTGTGATTATTATGAGTTCCCAGTCTGAAGGAAACAAGATTCAGATAGTTTAAACAATGTAATTAAAGTTCATTTTGTTCGGCTAACATGATAAAATAGGATTTGGAATAATTTTTTTGGGGTGATGGGTCCCCTTTAATAGGGAAAAAAGATAAATATATAGGAAGGCCAGTATTTTTTTTCCGGAAAAAGTGGCAACCCTAGAGGGAAGAAACCACTGCAAAACAGGTAATCCTTTTACTGCCTATTTTATCTGATGGCAATGGCCTCCTAGGGGCCAATAATGATCAGGTTAATAATAATAATGACTGCAGCAAACAGAACCTGGGCCCTGAACCCCTCAGAGATTTGGAGGATGAGAGTGTCTCTGGTAAAATAACGGCAGCCATGAGAGTTATGTCTCTGCAGTGCAGGAAAGTGGAGCTGGTTGCTACCATAGTGACTAAGATAAAAGCACAATATCCCAGGCAGAGGGAGAAGTGAGGGCCCCAGGGATCAAGGAGGATTTGGAGCAAATAATTTAGATACAATTTGTTTAATCAAACCCTGGGAAGATTTCTATACAAACAAGCCCTAGTGAGGGGGAGGCAGATGCTGCTTTCATTCGAAATGGAATTATATTGTTATTATGCTCTCTGTATAATGGCAATTATGCCCTGGGCGCCCCAGGTTAACATTGGGACACTATTCATTCTCCAGAAGAAGTTGCACAACATCTCTGGGTGGCACTGGAGCGTGGCCGGCCATAGCTTTCCGGAAACAAGATAAAGGCAAAGAAGACAAAGAATTGCAGTGATGGATTTGATGTTGAATCCAGGAACACACAGTTCCACTCCTTCATTTGGCTTCTTGCTGGACAATTTGGAATCCAGCCAAAAATTCTGTCCAACTTCCATGCTGGAGCCCAAGTACCCAATACAGATCATGCTTGGGATCTAGATTCAACTATTTTGACTTCAAAACTTAAAGGAGAACTAAAGCCTAAAGATGAATAAGGCTAGAAATAATGTGTTATATATACTGCACTTACTGTACCAGCCCATAGGTACAGCAGCCCTGTAAGAGTTATTATCCAGACCTTTAGAGTTGCCCCATATTTTATCTTGTTAGGTATCATTTGTGTCAGTGGCACTGCACATGCTCATTTGACTCTGGGCTGCTGTTGGGAAGTTAATCTTAGGGAGCGTGGGAAGTCATCAAACCATTAGCAGATGGGCAGGTCATACCTGGCATAAAAATGGATACTACAGGGCTGATTATGAATCAGTTCTGATGCAGACTGCACTGATTTCTATGCTGCCATGTAGTGTGACTCTAAATTAGGTATTAATCAGGTTTATATTCTATATAATACACAAAAGCCATGAATATCTTGTAAATTTTATCTTTAAAAACAGTGAATTCTGATGTCATCAGTTATAAACGGTGAGTTCTGATGTCATTTCTGTCACATGACTCACAAAAATGTGTGTATTATAATAAATAAAGTACCCCCAGTTGCAAAATATGAGGATATTAGAAGTTACCTTGGAGTTCCATGAACTGTATAAAAACACTCGACCTTCAGCCTCGTGTTTTTATATGGTCATGAAACTCCTCGGTAACTTATAATATCCTCATGTTTTACAAGAGGGGGTACTTTATTCACTATATATTCTACAAGTCCTCAGGGTTGTTAAAGCTCAGTGCCTTCATTCTTAATGGTTACCCCAAGTTTAGCAAACCATTTGCATAATGGGTCATTCCCCTATATTACATTATTGGGGCTTTGAACTTGACAGGTGGTTTCTTACTATCGCTGGGGCTTTTGTAATCCTGGGAAATGTAGGTGAGTCTTTTGTGACTTTCAAGAACCTCGTTATATGTTTTCCCTCTGAGTCAGGCCTTTGTTGCAGGCATTGATAACAACACAAAGAACAGATTGCACCAAACCACAAGCTCACCTGCCTTGATAGTCTCTTTACCAAATAAGCTATAGGGATATTGTAATTTAATTACTCCTGGACTGAATGTTAGAATAGAGGGCAGCGTTTAGACATCTAAAGGTCGGCCGCAGATCTGTTGATAGTCGCCATAGAGAATTCTAGGCACCTGTGTGTAACACATCAATCACTGGTCACTATTTACAAAGGTTTACTTGTCTGTATTGTGAATAAGGCACCGACACTTTCATCCACTAAGCAAATACCGATGTGCATTATTTTATAACAAGGGCTGACGTCAGTCACTGGGGGAGTAGTGCATTCCGTGTAACGGCTTCATCTTCTACAGTTACACGGACCCTCCCAGCATGGGTATCTACAAGGAGTCTGTATGTTCTTCCCATGTCTGCTTGAGTCTCCCCCTGATACTCTGGTTTCCTTCCACACCCCAAGTACATACAGGCAGGCTCATGGGCTCCTGATACAACTGTCCATGTGATAGGGATCATAGACTGCAAGTAGTGATGAGTAAATTTGTCCCTCTTCGCCGAAAAATTCACGAAACGGCGAATAATTTGTGAAAAGAATTGAAGTCAATGGGCGTCAAAATTATTTAGCCGTGCACCAATTTTGACATCCGCAACATTAGTTATACGTGTGCCAAATTTATTAAAGTCAATGAGCGTCCGAATAATTGTTTATGCGCGTAACTAATCTGATGCGTGCCCAGATTTTTTTTGTTTAGCGAAGTGCCTGCCAAATTTATTCTCCAATCACTAACTGTAAACCCCATCCCTTTGTAAGTGCCCCCCGTGGTGCCAAATTGTAAAGGTTAAATTAAAGGCCTGGTGAGTGCACACCCATGTAATCCTACATTTTGCCCCATCCCTTGTTCGTTTGTCGCTGATTGTGGCTGGCAGGGCCACCATCAGAGGCCTATATTTATTGGCAGGGCCCTCCACCTAGGGGCCCAGTTGGTTACTAATTGATGCCAGGGGTTGACCCTGCTTACTTTTATGGGGCCATGTGACTCCTAATGGCAGTCCTGGTGATGAGTTCAATCACACTATAATTCTAGGCAGGAATGTTGCATCGCAGGTAAAAGCCATGGCCAACTACTTGTATTTTGTAATCCTAAAGTAAATGAGCCAGTAATATCCTTTGTCGTGTTATTGGCAAACATCACTTTGCTGCCTACTCTTTTCTTCCCCTTACATTTCCAAAATCGTTCAGTTATTCATTAAAAGAGCATGACCTCTGACCTTAGAATTCCTCATATCCTTATATCTTTTATCTGCCGAGGCCCCCAGGAAATTTAGGGGGAACAAGACGCCCCCCACTCAAGATCATGGAAGAAAAGCGCCGACTGAGAAACTAATTAGAGCTGAATGTCAGGGCTTTGTGGCAAAGAAAGGAGCAGGTAATGAACAAAGGACAATTCCGCTATGCACATGACTCCAGGATTCCAATGCACATTCCTGGGATTTCCAAATATGCAGGGACTTCCTGACCTGTTTTATATCTATTCAGAATCAAAGTAAAAAGAAACTGCTTAGGCCTATGTGAATTATCCTGAGGATAAACCAAATAGGAGGGAATGTCTGGAATTATTGGGGGTGTCATTCTGCTGACACAACATTTGTGGATGAAGAACCTAAAGAACAGATGGCACCTGGGTCATTCCTCCGTCATGGTGAGAGGAAGAAAGATTTAACCTCCCCGTGATCTTCAGTTCTCCATACAGTGTTGGAATCTTAGTTACAGTGGAAAGCCTGTACACCTGATATGCCTGGGCCTATTTTGAATTTCCATTTGGACCTGGTGGGTGTAGCCATGTTAGGTCTCTCTAGTTGTTTTGAGTTCAAGGCCAACCTTGGCACAGGTATATTAGGTACTTACCACGTAGTTATATAAGAAGAATGTTAGGTTTCTCTAGGGAGTGGAGATAGTGCAGCCCTAGAGGTTGCAGTACAATATCATTACTTTCAAATGTATTAATTGTATTTTGTAGGGTAACATGTAAAAAAAAAAAGTCCCTCTATCCAATACATTTGGCTGTTGCAGGGCATATCACTGATTAGACCATGGATTTCTGACAATATATGGTAACTGGGACTATATAATTAAAGAAATGATGAGGATGATGGATGATGCCTCATTTACATTTATGAATAGAGGGATGTTTTCCCTTGGAGAAATCAGAAGCCTTTATGTTGTCTCAAACCACATTAGATTGTGAGCTTCTATGACCGGCTCATGCATATTAACAAGGTGACTAGAGAAGGCATCAATTAGTCACATACCATTGAATGGGGGGGGGCATTTCTCTGAAATGGTGTGTGGTCTAAGATAACAAAGTTAATGAGACAGAAAGAGCGCTTGTATAGCCAAGAGTCCCTAAGCACAAAGATTCTCTAATATCAGTGAAAAGCCTTCAAAAACCTGCTCGGCAGAGAGTAAATCATGAGTATAAAGAGGCCGTCTCATAAAACTACCAACCAATCACAGAACTAGTTTTAGGTAGAAGTGATTTCAGGCATTAAACTCCCAGAAATGCCTTTATAGTAGGGTTGTCCAAACAGCACCCTGCTTCTAGAGAGGTGTGGGAAGTTTGCCTAGTTTCACGCTCGTGAATATGCAGTTGAAATATGTTTTTGTACTGCCTTTTGGCAACTGTCCCACCTAGCTCAGGGATTCAAGTGCTCGCAGAAATCATCAGGAAAGTGAGAGTAAGGTAGCGCCTAGAAATCAACATCATAAGGATGAAACATTGGGATAAAGTGAGGGTGAAATCAACAGAGAGAGAATGGGAAGAGCTGGGAGAGTTAATTGTAAAATGAGATACCTGTAGGTTCCTAAAATATACAGATAGAGACAAGGGGAAAGTGTTGGAAGAGTTACTGCCTGCTCTGTTCTAATTTCCCTTCAGAAAAAGGAACCTATCTAGTCCTACCAATCCCTATTTCTGTAGGATGAGAACAGAGCAGGCAGTAACCCTTCCAACACTTTCCTCTTGTCTCTGTCCCTATATATTAGGTACCTATCTAGTGCTACAAATCCCTAGTTCTGTAGGGAAATGAGAGCAGAGCAGGCAGTAACCCTTCCAACACTTTCCTTTTCTCTCTGCCCCTATTTATTAGGTACCTATCTAGTGCTACCTATCCCTAACATATAGGGACAGAGGCAAGGGAGAGGAGGGTGTTGGGAGGGTTACTCTTCACTGACTTCAACTTTACCATTTACCATTACTAGCAGTAATTATAAAGTCCGGTTCTGCATGTGAAACATTTCCAAGACTGAAGTAGAACAGGTGTTTCAAGGGGTTGTTTTTAGGAAACAAGTGTGAAACAGTGGAAACATTAAAGTTTCAGCAAATGTTTTGTCAACACAGTGACTGGGTTACCGGTGCCTGACCTGCAACCCCATACAGTGTAATTGCACAGAGCATTGCATTTCGGGATCTTTTTGTGATGTTATATCTATTTAGTACATGCAATAATTCATCATCTAGCTTGTCATTCAATCCACTACCTGGTTGCTAGGAAAAGTGGGACCCAAGCAACTCAGCAGCAATTCCATTTTGATTAGCCAAGTATGAAGTGAGAGGTGGAAGCGTATCAGGAGGAGAAGGAAACATTGTAACAAAGTGCAGAACAAAGGAGAGGAACCATTTACACAAGGCTCTCTCACATCCCTCGCACTGAAAACAAAGGGATAAAAAGATTGCTATTTTATTTGCTCTGGAAATATTTGCACTTTTCCCCTGTGTTGCAAGAGAAGAGAGTATTTACGGACAGGGCTCGGAGCCATAAACCTGACAGATTCCACCTTTTGTGTGAAACTGTTGACATTTCTCCCCAATGACCTGGTACAATTCCGTGTATGTTTTGTAACTTTCTCCCTCTATTATGTCAGGATCCAATGGTTGGACAGTTACAAGCGCTTGTGGGAATATTCCTTTTTTTCCCCACCAGTTTTAATGCTGGGATCCTCTACCTGTGGTTGGGGTGTTGGGTATTGTAGTTCAATAACAGCCAGGGAGCCACCGATTGGACATGCTTGATATGCTTTTGCTATGTTATATAGATGAGCCTGTGTATTTGCACATCCAGCATAACTGATGCCTATACTATTGAGCAATATATGACTGCCTTTATTCCCCCGTTTTTTTAACTGGGGGTCCCCAGATTTTGCTGGGCTGCAACTGCCAGCATTCCTCAAAGTGGCGTAACTATAGAGGAAGCAGACCTTGCAGTTGCAGGGGGTGTAGGGAAAAAGGGGGGCCCGTCTGCTTCCTCTATAACCAACAAGAACCCCTTCCCCAGCAGCTCTCTTACCTGCTGTGGGGAAGCAGAGCACGTCGGCACTGGGTGGATAGTGGGCGGGGAGTGGGCGTGATCTGGGCGGTAAGTAGGAGGGAGAATGGGGATTGGAATACGCTGGGCCCCTCTACAGATTTTTTTGAAGGGGGCCCGGCTCACTATAGTTACGCCACTGATTCCTCAACTATGGTTGCCACCTGGCCGGTGTTTTACCGGCCTGGCCTGTAAAAATGATGGTTGATCCCAATGTTATTAATAGGGAAAAAAGATAAATATATAGGAAAGCCGGTAGTTTTTTACAGAAAAGGTAGCAACCCTATCCTCAACATACGATCAAAGGTTCACTCATGCTTGGTTGTTGTAGGCCAACAACATTTGGAGACCCAAGTTTAATTTGTTTACGGTGCAGTCAAGGCTAAAGGTGGCCATGTCACCAAACGAGCGGATCGCTCCCCGATATGCCCACCTTGAGGTGGGCAATATCGGGCTGATCCGATTGTGGGCCCCGATATCGATCGGGGAAGCCCGTCGCAGGGCCCCATACACGGGCCAATAAGCTGCTGACTCGGTCTGTCTGCAGCTTTTATCGGCCCGTGTATGGCCCGTGTATGGCCATCTTAAGCACTATCATTTCTTTCATTACTCCATCTGTACAAAGTCAGTGAAAGCTAACAGCTGATTGCTTGCAATTTGGGCATAATGCTAATGAATGGAGTAGCTTGCATTCCATTTATAATGAGAACATTCAAGTCTAAAGCTAGCCATAGACGCAAAGATAAAGTCGTACGAATCGAAGGTGCGTGCAATTTTCAGACCGTGTGTACATAGTCCCCGCAATTTTGTGTTCCGTGGCAGTTGTTTAACTGATGGGACAGGTTAGAAGATTTCTGTCGGCTAATGATAATTTCTTTGCATGTATTGCTTATCTGACAAAATCAGTGGGCGACTGTCTCTTCTATTTGTCGGACATAACTTTCCTACGACTGCTGCCACGGCCAGAACATCGTCTGATTTGTTATTTTACTACTTTATTTATTGTGAATGGTTAGTGGCAGGTCAGAAGATTGCGACGTCTGACCATTCGTTGGATACAAGGCTAAAATCTGTACGTCTATGGCCAGCTTTAGGGGAGGAGCAGGGACACTATTTTGCAGCGCAAGTTGGGGATGTAATGATGGGGGGGTGGGCAAAAGAATTGGTTTAGTACAGAGCCTCAGAAAAATACATACATGGAATTGAAACATAATAGTTTTCACACTTAATTAACAAAAATGAGACTCTCTGTGTCCCCAGTGAATGCACAGACGGAACCTTTCTTCGGTTGTTCAGACAAATTGTGATTTTCTATTTAAGCTGAAAAGTGATTATTGAGCCATCACGGAGCGCATACCAATTAGCTGAATATCAGGCGCCAACAAAGACTTAGTTGTGTTGCAATCCGAGGTACATATTTCAGTGCGGGGGTCAATTATATATCAAAGCATATACAAGAAGCACAGGCTGGTTTCTGCTACATTGTCTCAGTAGTCAGAACCACCAGTCCATAGAATGTAGACAGACAGCCAAACAGATACTGCTTTCATTAGCTATAACAAATCATTTTTAAGACCCATTTACAGTTTTTTTTCATTAATGTACATGGGAAAGTTGCTTAGAATTCCATTTTTTTTTATTATGAAAAAATGGCTTTAGGGTGGAGTTCTCCTTTAATTTGGTTTTGTGAGCAGTTTGTAGTTTTGTTCATTCAAGTCACAAGTTAAGACACCGGCAATTAAACCTTAATCCCTTAAATATTTCCAAAGCGTATGTTACATCCCTTTATTATCCGTAATTGAGACTAATGCTCTGATGATTATAAGTCCTTTCTAAACTTGTGCAAGAATATTGTGCATTGTAAATTATCCCTTATAATACCTGAGTGATACTTGTTCCCTGTATAGCTCAGCCTGCAGCCTTGTGCCTTTATATGGTCACAGAGCCCCTCAGTGACTTCTAATATCCTTATCGTTTACAGTAGGGGGTACATTATTCCTTAAAATACATGAGTGCTATTCAGAATTCCTTGTATAACTCAGCTTGCAGCCTTGTGTCTTTATATGTTTGCAGAATCCCTCAGTGACTTCTAATATCTTTATCATTGAGCGTAGGGGGTATTATCCCTTATAATACATGATTATATATTATAATGTTTTGAACAATATCTTGCCAGAGAGCCTGCTCAGCCCAACACATTTCCAGCTCTGACCTGTTTGGACCCAACCCACGGGTGATACAATAAATTAGAGGGTGGGAGAGGAAATGGCAAAGAATTAAATTTAATGAGGAACAGGGCGATATTGCATTAAGGCAGGTTGCAGTACCCATCCTAGGAAGTATGTTTGCTTATAACAGTGAAATACTCTATTTATTCAATATTGACATTCCAGGCCCTAGAAATAGCCCAGTTTAACAAACACTCACAGCTCATAAAAGTACATAAGGTCAGTGTTGCTGGTGAGTACATTAAGTACCTGTGTCCAACCCAGCTCCTTCTGGTAGTGCAGTGCTTGCTCAGAAGAGGAAACCTCATGGGTAGCCTTTAAAGAACAGTGCCTTCTAGTGGGCAGATTATAAGAATATATGCATGGTTTTACAAAGCAGTATCTTCCATGATTGCTTTTCTCTGGAAAGTAAAATAAATGGTCAATATAATATCTCTTTATAATACACAAAAGCCATGAATATCTTGTAAATTATATCCTTATAAACGGTGAGTAGTGATGTCATCAGTTATAAACGGTGAGTAGTGATGTAATTTCTGTCACATGACTCACTAAAATTTGTGTATTATAATAAATAAAGTACCCCCAGTTGTAAAATATGAGGATATTAGAAGTTACCTCGAAGTTCCATGACCTGTATAAAAACACTCGGCCTTCGGCCTCGTGTTTTTATATGGTCATGAAACTCCTCGGTAACTTATAATATCCTTATATTTTACAAGAGGGGGTACTTTATTCACTATATCATGTCCCCTCCCCTCCCCAAAGATAAAAAAAAACTGGGATAAACCAAGAAGGAGGCGGGTGGATGTTGAACAAATGAATGTGCTGGATCAAATCAGCAGGGTGCTCTAGAGCCGGGAAAGGATCCCACCCCATGTAATGACAGCCCTCCATGGTCTCTTGCACCAGTGTCTGTCACTTTGCCCAAAATGCACGGAAACACAAACAGCAACATTCACACGTGGCGACTGCTAAATGGGCCAGAACACTCAGTCTGGTCCCTCTCAGCTGATGGAGGACAATGAAACACGCACAAAGATGCACATGACATGTCATTATTGTGTGTTATTTGCATGATAAATGCACTGTGCTCGGCTCTGGATTCATGCAGGGCAGGGTTGAAAGAAAACTATTTAATGTTCCATCTTGGTTCCTGTCAGGCTTTCTTCTCCTACCGGGTCAAATGGTTTTGGTTATTGGCCCGTTCCTTAAATGCTTATGATCAAGCTATTAGACTTCCGGTAGAGTATTTGTTACAAGTGCCCTTTATGTGCCATCTTACTTAATATACAAGAAGGTACCGTGTCAGAGGCTTTGTTACCCTACTGGGTTCTGTGGTTACTGACCCATCAGAGAGCAGACTATCAAGTACATGGTGGATCCTTTGCAGGCCCGGACTGGCAATCTGTGGGTTCTGGCAAATGCCAGAGGGGCTGCTGTATGGTTCCATAGAAAATTACCATATAGTGGGCTGGGAGGGGGCTGCTTGGGCCTCTGTTTACTTGGAATAGCAGGGCCTATTTTGACTCCCAGTCCTTTCAGCTGTTCGGGACTTCGGAAGCAGGCGGCAGGGCTTCGGTGCCCCGTACACCACCCTGTGCCCCCCTGATGGCGGCCCTGCTTACACCCCAGAGGTGTTGGAAAGAGACATGATTAATCCCTCGTTATGCAGGCACACAGAATGTAGTGTTTCATCAATAAAACACTCTCTGTTTGTATATCCCTGTAATAAAAGTGTCAGCAGAGAGACAAGCGTGAAAAGATTGGGTTTATTGGGCCGAGGTAACGAGAGACAAATTGCTTTCCTATACATGAGGCTGATTAAGATGCACCTGTAAAATAAGGAAACGCTGCCATGTTGCTTTATAACCAACATGGTACACGTTATTTATTTGGCCCATGTATAATTCACACCTCCGGGCTGTTAAACTACACATCCCAGCACGACTGTGTCCACCCTTTAGTATTACATTGTACGCCGTTCTTAAAACTTGTGTGATGAGACTCTGCACAGACACCTAACATAATATTTACTTATACATTGTTTCCTTTGGGGACATTTGGATCTCTTGTCTGCGCTATATACAGAATAACATGTCCTGCCCTGCTAGGGCAAAAAACACAGGAAAAAGGGAAAGAAAGTAACAAAACCGCAAGCTTATTGGGAAATCTAATAGCCCCCGAGACCAATAGAGGGATTGTTTATTAGGGAGCGTCTCTTTCTCCTTGGCCTTACTGGGGAAATAATTTCATGGACCAGGATGAATGTAACTCTAATCTGGATGCAAATCCCCTTCTCCCAAATTGTCCATACCGGAAAAATACCGGAAAAATAGGTGAAAATTAAATAAATGCATCCAGCTCAGCAGGAAATCTTTCTCTTGGGTTTTGGTTTGAAACAGTGGTTTTCCCTTTAAAGACGTTTAACATATGGGAAAATCCTTCCTTCTCTTTAGATTTGCATCTATATGTGTGGGTAGGCGTTGCCATATGGTTTCCCTTAGACTGTACATTATAAAGATATAGCTCATTATGTGCCATAACATTCCTTCTCTGTATATTTGTATTTATACATATGTGAGGAGGTGCCATATTGATTCCCTTAGACAGTACAGTATGAGGGTATAGCTTATTGTGTGCCCAGAACATTCCTTCTCTGTATATTTGTATTTATACATATGGGAGGAGGGAGGTACCATATTGATTCCCTTAGACAGTTCAGTATGAGGGTATAGCTTATTGTGTGCCCAGAACATTCCTTCTCTGTATATTTGTATTTATACATATGGGAGGAGGTGCCATATTGATTCCCTTAGACAGTACAGTATGTTGGTATAGCTTATTGTGTGCCCAGAACATTCCTTCTCTGTGTATTTGTATTTATACATATGGGAGAATGGAGGTGCCATATTGATTCCCTTAGACAGTACAGTATGAGGGTATAGATTATTGTGTGCCCAGAACATTCCTTCTCTGTATATTTGTATTTATACATATGGGAGGAGGTGCTATATTGATTCCCTTAGACAGTACAGTATGAGTGTATAGCTTATTGTGTGCCCTGAGCATTCCTTCTCTGTATATTTGTATTTATACATATGGGAGGAGGTGCCATATTGATTCCCTTAGACAGTACATTCTGAGGGTATAGCTTATTGTGTGCCCAGAGCATTCCTTCACTGGAAGTTGCAGTTGGTGAATGTACCCCTTGGAGTAAATAAGATGCTGATACATGAGTCTGTGGGAGAATCCTCACTTCCCACATGCAGACAAGCTGATACCTCTGTCTTCTTTGCTAACTCACAACTAAGAGCTGAAATAATAGTGTCTGCCTGGCACGGTGCCACTACAGTCCCAGGTGGGTCGGTGCACCGAGGAGCTGCAGGTCTTTACAAGTATTCAGGCACAAGCCTTATCTGCAGGCTTTTGAAATCACTGGATCCTTGCAGGTAATTAGAGGCTGTCTCTTAGATCCAGAGCTGCAAATTATACGGTCACTAACAGAACCGTATGGTGTTGGGCATCGATGCCAGCATTGGGCAAGGAATATTTATTTTCAAACAGCATTCCTTCGAAGTTCACCTTTAAACAAACTGTTACTATGATGCTGACAGCGATAATCTAAGACAGTTTGCAATTGGCCTTAATTTTTTAAAGTGTTTTTGTAGCTATTGAATGATTTTGCTTTTTGTTCAGTTGAGGATTTCAGCAGCTATCTGGTTGCTAGGGTCCAATGAATAGGACTGGTGATAAATAGAAAGATACAGAAGAAAAGGTCAATTGTTGCCTCACCAAGTAATCGTTTTTGGCTGCCAGGGTCAGTGACTCCCATTTGAATGCTGGAAAGAGGCAAAAGAGAAAAGCAAATAATTATTAAAAAAAGAAACAGTTCAGTATTTCACGACACTATATGGGCAGCAATACCAGATCCAGTTAACCCCATTTAAGAAAATATTAGGAGGTAGCTTTCCATACAAGGATCTTACCATACAATTGTATAACCTATTGAACGCCTTACCAGAGGATTCATTCTTACATGCAATATTGGCAAAATGCATGGGAAAAGGAACTGACTTCATTCCAGTGGGGTAAAATTTGGGAGAATGCACGTGGAATAACTGTGTGTACTCAACAGAAAAAGAGTGTATATAAAACCATGATGAAGTGGTACTTCACTCCGGACAGACTCTCCAAAATGTTTCCGCAAAGTAGTCCTATGTGCTGGAGAGGTTGCCAACTCAAAGGTACACTACATCATATACCGTGGGTAGGGTTGCCACTTGGCCGGTATTTTACCGGCCTGGCCGGTAAAAATGGTGGTTGATCCCAATGTTATTAATAGGGAAAAATTATAAATATAGAGGCAGGCTGGTATTTTTTTCCAGAAAAGGTGGCAACCCTAACTGTGGGCTTGCCTGAAATTGACAAACTTTTGGTTAGAAATTGTTAATCTAATAACAATGGTTCTTAAAACAGCCTTAAATGTAGAAATGCCCCATTTGCTATTAGCTCTCCTTATTCCAAACCTCAAAAATGCATCTCAAAAGTGGGTTAACCAAGTAGCCCGATTGGCAATCAGCTCCAAATAGAAATCCTCAACAATTCCTACAATTCGGAAAGTTATTTCCAGGCTTGAAAACAATAAGAAATTTGAGAAAATGACCTCTCGAAGAAGCAACACATTGAAATTACATAGCAATATATGGGGTAACTGGGACTATTACCCAACAACCAAGGATGCGGAAACTTAACATATCTGAAAGTTGCTGGTTTTTATATTTAATAAAATATGTCCTCTTGATCCATTTTCTTTAATGTTATTTTGTGTTATTTTTTAGTTCTCCCCTTCCATTGCCTTTTATGGTTATTACTTGTACAGTTTAAAACTGTTAAGAAGAGGACATTCTGTAACATAGTGAATTTTAGTCTAAAAGTACACTAGCCCTTTAAATGGAAATACCATGCTGAGTTTGTCTGCTCCATACCCATGTATATGGGGAGGTTCTACCTTATTAACTCTGGCGAGTAGGTAGTTGTGTAACTGTCCTTGTACTACACAAACATTACACAATAAGCAAAAATGTGCGTTTAACCCTTAATAAAAACCCATAATTGTCACATGGCTGGCCCAACAGGAACGGCATGTCCTGGGCTGTTTATGCAGCTCAGAAAAAATCAAAAATATCGGGGGTTTCGAGCGATTTCAAGAAAAAACCTAGCCTTTCGTGAATTAAACTCAAAAATTCAGGGGGTTTCTTTCTCAAAAACACGAATGTTTGAGGTTTTTTTTCCCCAAACCGATTTTATCGAGTTGTTTCAATGAAAAATAAGGTCAAATTGTGGATTCTAGTTTGGTCGGAATTTTTTTAAATACTTTACTTAATGTACAAGCAAGAATGCCAGACTAACAGGCTGTCAGTAACCTGCACCTTCATCTACCCAAGCGAGTGGAGTCAGATTGTACACCTATAACTATGCATCACTACTGCCTGTTACAGAACACCCCAATCTAGACACTTTCGATGGCTGAAAACAAACAGAACCTCCAGCCGTACACAAGCCAAGATATGCACAAAATTATGAGCAGAGAAAATGAAAAATATTCTAGGGTTTTGAGTGACACCTGAAGCAGTTGAGTCACAGACTTCTTATATACTTGGGCGTCACCGTCCCGGGCCATGCCAAGGGCAACATCATCTGGAGAGGTGATTCATGCCAACGCTTGATGGCTCTCTGCATATCAACAGCACCACGTTGTTTTTCCGTCATCACTTTCCAGCGCCAACAATAATAGTATTCCTCTGCTCTGACTGCCAGCAGCAACTGTCAGCTTCGCTATGACCTGTTTAACACTGAATGATTTGTACATCGTTCATGAAGGATTTCCGTGATGGCAACTGCCATAAATTGTGCCCTTCCCCTTATCACTTGGTGTCAGACCTTTCCAAAAAGATTATGGAGCCCTGAGCAGTAAATAAGGAGCACCCGGATATCTCTCCATAGAAACAAATGGAAATCGTAGGCCTCATTTGCAACTGGAAACAAAATTGAGGTCGCGCTAGAATGGATGCAGCTGCTGCACCTTAATAAAGGTCTCTGCTGAATAAGGGTGGTGGCAGACAGGGAGATTAGTCATCCAGAGACAAATCTTCTGTACTTGGGGTGACTAATCGCCCCGAAATGCCTTCCCGCCGGCACGAATACAAATCGACAGCAGGATGGCATACGAATTGCTTCGATCTTCCGATGTCACCTGAAGCTGCCTCACGTGTTACATGATGTTTTATCATTCCCTGACTCCTGTATATCTGCTGAAATGAATGACACCAGTGTGTGGGTTCTGGATTCATTCAGAATGGTCTATCAATCATTACGTATCTGCGTCCGGCACCCAAGTTTATTCACCTCTCTGTGTTTATCCAGAGATGCTTCAGCTGCAGATAACAGTGAGTTCTGTAGAACAAAGACAAATAGAGGTGTCACATTCCTCTGTGGGATTTTTGGAAAAGGTGGATACAAACCGTGACTTTTGGGTCATGCATTATCTTCACCTGACCTCTGGTCAGGGGGTCAATCTCGTAGCACAGAGGTTTTTGGGTTCATGGACCATTTAAGGTTCTGACCTGATGATTGCAATTCCAGTAATATCTAGAACTTAAAATAGCCCGAATCTCAGCCATAAAGCAGGGTAGGACTGCTGCTTCCAATGGGGATCAGATAGGATCTGTGCAGCCACTGTGACATTATACAGATAGCTAGAATCTCAGCTGCCATAAAGCAGGGCAGGCTTAATTTGTTAGGACAGTGATTAGCCTCTAGACAAGGGGTCCTCAACCTTTTTCACCCATGAGCCACATTCAATTGTAAAAAGAGTTGGGGAGCAACACAAGCATGAAAAATGTTCCTGGGAGGTGCCAAATAAGGGCTGTGATTGGCTATTGGTAGCCCCTATGTGGACTGGCAGTCTACAGGAGGCTCTGGTTGGCAGTACACCTGTTTTTTATGCAATCATAACTTGCCCCAAACCAGGAATTCAAATATAAGCACCTGCTTTGAAGCCACTGTGAGCAACATCCAAGGGGTTGAGGAGCAACATGTTGCCCGCGAGCTACTGGTTGGGGATCACTGCTCTATACAGTGCAGAATACCCTAAGCAATACAGATTCACATCAGTACAGAAAAAGAAACCCCTTAGCATTTAATGCCCTATTATAGTTTAATAGAGGTTGTAGTTTATGAGAGAAGCCAACAGCTTAATAAAAATGTTACGTTGCAATAAACCTTCTGTTAACTATTTAACTGTTGGGACATGTCTGTCAGTGTGGGACAGAGCTACTGACATCACAGAGGTTTGTTACGAGCAATAAAGGAGCTCGGAGCTCATCGCGGCCACTGGGATCCTGCCCAAAGGTATTCTGGAGTCTTTACAAAAAATATCAAAGGGCACAGGGCGTCTTTGGGAGCCTCACTGTGGAACTGGGGTGTAGGTACTGATGTCATGTAATAAAAAGATGTTTCATTTCAGTCCTAAACATTTATTGGGTGATTTCTCTCCCTCCAGTTATTATGGTAATGAGCATTCACATCCGTGTACATGAGGTCATTGTCTGCTCTTTATTATGGGAAACCATGTGTATACATTGTACATGTAATTGAACTCATAGCAATGCATGGGGAGCCCAGTCTGAAGGCCAGTTAGGGGGATATTTAGGGTGAGTGCTTATTTGTGCCCTGGGTACCCCTGGAACTATAGCAGGGTGACTGTTACCCCAATGTTTCTATATATCAGTAACCTTGTTATGAGCTAAGGGGGCCCAGCCTGAAGGCCAGTTAGAGGGAGATTTGGGGTGAGTGTTTATTTGTGCCCTGGGTACCCCTGGAACTATAGCAGGGTGACTGTTACCCCCAATGTTTCTATATATCTGTAACCTCATTATGAGTTGAGGGGGTCAGTATAATCCCTTCTCAATGTTAAACAAGGTTATTTTGCAGATTGTACAGTAAATGCCCCTGTGATTCCTATGAGAGGCAGCTAATGGTATTGAAGTTGTAAGGTTGGTTTGGATCCCAGCTGCTTGCATTATACACTCACTGTAATTAAGGCAATCATCATTAAAATTAATTTAAATAAAAGCACATGTAGGAATGTGACCTGTACCCAAAAATGTGAAATCAAAACACAAAGCAACTTCATACAAAGATAAAATCATCATATCATTCACATAGCTGAGCTTTACACAGAGATCAATAGTTAACACAAGGGTCTGTATGAATAGCAGAAGATGTGGTTTGCCTCTGTGTGTCATGTAACTGACGGGACCCAAACCAAATATTTTTTCCTAATGCAAGAAAATGTAATTCAAAAGTGTTGTTTAATGCTTACAATGTCACATAAAAATGGATTCAAAAGAACACATTGCTGCCCATTGCTGGCGGTGTTGAGCATCTGCCATAAAGCATGACTGAATTGCCATTTTGGCACATGCCATAAAAAATCCTTAAATCTTAATCCTCATTTCAGCACCTCTTTTTCATCTTAACATCACTAGCTCAATTTAAACATTTTCATTTTGATGCTCAAATCGGCGTCTGTCCTGTTCCCATTCTCAAACGTAAAGGTGTCAATAAATAGGTAATTACGCTTTCCCTTAAATAGGATAGATGAGTGCACTACCGCGGGCACTGCAAGTCGGATCTTGATGGAATAACTAGGGCGACGTTTTAATAAACGCCTGGTCATCTCATAAATCTCAGAACAAAACGTGCAGCAGCAGCGAAGAACAGGTGATCGAGGTTCAGAATATTTATCCAGGGTGTTTTCTTTTGCTGTGATATACAGAGATAGGGCAGTTCCCAATAGCAGGTCCTTAGATACTCTTTAAGGGTAGGGACACACTGGGCGATTTGGAGAGTTTTAGTCGCCTGGCGACTAATCGCCGCGACTTTTTCTCCCCAAATGAGATTAGTCGCCAGGCGACTAAAACTCCCCAAATCGCCCAGTGTGTCCCTACCCTAAAGCTCTAGCCTAGGATTTCTGCGATTACATGCGATTTAACCTTAATAAACAACAGGGGCAAGTGCCACCTTTCTAGGGGGCGTCACCTTATTTACCTGAATCCTAACTAAATACCCCCCTGGTGCTATCAGCAACCGGCAGCCACCGAGAAACAAGGTCACATTCACCAGAACTGTCAGTTCAACACTATAATTACATTTAGAAAATTATTATTCTCAGACCCATGAAGAATTCTTCAAAAACAAAATCTGCCGTTTAATTGTTCATTAATGAACAATAAAATAAGCAAATTTGAGGAAGTATGGAATATATGGTTGTATAGAGAAGGGATCTAACATACAATATAAGGATATTAAAATCATTAAGATTAATATTAAGATTAATATTAAGATCATGTTCAGGTAATTTCAGACTGGTAAAACTTAAACCAGCAAAAAGAGAGGTTTCGGGAGAGATGCTGATCATAAATTTATTGGAGCCAAAATTACAGAAAATCAAATTGGTTTTATGAAAGAACCCACATGCTGAATAGATCTGAGTAACTCTTCATACAAGTTAAGTAGTAAACTGGATGAAGGCAAGGCTGTGATGTAATTAGATTTTGTTAAAGCTTTTGAGCACAGTAGAAATCTGAGTATAAAATCAGGGCTTTTATCCTAGACAGAGAGGAGGGTGGCATTAGAAATGGAACATATTTCGAATGGACAAGAGTTATAGGGAACATCAGTTCAGTTCTAGCCTCGCTTGAAGGTCCAACCTTTGGTCAAGACCCCATTTAGCTCATGAAATGAGAGCAGATAGAGAATGCAAAGTTGGGAAATGTTGGTGTTATCCCATCATAGCTTAAAGAATATCTAGAGCAGCAAATACACATTTATCCCCAAATCTTACCCTAATGTGACCTTCAAGCTGGGCTTTCACCTGTATCTAGGAGAGGCTGAGGTCCCCTGCAACAGCTCCAAGTCCAAGCTACACTGGGTGGGGCAGGCTAACAGTTAGGGAATAAGGTTGCCACCTGGCCGCTATTTTACCGGCCTGGCTGGTAAAATGTTGCATGATTGCAATGTTAAGTATTTTTTTCTAGAAAAACCCTAATAGTGAACCAAAGACAGTTTATGGAGATCCTTAAAACAAGTCCCACAGGACACCTTCTAAGGCCATACTTTTGGGAAACATTACAAATCTTCAATCCAAAACAGGGCAAGAGGATGTAAAGTAGGGATTTATTGAATCAAAGGTTCAGTTCAGGATTTTTCCAGATCCTAGCCTTTTTTGGCAGGTTTTGGAATTCAAGTGCCTGGCTGAACTAAATCCTAACCCTAAATTTGCATATTTTCTTAACCATGTGACCTAACGTCCTTTCATTTTAAGCATTCAAATTTGATTCAGCCAAACACTTGAGTTCATCCAAATCTTGCAAAAAAAAATTTGATTGGTTGCCTTAGTTAACGTTCTTAGGATTATTTTACCACCAAAACGAAGTGGTGCTAAAATGGTGTCATATAAGCCTTATTTTCTGTCTAATTTCATTCTTAGAGTGCATAGAGTGCTGCAGAAAAGACATTTTCTGTGAAATTTGTGCCGCTGATTGTGGGCACTTCAAAATACAGGTGGAAGACATTTCGGGCAGCTGCTGCACAACACTGCTGTATCCCACTTCTCACGCTGTGTGTTTAGAACTGTTGTGCTCGATCCTTCCACTAAATTTGTTCCATGACAAAATTTCCTTAGAGAACGCCTACACTGATATGTGTTCTGTTTGCTGATTGTGGCAAAGAACAACATACCCAGACTCAAAGACATTGTGCGGTTCTGCCTTTCATGTGATGAGGCTATCTTTCACAGCATCTCTTTTTGTGTATGAGTCTGTGTTTATCACAGTGAGAGGGCAACAACAATTAAATGTGTTTCTTTATATCTTCACCTATTATTTTTATGTAAATATTTATCCTTAGGAATAGATTAGTGCTTCTTTCCTTCTTTTAGATGAGAGATGTTGGGGAAACCCAAAGACCAGGTCCCACTAGGAAACCCAAGGAATCCCAGCATTAATGGTCTTTAATAAATCAAGGCAGTGTTAGGAAATCCAAGACCAAGGACACCTTAAGAACATTGTTCCACCAGTGAACCTCACTCAAGGTTAAAAGTGGGGAGGATAAAGTGGCCTTTCAGAAAGCCCAAGACCAGGTCCCACTAAGAAGCCAAAGGTACCCCAACATAGAGGGCCTCCAGTAAACTAGGGGGTTATCAGGAAATCCAAAGACCAAGGAAAACCTAAGGACATGCTGGACATCATGGAAACCTCGCTGAAAGTTAATATTGGGGCAGATGAAGTGGCCTTTCAGAAAACACATTGAGTTTCCATTAGAAAACCCAAGGAGTCACAACATGAAGAGCCAATAAACTAGGGAACTATCTGAAAACCAGAGACCAAGGACATTCTAAGAACAAGGTTCAACCAGGAAGCCCTGAGTCTTGGTTAACATTAGGGAGGATGAAGTTGTCTTTCTACTAAAAGCCAACTTCAGTAAAATTGACTTGATCCATCAGGGGGTCCTCAAAAGGAACCATTTGGACATATGTATGTCTGAATCAAACTCATACAGGTATGGTAGATTGACTTCAATCTGCAATAAAGAATCTATTCTGCGGAAAGTTTTGGATGATGCTAAAAAACATTTTGCATTTAGGAATATTGTGCACACCCATCACACCATCAACCTTTTTTTCCTAGGCTAAGAACAAGAGGATTTAGATTTGATACACCGCTGGTGTCAAGTTGGCAGCAAAGAGGCCCCATTGCTTTCTAGGTGTGACTGAACTTCATTCAGTTCATTATGTGAAATCACTCACTGGTTTCATTCTTTTGTTCCAAGTTTAAGCCTCCATCCTACCGACAAGCTCTTACCTTTTGGCTCACATTGGAATCTAACCCACTGCATTCCTGTCGTTCTCTGTAATTTGGAAAATTCCAAATTGATCCTCATGAATTCGGCACTGCGGGAATGAATAAAAAATATTTTAATGTTTTGAATGCTTGAGGCTGAAGGCCAGTTAGGGGGAGATTTGGGGTGAGTGCTTATTTGTGCCCTGGGTACCCCTGGAACTATAGAAGGATGACTGTTACCCCAATGTTTCTATATATCTGTAACCTTGTTATGAGCTAAGGAGGTCCAGCCTGAAGGCCAGTTAGGGGGAGATTTGGGGTGAGTATTTGTCTGTGCCCTGGGTACACCTGGAACTATAGCAGCGTGACTGTTACCCCAATGTTTCTATATATCTGTAACCTTGTTATGAGCTAAGGGGGCCCAGCCTGAAGGCCAGTTAGCGGGAGATTTGGGGTGAGTGCTTATTTGTGCCCTGGGTACCCCTGGAACTATAGCAGGGTGACTGTTACCCCAATGTTTCTATATATCTGTAACCTTGTTATGAGCTGGTGAGTATTTGTCTGTGCCCTGGGTACACCTGGAACTATAGCAGCGTGACTGTTACCCCAATGTTCCTATATATCTGTAACCTTGTTATGAGCTAAGGGGACCCAGCCTGAAGGCCAGTTAGGGGGAGATTTGGGGTTAGTGCTCAGTAACGTAACTAGAGGGGGGCGGGCCCTGGTGTGAAACGTGCAGCCGGGCCCCCGCCCCCCTCTGTACGCAATTATCTTCCTGGTAATCTGCGGTGCCCGAGCTGCCGGGGGGCCCTGAGGGGGTGCGGGCCCTAGCCCAATTGCACCCCCTGCTCCCCCGGTAGTCCCGCCACTGTGAGTGCTTATTTGTACCCTGGAACTCTATCCGGGTGACTGTTTCCCCAATGTTTCTATATACATTCCAAACAACGTAGAGATGACTGGGTATTGGGGTCTGGTCGAGCGCTCAATCTCAGTAAGACACCCCCGCTCCAGGTGTAGGAAGGTTATTCAATTAGGTAATAGGAACTGAGAGAAAGCACTCAGAGCAGAGTTTACTGCTAAGTGGTTTATTAGCACAACATGTTGCGGGCTGCTCGCCCTTTATCAAGTGTAAGACATACATAGTATTTACAAACTTTTAAAGGTGTGTATACAGGAAGTGAGGTTACATGGAGAAGGTGTGTTGATTACCTTAGTGAGGTATAGACAATTACGGTATCACCAAGATCTCATATACAGCTCAGTGCAATTTAAAAATCATTAAGTCCATGGTGTCGAAAACATTCAAAAAAAATTTTCTAAAAATTTTCCAAAAGTCCAAGAGTTCACAATTGGAACTGCCCACTCATTGGGCCTACCATCAAAAGTTTGATAATTATGTATTAACTATGAAGGTTGGAAATGCCCAGTATTCTTACCATTAGCCATACATAGTATATTGTATCTATCTTGGGCACAGACATCTTTATCTGAAAAGGGAAACAAATAGAGCATACGTTTCAAAACAATACGCAACAATGTAACAACATCAAAGAAAACATTTCACACTCCAGCTGTCATTCATGCCTTTTGGCTGCAATGAATCTATCTTTCTATATACATTGTTATGGGGAGATTTGGAGTGAGTGCATATTTGTACCCTGGGTACCCCTGGAACTATAGCAGGGTGACTGTTACCCCAATGTTTCTATATATCTGTAACCTTGTTATGAGCTAAGGGGGCCCAGCCTGAAGGCCAGTTAGGGGGAGATTTGGGGTGAGTGTTTATTTGTGTCCTGGGTACCCCTGGAACTATAGCAGGGTGACTGTTACCCCAATGTTTCTATATATCTGTAACCTTGTTATGAGCTAAGGGGGCCCAGCCTGAAGGCCAGTTAGGGGGAGATTTGGGGTGAGTGCTTATTTGTGCCCTGGGTACCCCTGGAACTATAGCAGGGTGACCGTTACTCCAATGTCTCTATATATCTTTAACCTTATTATGAGCTATGGGGGTCCAGCCTGAAGGCCAGTTAGGGGGAGATTTGGGGTGAGTGCTTATTTATGCCCTGGGTACCCCTGGAACTATAGCAGGGTGACTGTTACACCAATATTTCTATATATCTGTAACCTTGTTATGAGCTAAGGGGGTCCAGCCTGAAGGCCAGTTAGGGGGAGATTTGGGGTGAATGCTTATTTGTGCCCTGGGTACCCCTGGAACTATAGCAGGGTGACCGTTACCCCAATGTCTCTATATATCTGTAACCTTGTTATGAGCTAAGGGGGTCCAGCCTGAAGGCCAGTTAGGGGGAGATTTGGGGTGAGTGCTTATTTGTGCCCTGGGTACCCCTGGAACTATAGCAGGGTGACCGTTACCCCAATGTCTCTATATATCTTTAACCTTATTATGAGCTATGGGGGTCCAGCCTGAAGGCCAGTTAGGAGGAGATTTGGGGTGAGTGCTTATTTATGCCCTGGGTATCCCTGGAACTATAGCAGGGTGACTGTTACCCCAATATTTCTATATATCTGTAACCTTGTTATGCGCTAAGGGGGCCCAGCCTGAAGGCCAGTTAAGGGGAGATTTGAGGTGAGTGCATATTTTTGCCCTGGGTACCCCTGGAACTATAGCAGGGTGACTGTTACCCCAATGTTTCTATATATCTGTAGCCCTGTGGGCCTAGTCAAAGGTTGGACCTCCAAAGCAGGCTTCACATGGAAAACTCCAACAAGCACTGCTATGGGAGCATTTATTTATCAACTACTCACTTGCTACAGAGTGTCAATACTATATTAATACCAGGATAACATTGTGTTGGGTTCAGAGGAAAATTACCCCCCCAGGCACAAATCATTTTTAAAATACTTCCCCTTTGTCTTTAGTGTGAAAGCTTGTGCCTACAACTCAGAGACTCTTGCAGGACGTTATATGATATAACTACAGCTTATTCTGCAAAGATGATTTTCTTTCAGACACCTAACCCTAAATGAGCATTTTACCAAGAAGTACGAGATACACGGAGGGCGCTAACGTAACGCTTCCCAAAGGCAGAAATGGATATACCGTGCAATGGTGCAAAGCCCCATAATTTATGCATACATACAAGAGCAGAAAACATTAAATTTTTAATACCATATTCAGGTATTTACATGCAAGTGCCTCCCTCACACATCTCAAATACCTGCACAGCGGCCAATAAAGTCTTCTCGTAGCCATGAAACTTAATACGCACGTTTGACAAAAGAACATCAGCTGCTGAGCTGCTCTCAGCTTCATGAATAGACCATTGTCACAGTCGCCTTGGGAAATGCATGCTCGGATCTGCTACATTTCGTGGCAGCGGTGCTGTGGGAGAAGCCAATATAGTCTAGGTTCAATTGTAGGAATATCTGTATTATTATATATGGTGCACACATATACAAGTCTCAGATAGGGTCTGCGCAGCTATTGGGACAGAATGCTATGTTATACAGATAGCTAGAATGTCAGCCGTAAAGCAGGTCAGGACTGCTGCTTCCAATGGGGATCAGATAGGATCTCTGCAGCCAGGTCCGGACTGAGAATTAAAATAGGCCCTGGCATTTCAGGTACACAGAGGCCCAATCAGCCCACATAGAGGCCCAAACAGCCCCCACCAACCCGCTAAATACTGACTTTCTATGGGACCTTATAGCAGCCCCTCTGGCATTTGCCAGAACCCACAGATTGCCAGTCCGGGCCTGTCTGCAGCCACTGGGACAGAATGCTCTGTTATACAGATAGCTAGAATCTCAGACATAAAGCAGGGCAGGACTGCTGCTTACAATGGGGATCAGATAGGATCTGTGCAGCCACTGGGACAGAATGCTCTGTTATACAGATAGCTAGAATCTCAGCCATAAAGTAGGGCAGGACTGCTGCTTTTAAAGGAAAAGGCACATTATTTTACAGCAGGAATGCAATTACATGTTGATTGCAGTGGCCTTTGAAACGTGACTGTAGCAGTGGTTCCTACCCATACAGATATCATCGGGCAGTCACTGAGGATTTTTCCAATATAAATCAGGAGCGCTGCCAAGCCTTTTATATGGGCAGGATGAATCAGAGGGAAGAATCAAATCTCCCAATGTAACTTTATTTACTTTTGCCTGCCAAACAATATGAGGATTAGCCGCCTGATAATTGATAAGTGGCACTTTGTGCTTCGTTGGCTGGAGCCACACTACTGAATGTATATAACACAGTGAACTCAGTATTTCATAACACGGTTGACCTAAAAAATTTTGCATTAAAAATGGGAACCAGTACAGGCTCCCTGCTAATTGGTTGCTAATAGTTACTGAACCTGGTGCAAATTTTGCATCTCTTCATTTCATTGTCCCCCAAGAATTCTTTTGGGGGGGGGGGGGTGTCATATTTACCCATGATTGTAAATAAGCTCTAAGTTCCCCAATCACTTTTGGGGTGTAAAATCATTGCAGCACTGTATATATATATATATTTTCAACATATTTTCCGTAGCTAATCCTCTGCCTCGCTGGCAGGCACTTCTCATGTTTCAATATTTGTTTCAATTCTTCAATAGCAATAACAATGTGTTAAGTGATTTATGGCAGTGGCTTTCTGAGAGTAACGATTAGCGAAGGTTCTGCTAATTCTGTGGTTGCGCCGTGCCAATATTTCCTTTTATATAACGAACCATCTGATTTCATGAAGCTGCTTTCTGCCTCTGGTTAAACTGAGCTGAGACGCCCTGCTGGGGCATCTGGTGTAATTAGCTCCATCATCTGTAATTACAGCCTCTCACTGATCTTCCATCAAGAAGTGAAAAGTCGCCATGACGTGCACGTTTATTGACGTAATGTTGCACCCCTTGGGTATTTCCATCTTGTTCTCTATCTCATCCTACTCATTCCATATCTTTTTCTATCTCATCCTTATCATTCCATCTCATTCGACTCGTTCCATCTCGTTCTCTATCTTATTCTACTGTTTCCATTTCATTCTCTATCTAATCCTACTCATTCCATCTCGTTCACTATCTCACCCTACTGATTCCATCTCGTTCTCAATCTCATTCTGCTGTTTCCATCTCGTTCTCTATCTCATCCTACTCATTCCATATCTTTTTCTATCTCATCCTACTCATTCCATCTCGTTCTCTATCTCATTCTACTCATTCCATCTCGTTCTCTATCTCATCCTACTCATTCCATTACGTTCTCTATCTCATCCTACTGTTTCCATCTCTTTCTCTATCTTATTCTGTTTCCATCTCATTCTCTATCTCATCCTACTCATTCCATCTCATTCTCTATTTCATTCGACTTGTTCCATCTCATTCTCTATCTTATTCTACTGTTTCCAGTTCATTCTCTATCTCATCCTACTCATTCAATCTCATTCACTATCTAATCCTACTCATTCCATCTCGTTCACTATCTCACCTTACTCATTCCATCTTGTTCTCAATCTCATTCTGCTGTTTCCATCTCGTTCTCTATCTCATCCTACTCATTCCATCTCTTTCTCCATCTCATTCTACTGTTTCCATCTCGTTCTCTATCTCATCCTACTCATTCCATCTCATTCTCTAGGTCGGGGCTGTCATACTCTGCCTGTCCTATTCTCCCTGGGTGTGCCATACTCTGCCTGCCCTATGCTCCCTGGGTGTGCCATACTCTGCCTGTGGAACATAAGCTTGGTTGGGTTTGTTCTGGGGTTTTGTTAGCATTTGAAAGGGGGCTGTGTTATCCACAGGGAAGGATGAGTGATATCCCTGCAGTGAGCACCAACCATTTGGTTTTTTGGTGCGCTACCTCAATTAATATGGGTATGACCTTGTTGTAAAATGGGTGTGGTTTAAAAACAGTGAGTGGTCAATAATACTGGCTTCCATTATTAGCCTTCCACCATGTAGCCAGAAAAAATTCAGCCCTCTGTACCACAGAAGTTGGAGAGCACTGCTCTAGGTCATTCTACGGTTTCCATCTTGTTCTCTTTGTCATCCTACTGTTTCCATATAATTTTCCATCTCACCCTGCTGTCTCCATTTTGTCCCGCTGTCTCCATCATGCCCTAATGTTTCTATGTTACCTACTATCTCCAAATTGTCTCATCCCACTGTCTCCGCCTTGTCCTGCTGTTTCCATCTAATTCTTGCCAACTCCCCCTACGGTTTTCATCACGTTCTTTATCTCGTTGTACTGTCCCAATCTTATCCCACTGTCTCCATTTCAGCCTTTCCATCTTTTTTTGCTGACTTCATCTTGTCCTACTATCTCCATCTCGGTTTTAATCTTTCCCTGCTATCGTAGTCATTCTGCCCTAGTTTCTCCATGTTGTCCTACCAACTCCACCTTGTCCTGCTGTCTCCTTCTCAGCCTCTCCTTCCTGCCCTACTGTCTCCATCTTGCCCTTCTATCTTGCTGTCCCCCATCTTCTCTCTTATAACTGCTGCACAGAACTCTACAACTAGAAGGTCCCTGGCCATTCTCCTCTGCTTGGATCCAGCAAAGACAACTCTGTCTGTGACACCAGAAACTAAAGAAACTCTTTGTGCAATGGGACATTCATCAAGTCCTCTCTGGTCTCATCGTTCCTTTGCTAAGAGAAAGGGAAACTCTCTGTCTGGTTTTTGTGTGTCTCCCACTCAACTAGAGAAATGGATTCTGACCTTTCCGTTTTAGAAAGTCTCTACCCCTCAAACACAGCACATTGTCCTCTTGGGGAAACAATAAGGGCCTGGCTCAATGAAGAGAAACTGCCTGAATGGTTCTAGACACTGAAGTCCTGGGTGGCAAGATTCCATGTGTCCATAGGAAGAGTTTGGTGCCAGTCTGCTCATATGAGGAACTCGCCCCAAGTCTCAACGTTACAGAACAATAAGCAAAACTGCATTTAATGTTTAATTATGTACCGATAAACCTGGCTGATGGGTTGCAGAACAGCATATTTTTAAAGATAATATATTCAGATGTTTTTTAAAAGTTTTTCTATTATAACTTCCGCAAAGCCTTTTGGTTGATTTATTGTCCAGTAACATCAGCAGACGCAACAAGTATATCCCCCCCTGGGATCCCCGAAAGACGTGAGCAGGGCTGTGAGATCACAGGAACTTAATTCAGTGCCATGTGGCCCACTCAGGGGTGCAGGTGGGTCGGCACCAAGGGAGGATAACTTAAACAAAGACTTTGGCTATAGAAGTAGGTACAGGGGCACGGGTTAATGGCCCCTGTACAGAGCAAGAAGGGGTTCTTTGGGGCACAACAGAGAATAGAACTGACACAGAAAAGCAAATAATTGAAAAAGCAAAATATAAAGTAAATTTCTAGAATAACATACACCCCTCTTTCTTAACCTTGGGCCCCCAGATGTTACTAGATTACAAATCCCAGCTTGTATTAACCCTTAATTACATGCCGAGGATTGCTGGGAGTTGCAGCCCAGTAATTTTATTGTAAGTACCTTCCCATAGTCATTAGACGTGAAGTTATTTGTAAATGTTATTGCTACTGAAAGCAGCATGTGTCACCTTATATTTTCTGCGCTGCTGGTTCTGTCTCCTGAAGCAAAGTAGCAGAGTCTAGTTAACCAGCAGCTGATTTCTGCATTGATTCAAGAGTCAGAACCAAGGGTGAGTGCAGAGAACAGAAACAGACAAGCCTTGCTTTTTCTTTTCATTTCCTTACATTATACCAAAACATCAGCGATGAACTTCAACTCCCATGATCCTCTGCCAAAGTTCCATACTTCTAAAGGGAAATTTACCATAATTTCAAGAAGAGTACACTTTTAATTTAATTACACAGTACAGGTATGGGACCTGTTATCCAGAATGCTTGGGACCTGGTGTTTTCCGGATAATGGATCTTTCCCTAATTTGGATCTTCATAACCTAGTAGAAAATCATGTAAACATGAAATAAACCCAATAGGCTGGTTTTGCTTCCAATAAGGATCATTTATATCTTAGTTAGGATCAAGTACAAGCTACTGTTTTATTATTACACAGAAAAACTCATCTTTAAAAAAATCTGAAGTCGATGGCCTTTCCGTAATTCAAAGCTTTCTAGATAATGGGTTTCCGGATATCTGACCCCATACCTGTATAGCAAATACAAGTAAATATGATGCTTATTATATGTGCTCTGTGAATGACTGGGCTGCAGCTTGGGCTGTGATGCCCCCTGCTGGATGATTTCATTATTGTCTGACATTATAAGGGTAATTCCCGTCAGTTATGTTTGTCTGAAACTGCCCGTAGACGCAAAGATCTGACCATGTGTGGAAAGTCCCGGCATTTTTCATCCGGCGGAGATCGGTCGATTGGTCAAATGGACAGGTTAAAAGATTTCTGCCGATAATATCTCTGCATGTATTGCCGATTGTACAATTTCACAGGGAGACTGTCACTGGCTTTGATTGGACATAACTTTCGTACAATTGCTGCAGGGGCAGAACATCGACTGATCTGTTCTTTAACTACTTTATTTGATCGGAATGGTTAGTGGCAGGTCGGGAGATGAGAAATCTTTGCGTTTATGGCCAGCTTTATTCTTTGCAGCTTTCCAATTGGTCTACGTTTATATAGCGCTTAAATTATTTGCCTTCCTCTTCTTCTTTTTTCCAGCTTTTAAATGGGGTTCAATGACCCCAGCAGCCCAAAACATTGCTCTGTGAGCTACAATTTTATTAATTTGTATTCTTTATCTTTCAATTCAGACCTTCTCCTGTTCATAATTCCCATACATGGTATTGTCTGGTTGTTAGTGTAAATTGTACCATAGCAACCAGATACCTGCTAAAAGCAGAGCTGCTGCACAAAAAGTAAAACCATTCAATAACCACAAAAATTTAAAAAAAACTGTAAATTCTTAAAATATCACTGTCTGCATCATACTAAACGTTAATACAAAGGCACACCATCCCTTTAAAGCTTTTTAAAGGGCTAGTTCACCCTTTTGTAAACGAGAGGTCTTTGGACTTGAGGCTCCCCATAGCAGATAGTTCTCTTACAGTTCAGGGGGAATCCGGAATAGAAGATTTGCATTCACTTGCCAATTTCCCCCATTCATGGGAAGCTCAGAAGTGACACTTGGATTCCTTCCCACGATTCCCATTATAAGACCTAATTTAAACTGATTGATCTGACAATAACATTTCAGGATTTCTTTTTGCCTACACATAACATATGAGCAGTTGCGTTCTCCAAACCCAAGGTGCCAAATAAACAGACACCCAACTAAAAAAAATAAACTGTCCTCTAGGTGGAAGCAGTGTCTAAAGAGTCTAGTAAATATTGCAGTTTACTTACATTATTTAATTTTTTTTTTAAAGTCCTCTTTCCCACAGGTCTCTCTCCTGCTCCAATGTTAGGGTTGTTGAAGTTGTTAGCAGCTCAGTAGGGGCAGAATAGCCAAAATATACCCTGGGACACTAATGCAGGGAGGGCTCTCTATGCAAGGGGCTGCTCATTTGGGAGACACCTGGACAGGGGCTTTGATAATTGCAGGTGGCAAAAGAGAAGTCTTTGAAAAATCAAAGAAAACTGCAAAAGTGCCCAGGGTTCTACATATTTCCCTTCATTTTATTGCAGCCTTTGGTTCTCCTTTCAATGTAACTCACACTATTACTACTCCCACTGCACTCAGGTTTCATTTACTAAAGTCTCTGAAAAGTCCAAAAAGAATCTGTCTGATGTCAGCGCACAAGCATTTAGCAATGTGCTTATTGCTTAGCCAGCTGCAGCCTTTGCATTCCTTGATCATCTGCACCACGCAGCACTTGCACTTCTCAGCCGGCTGCAGCCACACAACACTTGCATTCCTCGGCCGGCTACAGTCATGCAGCACTCACATTCCTCAACTCAACACTGCCATGCAATGCAATAGAGATGCAAGGGTAAAGCTGCCCATATATTATCCTGTATTTCTACAAAAGCAAACAGATATTAGATTTATTTAGAATGATTTAAAAACAAATAAAATGTAAGGTTAGTTTCAACAACCATACGGTTAGGCCCGTAAATCTTTGGACAGAGACAACTTTTTTCTAATTTTGGGTCTGTACATTACCACAATGAATTTTAAATGAAACAACTCAGATGCAGTTAAACTGTAGACTTGCAGCTTTAATTCAGTGGGTTGAACAAAAAGATTGCACAAAAACACAATCACTTCTTTTCAGGGGCTCAAAAGTAATTGGACAGTTGACTCAGAGGCTATTTCATGGGCAGGTGTGGGCAATTCCTTAGTTATGTCATTATCAATGAAGCAGATAGAATCCCTGGAGTTGATTTGAGGGGGGCTTGTATGTCAAAGATTTTGGTGTAAACAGACAACATGTGGAGCTCTCCATGCAGGTGAAACAAACCATCCTTAAGCTGCAAAAACCCATCAGAGAAATTGCTACAATATTAGGAATGGCAAAATCTACAGTTTGGTACATCCTGAGAAAGAAAGAAATCACTGGTGAACTCAGCAACGCAAAAAGACCTGGACGTCCACAGAAGACAACAGTGGTGGATGATCCCAGAATCATTTCCATGGTGAAGATAAACCCCTTCACAACAGCCAAACAAGTGAACAACACTCTCCAGGAGGTAGGTGTATCAATATCCAAGTCTACCATAAAGAGAAGACTGCATGAAAGTAAATACAGAGGGTGCACTGCAAGGTACAAGCCACTCATAAGCCTCAAGAATAGAAAGGCTAGATGGGACTTTGCTACAAAAAAAATCTAAAAAAGCCGGCACAGTTCTGGAAAAACATTCTTTGGACAAATGAAACCAAGATCAATCTCTTCCAGAATGATGGCAAAAAAAAATATGGAGAAGGCGTGGAACAGCTCATGATCCAAAGCATACCACATCATGTATAAAACATTTGGGAGGCAGTGTGATGGCTTGGGTGTGCATGGCTGTCAGTGGCACTGGGACACTAGTGTTTATCCATGATGTGACACAGGACAGAAGCAGCCGAATGAATTCGGAGGGGTTCAGAGACACTGTCTGCTCAAATCCAGCTAAATGCAGTCAAATTGATTGGGAGGTGGTTTCATAATGACCCAAAACATACAGCCAAAGCAACCCAGGAGTTTATTAAAGCAAAGAAGTGGAATATTCTTGAATGGCCAAGTCAGTCACCTGATCTGAACCCAATTGAGCTGCATTTCACTTGTTGAAGACTAAACTTCTGACAGAAAGGCCCACACACAGCGCCGATTATGGGGCTGCTGCCGCCTGAGGCAGCAGCCCAGATGCCACCCCCCTCCTCTCCCGCTCCATGCTTAAAAATTAGCGTCGGAGCGGGTTTCAGGGGGCAGTATCGCTAGTGCATTGAGCGCAATAGCGCTTTTTGCACTAGCGGAGCCGAATTTCCGGGTTAAAACCCGGAAGTTCGGCTCTTAAAGTTACAAGAGGCGGCTTTTTGCCACCCCTTGTAACTGGCCGCTCGCTGCCGCCTGAGGCAAGGGTTTCACCTTGCCTCATGGCAGAAGCGGCCCTGCCCACACACAAACAGCAACTGAAAGCCGCTGCAGTAAAGGCCTGGCAGAGCATTAAAAGGGAGGAAACCCAGAATCTGGTGATGTCCATGAGTTCAAGACTTCAGGCTGTCATTGGCAGCAATGGGTTTTCAACCAAGTATTAGAAATTAACATTTTATTTTCAGTTTTTAATTTGTCCAATTACTTTTGAGCCCCTGAAATAAAGTGATTGTGTTACAAAAGGCTTTAGTTCTTTACAGTTTTATGCAATCTTTTTGTTCAACCCACTGAATTAAAGCTGAAATCTGCAGTTCAACTGCATCTGAGTTGTTTCATTTAAAATTAATTGTGGTAAAGTACAGAACCAAAATTTTAAAAAAAGTTGTCTTTGTCCAAAGATTTATGGGCCTAACTGTAACTATTCTCCTGTCCTCTCAGCACCCATAACTATTCTCCTGTCCTCTCAGCACCCATAACTATTCTCCTTTCCTCTCAGCACCCATAACTATCCTCCTGTCCTCTCAGCACCCATAACTATCCTCCTGTCCTCTCAGCACCCATAACTATCCTCCTGTCCTCTCAGCACCCATAACTATCCTCCTGTCCTCTCAGCACCCATAACTATTCTCCTTTCCTCTCAGCACCCATAACTATCCTCCTGTCCTCTCAGCACCCATAACTATTCTCCTTTCCTCTCAGCACCCATAACTATGCTCCTTTCCTCTCAGCACCCATAACTATCCTCCTGTCCTCTCAGCACCCATAACTATTCTCCTGTCCTCTCAGCACCCATAACTATTCTCCTGTCCTCTCAGCACCCATAACTATGCTCCTTTCCTCTCAGCACCCATAACTATGCTCCTTTCCTCTCAGCACCCATAACTATTCTCCTGTCCCCTCAGCACCCATAACTATTCTCCTGTCCTCTCAGCACCCATAACTATGCTCCTTTCCTCTCAGCACCCATAACTATGCTCCTTTCCTCTCAGCACCCATAACTATCCTCCTGTCCTCTCAGCACCCATAACTATCCTCCTGTCCTCTCAGCACCCATAACTATTCTCCTGTCCTCTCAGCACCCATAACTATGCTCCTTTCCTCTCAGCACCCATAACTATCCTCCTGTCCTCTCAGCACAGATAACTATGCTCCCAGTAGTGTTACTCACAGACACTGTCGCTCTCTCCCATTACACATTGTGCAAACACTGGCCACTAGGGGCGCCAGACTGCTGGAAGATAAAGTAGATGAAGCCCCCGGGCAAAATTTCAGCGCCGACCTTTGCTCTCGTGTTCCAGACATAAATCTCTCTGCTCTGGGATCTGAAACATTTCAGCTGTGAGATATCCGATTGCTTTGTAACAATAGGAGAGGAGCCAACAGTGGGTGTCACTGGCACAAGCCAAGGAAATGCTGGAGCCCAATCAACTGTCAACAGAACAGAACCAGCCGCTGATTCGCTGAGAGAAATCCTTGGGCAACTCATTCTGCAGGAGGTTTAGTTTCTACATAAACACAGTGTGCAGCCAGGGGCTCAGTGATTGGGGGAGACACAAACCACCTGCAGATGGTGCAGCCCGGGTCAGAATTAGCTTAGTCCAGATGTCTCACCCATTGCTTGTGGGTATGTGAAGGCTGCGCATAAAGAAGGAGCTGTGGTTTGGGGGACGTCGGACACTGGGGGTATCTATCTGCTCTTTCTCTTTCCATATTGGGAACTTTTAATGCATTAATAAACATTAATCAGGGCTATATTTAGGTCTCCCGCCTCCTCCTTATGCGTAGCCATGAAACCGCCGTCTAATGCCACCACCAAGATGGCCGCTAAGAACGCTCCCCCATTTGTGTACCGCCATGGCTGCAGCTTGGTTTCTCGGAGTTTCTCATTGGATGACGTTGCTAGAGATGTTATGAAGTAGGAACGCGGCTCCTATTGGATATCACGGAATTGGATGGCTGTGATTGGCTGGCACTGACATCTAGGGTGCCTTCGAACGCCATTGGCTGGAAAGTAGGTTAGTGGTGCGACATTTAGTGAGGGCAGAAAGTAGGTCAGGGACGGGTAGCTGTGTCTCCTCCAGTTCCCTGCGTGCGCCTGACGGTGAGTGCTCCTCCTCCTCTGCTGCTGGCACACTGGGGTGGGGGGACCCCAAGCCTGGCCTTTGGCACTGATTTGCACAGCGCTGCCAGGGGCTCTGTTGGGAAGGTTTACTGGGAAACTGCCTGTGTGTGGGATTATCTGCTGGCAATGGCCACTGGGTCGCGGGGATACTGGGAAGCTGCACTTTTGTATTGCCAGTGTATGACCGGAATACTGGGAATGTCTGACAGGGATACTGGGAATGTGTAGTGGGAATGTCTGACAGGAGTACTGGGAATATCTGATCTGAATATAGGTATATTGGAAGTGTCTAGTGGGAATGTCCAACAGGAATACTGGGAATGTCAGACAGGAATACTGGAAATGTGTAGTGGGAATGTCTGATAAGAATACTGGGAATGTCTGATACGAATACTGGGAATGTGTAGTGGGAATGTCCGATAGGAATACTGGGAATAAGATACTGGAAGGCTGTTGTTAAGTACTGGGGCCCTGGGAATGGTTATTGGTATAAAGTGTTTACTGGGAGCCTTGGGTACTGGGATACTGACAGCGTTAAGTCAGAGAATGTGTGATGTCATGCTGGGAATGATTACATGGATACTGGAATTATATTTTGGCATACTGGGAATGTTTACAACTGGAATGTGTGTTTGGATATCTGTGAATAAAGAGAATACAGGAAATGTTTATACCCTGGAATATGTTTTTGCTTGGGATTTGGGAATATGGGCCAATTATCTGGAATACTGGGAAGTGGGAAATAATTGATGTTCTGGGAGCTTGGAAAGTGCATTGGCTCAAATGGGCAGTGGCGCCTGCAGAATTTTTATTGAATGTGATTGAATTGGATGCCGGATTTATCAGCAAGAGATCAGGTGTTTTACAGTCACATATGTTGCTCCCATGTAAATGGGCAATTATCAGGCTGCGAATTGGGAATGTGACCTCGGGTACATGGAAAAACATGGAATAATTGACAGCAATGGAAATATTTTGTCAGAGCTTCTGGATGTTACATTTCAGGAATTCTGAGACGGTGACTGGGAATATATCTGGGAAATAGCTATTATAATAGGAATAACAGACAAGCTGGGGGGAGAAGTAAGAGAAGTCCTGGGAACGGCAGCAGGTGATGGGATTTTATCAAAGTATATTGGGATTTTATTCCCTCCCAGATACTGGTCATTTATACTGGGACACTGGTTTGTGTAAGAAATGGAAATGGGGATATATAACTGCATATGTGATAGATTGCAAGCTGTTTGTAGCAGGGATTTCTGTTTAGTTGTAAGTATGGCATGAGAAGGGCAGCTGGGGCATGATATTACAGCTATTGCCCAAAATATGCCCCAGTGTGTGTGTGTATGGGGGGGCAGTATTTAAAAATATATTCAGGCATGTGGGTTTTTTTTTTTTTACTCTGAGCACATGGCACCTTTACATGGGGTAGGGGCACCACAACTCTGATTTGTACGATGAATCATATTTAAACCAGGTTAAATCCTTCATTTCCATGCACGCCGCCGGTCACACTGGTTTCCATGCAGCCATGAGATACGTCAGCGTCATTAATTACTAATCAGCCATTTCCTATGCGTCAGGGATTGAAGTGTTGAGTGGCAGATGAAGGCGAGTCATGAATTACATGTAACAAATTGATTTTACCTCAAAACACAGACAAAGGTTTCCCGGCCCTGAGAGCTTACACTCTAATTGTTACCATGGATATATCCGGAGCACTGGGAGTCAGGGGTTACAGAGCTGCCTTTGCTAAGCCTCTTGCTCCCACGCTACATAAGAGGTCTGGGCCAGCCACCTGTTCATAGGACAAAAGCTTCTTGTGTAGCAGAACCGTCTTGGGTCAGGGTCAGTCATCCCCTGTTTTATAACCAGGCAAATTGCTCCCTTTTGGTTTAAAATGTGGGGTTCCGCTCTACCGAGTGATTTTATTTAGCACTAAGACTTGGAAATGAGAGACCTGCGTATGGCTTTAAAGGGAGTATAAACCCTAACATTGCATTTTACCTAAGAAAATATCATTCTAAGCAACTTCCAAAAATCGATTAATCCCTTATTCTCACTGGGTTTATAGTTCTGTGTAACTGTTGTTGTGTCTGTCCCTTTCTCTGCACTGCTGCCTCTGACTCCTGATACAACTTCCCAATATCCGTTCATTCCTCATTCTCACTGGGTTTATACTGTAGTTCTGTGTAGCTGTCATTGTGTCTGTCCCTTTCTCTTCTCTGCACTGCTGCCTCTGACTCCCGATACAACTTCCCAATATCCATTCTTTCCTCATTCTCACTGGGTTTATAGTTCTGTGTAGCTGTCATTGTATCTGTCCCTTTCTCTGCACTGCTGCCTCTGACTCCTGATACAACTTCCCAATATCCATTCTTTCCTCATTCTCACTGGGTTTATAGTTCTGTGTAACTGTCATTGTGTCTGTCCCTACTGATACAACTTCCCAATAGCCATTCATTCCTCAATCTTACTGGGTTAAGCGTTATGTGTAACAATCATTGGTGACTAAAAGCAGAGTCTGTCACTTTTTGTTCCCTGCACTGGTTCTGACTTGAAACAATGTAGCTGATGCCAGCTGATTAGTAAACGTAAAAAAACAAGCAAGGCTGGCTTCTGCTACATTGTTCCGAGAGAGAGAGAGAACCAGCAATAAGCGCATGCAAAGGTAACCCATAGTAACCAGTAGCAGTTTACTTTTAGCTATTTAGTGCAGTTTGAAAGGAAATATCTGGTTGCTATGGGTTACTGGCCTGAGACTAACTAACTTTCCCATGCATCCGCTAAAGCCACATATGACTGTTCCTGGGGTTGAATTACAACTCTCACATCTCCTTAGTCATCTGGTATGCTGGGGGCCTTGATTGTTGACCATGTCCATTGTGGAGTTGGTTTTATTTTTTTAAAGGGAAAGTAAAGCCATATAACTATTTATTTAGCTGTCATCCCTATGTAATATATGGGAATAAGTCTCTTTGTTAGACATGCAGGACCCTGACACACCATGTTTGGGGGGGTTCCAGCATGGTTGCCCAGCTCGTAATATTCATGATAGAGGGTCTATAACCTGGAAGTAGAATCTGATTAAATACTTCCTGCAGTTACTGTGTGGAACTAATGAGCTGAGATTCCCTGCAAGGTGTAAGGGTTCACTCCCAGCACCCACCCTGTTTGTTATTATCCAGCTGAGCATCCAGGTGCCTATTTCTCTAGGTTCTGGATCCGCAAACAACAAAACGTCTGCACTGACTTCCTGCCAAACATTAATTCCACAAAAATTTAGGTCAGTAGGTTAATGGGAGTCAGACTGGGCGTGGCGGAGGTTTTAGTGGAGTGACTGTAACGTTCCTGCATGCGGTGGAATCAATTCAGCCCTTTATTTATCGTCTGTGCGAGATGAAGGGAAAGCGACTACTCTGCATTTACAGATTCTCCTGTAAAAATCTGGGGATGTTTAACTGCGTCTCTCAGTAGCTTCTTGTTTTTATTTGGTTTCTTTTCATGCCTGATCCAAGATCCATTATTAAGAGAAGTGAGTCACCATCTTCTGTGTGTTTTAAAGGCCACGGCATTACTGAATATCTGGTGTGAGTGGGAGACGTGTATTCTACTTCCATTTGTATTGTCACATTTTCTTTAAAATAAATATTCTCTGTGTGTGTGTGTGTGTGTGTGTGTGTGTGTGTGTGTGTGTGTGTGTGTGTGTGTGGTGTGTGTGTGTGTGTGTGTGTGTGTGTGTGTGTGTGTGTGTGTGTGTGTGTGTGTGTGTGTGTGTGTGTGTGTGTGTGTGTGTGTGTGTGTGTGTGTGGAAGAGGAGGATCTTTATTAGAGATCAACAAAAAGCTAGTCTGTCCCACACCCCAAAATAAATTCCTTTGACATTTTTATACTGTATGTATGTTTCTATCTATAATCCAGTGGCCATGGAAGATGATTAAAGTTGGGTAGGCTGGGGGTACTAAAGCGCAAACCTTTTCTTTCCTTCCCGGCATCAACTTCCAGAAACCACGGCCCCTTGGCATGAAATAATCCCACTGATACTAGTCTCTGGGAAGGGAGTGTGGCTGTGGGATAGCAGGTATAGTAGGGAGAGATGGTGCCTATAGTAACAGTGGGATAATTGTCTCTGGGAAGGGAGTGTGACTGTGGGATAGCAGGTATAGTAGGGAGAGATGGTGCCTATAGTAACAGTGGGATAATTGTCTCTGGGAAGGGAGTGTGACTGTGGGATAGCAGGTATAGTAGGGAGAGATGGTGCCTATAGTAACAGTGGATAATAGTCTCTGGGAAGGGAGTGTGACTGTGGGATAGCAGGTATAGTAGGGAGAGATGGTGCCTATAGTAACAGTGGGATAATTGTCTCTGGGAAGGGAGTGTGACTGTGGGATAGCAGGTATAGTAGGGAGAGATGGTGAGAGTGAATGGAGGGAAATAAATGAAAGCAGGTGGAATAGAGACTGTACGGGGGGGGGCAGCGGCGGTTCAGAACTATATGTTTACACAGAATTAGAAGGTTGTTTGTAGAACTATGTCTGTTGAACCCTGTGAACTTTCTTGCTCTTCCAGGATTCACAGATCTGACGTGTAATTTAAAGTGCCAGAGCACAGAGAAATGTGGGTTATTCGTGTACTTTGACCAGCTCCTATAGAATTGCTGTAATAAAAACATTATTCATAGTGGATCAAAGTGCTGTACTGTATATTGTGAGTTGGTCCCTATGCTCAGTAAGTGACAGCAGCACAGAGCATGTGCAGTGAATCCGCAGAAAAGAAGATGGGGAGCTACTGGGGCATCTTTGGAGACACAGATCTTTACTGCTAAAGGGCTGTAGTTGCCTTGGGCTGGTACAGAAGCCCAAAACATAATGTAAAACATTTCTGGCTACTTCTTCAGTTAGGCTTTAGTTCTCCTTTAAGTACAGTTCTGTGTGACAAGCCATTGCTGGTATGTACGACTTAGAGTCTTAGACCCAAGCCCCTGCAAAGTGAGGGGAAAAGTTTTTTGTTTTTTTTTACAGAGGGTTTTGTGGGGTTTTGTGCAGTGTAGAACTTTGCAGACTTTGGATACAGGGTATCTATAATAAGTGAATAGAAGTGCTTTATTGGTACTGATCCAGCTTGTTGCCTTATGTTTCTACTTTTTGCTGAAGGAAAGTAAATTTACACCGGTCCCTGAAGCTCTTGGTGCCTTGGAGTGAACCTGTCTCCTGTTGGGAACAGAATCGGGTGTATCTAAATTCTGTATCCAACTCACTGGGTGTTGTCGCTGTCTGCTAAAATGTATTGTGGTTTCCCCGGGCACATTCCCAGGGGAGTGAGTGGCATCTTGCCTCTGCCTTACTTGGTGTTACTCACATTCATTTTAATCATTCAGCGGCTGACAGGTAAACAAAACTCCCTTGTCTTGGTTTTCATATGGCACCGCTGGCTGGACATGCCTGGGCTTTTATTTTACATATAACAGATAAAGGCAGAAGGAACAAAACCACTGACTCAATCAAAGTCATACAAGCGATGTTGAGAAGGGAAATCTGGCAACAGTCGGGCACGGTAGAGACACTTTGTATCCCTGTTCCCCTGTTTGGGACTTTGTCTTGGTTTCTCCCTGGAAACGATGTGCTCAGCCCCTTGCTAACGGCCCCCAGTCCCTGTTTGATGAATACTCCATTCGTGTTCAAAATTAATATGACTGTATTAGCGGTTGCCTGGCAACCAGCAGCATCATGAATAGGGATTGCAGCCAGCGAATGTCGAATGCGTTTGTCTCTTACGGGGGCAAAAGACAAATATAAAGTCGGTGAAAGGGAAACCACTTCCTACCCCAGATATGAATGGATTCAGTCCCCCTGCGCGGCCAGTAGGATAAATGTTATGGGGTGGGCTGACACTCAGTCTATATCAAAGTTTGCACTTAGGGTTGTGACACACGAGCAGATTCGTGGAGATTTAGTCGCCTGGCTACTAATCGCCTCTTCTGGGCGACAATCTCCCCGAACTGCCTTTGCTTGTCTTCCCGTCCGCTATAATGAAAAGTCGCCTGCGCAAAAGCACACGCGGCGCTTTGTTTTCCGAAGTCCACCGAAGTTTCCTCGTGAGGAAATCTCCCCGAATCTGCCCATGTGTCACAACCCTTACTACCTCCTCTGTAATCGGCTAGTTTTGTTTATGTAAACATAATGAGCTCTGTATAAACAATCTCGCCCCTTTCACTCTTTGTTGTGACTATTTGGGCTTACTCATAAGCAGACATTTATTAAATGGGGGGGGGGGTACCTGCCACAGTTAGAATTTGCTTCTGTTGCTCCGTCTGCTTATTAAGGCCGACCCTTTGTCCGACCCCTCCAAGCCCCAAGCATTCCGGCTAATGGATCCCACACCTGTACTCAGGGCCGGATTTACATAGTGGGCGCCCCTAGGCCCACTGCCGGTCGTCGCCCCTGTCCCCTCCAGGGGGAGAGGAGCAATGGGGATTGGCGCATGGGAAATTTTAAAAAGGATTGTATCTCCAGCGCATCCCCAGTGTTTTTGAACTGATGTGGGTGTGGTTGGGCAGCATGCCGCCCCCCTAAAATCCTTTCCACAAATCCGGGCCTGCCTGTACTGCCCTGCTGATGTTCGGGCAGTAATATCTCAGGTTTTCATTTACCCTTTGCCGAGCCGCAAACAATACATTGTGGCTGTGAGGATGAGTCACAGGGAAGAAATACAATAAACAGCAACTCGATGACGATAATTCCTGTTTGTTTCTCTAGTGATTTCATTATCTCCTCCTGCTGCCTTGGGCTGAGTTCTACTTTCCCTTTACAGAACTGAAGGGGGTAGGAATGGTCAATCTCAATGATTGGTACTGCCTTGTGCCCTACTACCCAAGGCTGTTGATAACTGGAGCCCAATGCCATTGGCTCAGTAGTGACTCGGAGGAACACATGGTTCTTCACCATGATGGCGGCACATATTGAAGATCTTGCCCTATTAAGTTGGCCATAGAGGGAGCAATATGGCTCTGCAGTGTGGCTGATTTTGTTTTTACCGCAGAACCCGTGCGTATTTTAATTAGCTCTATAAAGGAGTTAAATATAGTAGAATTAATTGCAGGGTAGCATTGCTGTGTCTCTGGGAGGAAAGAGGCCAAACAGGTTTTCTGTGGGTGATGTGGCATGTGCAGTAGTGGGACACTCCCTGTTACACTGGCCCAGAACGTGCCTGTTCCGCCCGTGCCAAGCTCTGTGCCGGAAATAATCCGGAAAAACCGCCGCTGCATTCCAGTTTAGGTTCCAGAGTCCCCTGTGATTCAATGGGAAGCTCCTTAATGGATAAGTACAAATGTGCCTTAATGAGAAATAGACAGAGAGAGAGAAAAAGAGACAGGAAGCACCATCAGCATCAGAGTAGGAACACTGCCAATGCGAGAGGATCGAGTGCAGACTCGTCTCATTTCTAGGCTTCATGAAGGTGTGTCTGCTGAGAGATCCCTGGCAATGTCCAGACCGTGCCACCTCCACAAATCCCTTTCCTGTTACGTGCCTCTGCTTACATATACAACCGACCTCTAGGAAAGGCCTAGAAACACACCTGTAGTCTGACATTGTGCGTTACAGAAGCTGCAACTTTCCTTATCAGCTCCCATAGTCCTCCTGTTGCGTTACAATACCTTACCAAACACTCAGGGAAAACCAGCAGGAACTAACTTTTTTTTAGCTATTGGTCTGTGAGTGGGTCATCACCGTGTGCGTGGCCGGATTAGTCTCATTGTAATAGCAGGCTGTATATTGGCCTTGCACGGCAATATTTATGAGCTATGTAGGCTTGTAGGGGATGGAGGGTGGCGCAATCTTGTAGCCCGTTGTAATGGAAGCAATGAAGAACTGCTGGATAACTGTCCTTATGAAGTGTAGCGGCCCTTTAAGACAAAGAGGTTCCTGTTGGCTCCATTGTAATACATGGGAGTATCCTGTAATGTTATTCTATATATGTCTGTGTGTGCTAGGGTAGGGTGCTTGTTATTATAGGGTGCTTGTCATTATACGACATTTTGGAGCAGTGACTGGCAGGGAAGGGTTACCCAGCCCTGTCCAATGCACAAGGTGGTGCTATATAAATGCTAATAATGTTAATAATTGCTTTTTCACCTACCGTAATTTTCACCTAATTTTGGGAGAATAAGATATACTGTGACAGGTAACCACTGCCTCGAGCGCAGCCACAGGAAACTCCTGTGTAATTACATGTATGTCCTCATTCCAATTATCCACTTGCTTTGTGAATAACCTACATTTCTGCCACCCCATATTCCTCCCTATTGATTTCCTCTGCCCACTGAGCAGCACTCATTTCCCTTCGCCGACCGTGATGATTCAGATGGGAATAAGATGCTCGGCTGCATATATATATATATATATATATATATATATATATATATATATATATATATATATATATATATATATATATATATATATATATTCCGCCCCCTGTACATTTAATTAATGTAATCTTCCTCTGTACCAAGGACATGGCCAGTCTGGGGTTGTGTAATGCTTAATGTGCTGGAGCTTGGAAAAGGCTCATAACTGTCAGCAGATTAGAGCCGAGACGTGGCGGGGGGGGGGGGGGGTGTAATTGGACAGGGCAGGTTATCCCTGCTGGATGAGATATAGTCTGTCGGGGAATGGAAAGATCAGAGCACTTGTACTGTCAAGGAAAGTTTAGCAGAGGCAGCGCCAACAAAACTACTGAAACATAAGCAATCTGCTTCAGCTTTGTGCCCCTCCGTAAATATCCTTATATATTTACAATAGGGTGTACCTTATTTAATATATACACACTCTGCTTACTGGCCTTTGCTGTATTGATCTGTGTTTGTATGTAACCTGTATGTATTTACCCTCCTATTTTACAGCACTGCAGGGCTAGGGTAAAGAGACAGGCACTGAGAAACTCAGAATTATATTTCAACAACCGTTGAAGGTCCAGCAACACATAAAGTGATACTCCATCTCCAGCTTTCCGTATTCTCTGACTCTTGGCCTGCTGGCTCCGCTTTCCCTACTAAACTTGCTTTTATCCTGAACTGCCTACCTGCAAGTACTGCTCTGTGTGGCCTTGAATGAAATCATTCCTGTTTCCAATCTTATTTGCTATTGGCTGTGAAGTCCCAGCTGTGCCGGGTATCCATGCAAACTACTGTGCCAGTGTGTTCTTGCTTCCTCCCATCATGCTCCATTCCTATCTTTTAATTCATTGTGATTGGAGGAGAGATGACCGCTTATTCCCCTTGGCGTGTGTTATTGTTAAACACTTTGCTCAGAGCAGTGACCCCTTTAATCTACCCATAATGCCTCAGCTGGCTGCAGAGGTGCAACTGGAGCAGCTGTAGAATGGTACATCCACGGCACATATAGTTCCGTTCCTTGGAGCTGACTCAGTTGACCTACATTTTTTTCATACTGACCTTGATTTTGTTGCCGAGATACTCGTTACTCACATGATTAGGCTAATAGTGCGCACAGGCTTCTCATGTGACACAGGGACTGTCTCTTTTATTTATCCACTCGTACCTCTCGCAGCTCCCGTTTTTATCTATTTGTTTAGTCACTTGAGTGACGTCAGACCCTGTCACTAAATATAGCCGCGACAGTGCTCCTGGTGTTCAGCCACTTGGCACTAGCGCTAATTGGTGTATTGTGCAAGGCACAGGGGGAGATAGTGATTCCAGGACACTAAAGGGGAAATAAACATTGAAGAGACCGGATTATAGTGGAAATGAATGGGGGGGAGGTTACACCGTTCTGGATGAGAGACTGCAGTTACATATAATATATCCCACACATCCATACGGGCACAGAAAGATTGGAATTGCCCCAGAGCCACTGCCTCCTTCCACTGTTGCACACCATTATTAATAAGAATAATGTAAATGCCGATTGCACCATCAGGCAGAACTGGTTTGTAACTATCAAACTACCAATCAGATATCCCTGTTACATTTCTTACTCCTCCACATGCCTTATTTATAGTACAGACATTGGACCAGCGGCATTCCACGTCATTGTCCTAGTTATCTATGGCCTGTACAGAGAGATACCGTCAAAGGTATCCCCCTGTACTAAGCATAATTCAGCAGGAACAGCCCCCTAAGTTTGCCCATAGCCTGTACAGAGAGATCACATAAAACTATGACAGCATAGATATTCCCTTGTACTAAGCACAATTCAGTAGGAACAGCCCCCTAAATTTGCCCATAGCCTGTACAGAGAGATACCATATACCTTTGGCAGCATAGGTATTCCCCTGTACTAAGCACAATTCAGCAGGAACATTCCCTAAGTTTGCTCTTAGCCTGTACAGAGAGATCCTATAAAACTATGGCAACATAGGTATTCCCCTGTACTAAACACAATTCAGCAGGAACAGCCTCCTAAGTCTGCTCATAGTCTGTACAGAGAGATGACATAAAACTATGGCAGCTTAGGTATTCCCCTGTACTAAGCACAATTCAGCAGGAACAGCCCCTAAGTTTGCTCATAGTCTGTACAGAGAGGCCCCATAAAACTATGGCAGCATTGGTATTCCCCTGTACTAAGCACAATTCAGCAGGAACAGCCCCTAAGTTTACTCATAGTCTGTATAGAGAGATCCCATAAAACTATGATAGCATTGGTATTCCCTTGTACTAAGCACAATTCAGCAGGTACAGCCCCTAAGTTTATTTTGAATAATAATATGACTTATTATTAATATACAAATAAAAGCAGGACACAAACTGAAATTTTTTTTTTCAGTGAGTTTGGTGGAGGAGCAAAGGGAGCCTGGCAATATGTCTGTGCTGCCCTCAGTGGGGTACAGGGGGTAATGCAGACATGGCAGAGGTAGGGCCGGAGACAGAAGTGTGTGATTTGTTGCTTCCACACTCCAAATACACACTGGAAGGTTCATTGGCTCCTGATACAATGGGTCCTTAGATTGCGAGTTCTGATGGGGAGGGATTGATGTATAATCTCTGAGCAGAGCTGTCAATATCCCCCCACTCTGGGCTTGTTTTCAGGTTTCCTTGACACACTTTGCCTTTGATCTGTTCTTCTCTATATAATGCTGTGTAACATGTGGCTGCCCCATATCCACTTACATACATGATGTTCTAAACAGATAAGATCACAAGTGTAATGAAATACCCGCTGACCGCACCTTGTGTAAGGGAAACACAATCCCTTCAGTAATTGGCTGGTTTCATAACCCAATCAGAAGGGTTTAAATGAGCATGAACCCAGCATTCCTTTGTACTAAATCTGCACTTTGTCTTCTATTGGCTGCGGCAGATGATCCAATGGCCGACCAAAGAATGGATATCTCCTCCACAATGAACGATTTCATGTCCCCAGGCTCCAACGACCTCATATCCAGCTCCCTGGGCATGGGAGGGATCGACTGCAACCGCAAAAGGAAAGGGAGCCTGAGCGATTATCAGTGAGTATGAGAGGCTCCGCCCTCTTATCCCCCCCCCCCATATTATATAAGCCTGTGTGACTCTGATCTTCCCTTTTCTCCAGGAACTAATAGAACTGGGTCAGTGTGCTGGCTGATTGGTGTCGCAACACAGGCCCGACACTGACGTTGCCAGTTAAAGGGATACCGCGTAACTTATATCGGGCAGATTTATTAAGGGTCAAATAGTAAATTTGAATTTTCCAAAAATAAAATGTTGGTTTCAAAATTCACACATTTGAATTTTAATCCCCCCAATTCAATTGTAAATTCAAATGTGAGATTTTTATGCATATGGCCCTACAAGAGATACTGTCATGGGAAAACATGTTTTTTTTCAAAACAAATCTGTTAATAGTGCTGCTCCAGCAGAATTCTGCACTGAAATCCAATTCTCAAAAGAGCAAACAGATTTTTTTTTATATTCAATTTTGAAATCTGACCTGGGGATAGACCTATTGTCAGTTTCCGAGCTGCCCCCAGTCATGTGACTTGTGCCTGCACTTTAGGATGGAACTACTTTCTGGCAGGCTGTTATCTCTCCTACTTAATATAACTGAAGGAGTCTCAGTGGGACTTGGCTTTTACTATTGAGTGTTGTTATTAGATCTACCAGGGAGCTGTTATCTTGTGTTAAACTCCCCAAAGACGCGATGATTCTTCTTGCCGAACGACTGATTTTAGGGAAGTCCGACCAATCCTTCGAAATTATCATGTGGTTAGTGGGATTCGAACGATCGTACATCTTATGATTTTTCGGCCGACATCTGTCAGGAAAATGATCGGCCAGGTCAAAAAATCTTTGTCGACCCCAGTGCAATCTATCTATGTTTGCAGGGCCAAGCAGGCAGCTCCCCTTTGTTTTCCTGGCAAATTGGTCTTTTAGTTGATGGTCAATTCGTACGATCGTTCCGAGAAAATCGTGGTCTGACGATGAGGATTGGATCTTTTAAAAATCTCAACATCTATGGCCAGTTTTAGGGAGCTGCTATCTGGTTACCTTCCCATTGTTCTTTTGTTAGGCTTCTGGGGAGGAGGGTGATATCACCCCAACTTGCAGTACAGCAGTAAAGAGTGATTGAAGTTTATCAGAGCACAAGTCACGTGACTTGGGCAGCTGGGAAATTGACAATATGTCTAGCCCCATGTCAGATTTCAAAATTGAATATAAAAAAATCTGTTTGTTTTTTTGAGAAATGGATTTCGGTGCAGAATTCTGCTGGAGCAGCACTATTAACTGATATGTTTTGGAAAAAAAAACCATGTTTTCCCATGATCGTATCCCTTTAAGTTCTCCTCTCTGGAGGCAGGACAAACAATAATTGAATTCTTTAGGCTCCCCCTCTTTCTGTGTCTCCTCTATCCTCAGTTTTTTGTTTGTCCTGCTTGAATGGACATCCAAACATTCCTCCTCTTAATTTTTAAGTTTTTTTCGTTAAATTTTATTTATTTATTTTTTAAATCTTTTTATTTGAATTATAGGTGTGCTCTAGTTGTAGGTGAGCCCTCTTAAGCGTGCGCTCCCGCAATTATGTGAGCCCCAAGTAATTTTTTTGCCTCAACCAGCTGAGTCACACAGTTTATAAAGGATTCCGGAAGTACAGCGGGTTGTTCCCTCTATACTAATCCGTGTGAGCCCCATTAATTTTGGTGTGCAGCGCCACCTACTTTGTGATTCCCCCTGTCAGCGTGAGCCCCATATAGGTATGTGCTCCACTATACAAGAGATTTGGTAAGGTCCGGATGATTTGGAGGACCGGCGGCTACTCCTCCTAAATGTTCACTGGTGGCTTAAGATCCCTGGGTATTGGTATCCACAGGCATTACCAGGTAATTGGAGTAGATAAGTACCATTTACTTTATTCCCATTCCGGATCATATTTTTGTACAAATGGCACAGCCTAGCGAGTTGGCAGACCTTATTGAGGATCTTTCTCTGCAACCTTCAGTGGCTTCAAAAAGGTCTAGAGAGAATAAAAAAAAAACGGAGCCTGCTTCATCCCCTCTCCTCTTAACTTGACCAAAATGATTAAATTACATCAGCTTTCTGATTCAGATGCTGACATAGCACAACCCAGAACCAACCACCGGCCAGAACTGAGCCGCGGACAGTCCTGAAGTGGGCCGCCGAGCCTAACCCGCAATTAACGCAGGCATTGGACATGCTGTTGCCACTGGCCCTTCTGACACCCCCACCCAGTCCTTGCAAAAAAAAAAAAAATGTTTTCCTTACACTGGTTCCTGGGCCAAAAAAGGTTGGGGACCGCTGCTATACAAAACACATTTGATTATGGTAGGGTCAGTTCCCCACAATTCTCACCAGGACCCGCAATCCCTGCAACAGCTTTTCCTCCATTACATCAGCCAGATATAAGTGTTGGGCAATGTGCAGTTCTCACAATTTCTGGGTTGGTTACAGTCTCATAGCAATACTTCTGTTCAACAAGCACTGGCTGTGCAACCACAGATTTCCACTAAATCCAAAGCCAAGACTAAGGTCTCAGCGACCTCACAGTTCAGCACATGTTATTCAGATTCCCAGGATAGCTATCTATCAGATTCAGATGAATCCACTTCAGAGGAATCTCACAAACAACCTGATGATGTCAAATTGCTTCTTAAGCACCTTCGTGACACGTTAGAAATTAAAGAGATACAACCACCAATTGGATAAGGTATTGGGAAATACACCGAAAAAGACCCGATCTTTTCACACAAGCAAATCTATCTCTCAGACCATTTCTAACGAGTGGTCTGACCCAGACAAGCGCAACACTATTCCACAAAAATTTGATGCTAAATTTCCAGTAGCTGATGATCATAAGCAGTTTTGGGATAAGCCCCCTAAAGTAGAAATTCTACTCTTCCCTCTGAAAATGCCGGTTCATTCCGAGATGCTATGGATAAAAAGATGGAGTCGGCACTCAAAAGAGATTTCATACATTCAGCAGCTATTCTTCAACCAGCTTCTGCAGCTCTTAGTGTGGCACGCACAGCTAGGTGTCGTGAGTTAAAAAATTCTCCGTCACACACTAATACTTTGAGTTTTGACACATTAGATAAAATCTACCTGGCGCTTTCATTCCTAGGTGATGCATCTCTGGATATGGCAAAACTAGCAGTCAGATCCTCAGCAGCGGCTATTGCAGCCAGAAGGGCCTTATGGCCAAGACAATGGTCAGGTGATTCGGCTTCTAACAGTAGTTTAGTTTCTCTCAAATTCGAAGGTCAACAACTATTTGGACCCGAGCTCAAAAAGATTATTGCTGAAGTAACGGGAGGCAAAGGAGGCTTCCTTACCCAAGGCAAGAGAACACGGCGAGAAACCCATAAACGCAATTACCACAACCACTCTCAGGGTTCTTACAACAGATCAAATAGAGGCAGGCCTACATCACAGCAGACCTCTACCAAGAAATTCAAACCCTGGCAATCTCAGACAAAGTTCCCCAGGAAAAAGGGGCCACCTAAAAGTCAGGATTCCTGACTCTCTACGGTCATTGGACATTCAGCTATTGGGAGGGATACTGAGGTCACATAATTTTTATCGACAAGTTTCCTCCAAATCACAGATTTGTCCCTTCCAAAATTCCTTCAGACCCAACCAGGGCTACAGCCATGTCAAACATTCTACAATGTTCCACACAAGGACAATTCCGAGGATTCTATTCAAACCTCATTCGCCCTGTACTCAACCTTCACCCCCTCAACAAATTCATAAGGTAACAGCGTACACATTTTCCCATACTTAGATTCTGATCTTTGCGGAGACAGCAGACTCTGCCTACCAAGCCACCATCTGACAAGGCACGGATGGATCATCAACTATCTAAAAAGCATTCTGTCACCCAGCCAGATCCTTCCCATTTTAGGCATCTTGGTAGACTCCAAACTACAACACCTTTTCCTCCCATTGGAAAAGATCATCAGAATTCAAACTGTAATCCCGGCACAGTGACAGCATTTGCCGTCCTACAACTGTTGGGGCTTATGGCATCCATAATCGATACAGTCCCATTTGCAAAATTCCACAAGACCCCTCCAAAGGGAATTTCTACACCAATGGAACGGAGATCACCAGGATCTCTCACCCAATATCTCTTCCCAGTTCTGTACGCAACATCCTACACTGGTGGTCTCTCCAGACCAAACTTTCCAAAGGCAAACTGTGGCAATTACCACCCCAATGGTCTTTTCCACAGACGCGAGTCTGAAAGGGTTGGGGGCAGCTTGGCAGCACTACAGTTGTCAGGGTCCACATCAATATCCTGGAAATAAGGGCCATTCTCAATGCTCTGCTGCACTGGACTCCAGGCTGCCGCTCAGCCCATGTTCGAATCCAATCAGACAACGGTACGGCAGTTGTCTATCTGAACAAGCAAGGGGGCACGAGAAGTGCAGCAGCGATGTTGGATATATCCAAGATAATCCACTGGGCAGAAGAGAACTTGGTACACCTTACGGCAATTCACATTCCAGGACTGCAAAATTGGCAAGCAAACAATCTCAGTCACAATACGTTAGATCCGGAAAAATGGAGACTGAAAGTCAGATGCTGATAGACAGAGGGGGCATTCCATGTGTGGATATTATGGCATCCAGACACAACACTTAACTAATTCAAATGCATTTCCACCTATCCCCATGCTTCAAAGAACTCTCACAAAGATGCGACAGTAAGATACTCTGACAATCCTGGTAGCACCAGCATGGCCAGCGAGAACGTGGTTTGCAGACATAATATCAATGCTAGCGGATCAACCGATTCCGTTAACCAACCAACCAGATCTCCTAACTCAAGGTCCCTCCTGGTACCCAGACGTTCACAAGCTCCATTTGGCGGCATTTCTTTTGAATCCCGTATCTGGGAGCCAAAATGCTTCCCAGCACAGGTAATCTCTACACTCCTAGCAGCAAGACGACCATCCACAGCTACAACCTATCATAGAGTTGGTTGAATTTTACTTGCATGGTGTGAATCACAAGGAGTAGCATGGGACAATTTTTTTTTTTTTTTTTTTTTACAAGCTGGGTTTGACATGCAGCTTAGTATCACATCGCTAAAGGTTCAAGCATCAGTACTGGCAGCTTTCCATATTCAGTGGACAATACTTCCAGAAGTAAAACTGTGTTTTTCCAAAGTCTGTACAGAATCAGACCACCATCCAAAAGCCCGATTCCAACATGGGACCTCAATTTAGTTTTAAATTCACTACAAGGGTCACCTTTTGAGCCTTTAGAATCCACAGAATTAAAATTCCTAACACTAAAGACCGTTTTCCTTATGGCTATAGCCTCAGCAAGGAGGGTCTCGGAATTGGCCTCTCTCTATCTCTTTTATGTAAAGGTGGCCATAGACGCACAGATAATATCGTACAAAATTAATTTTCATCCGATATTCGGTGCATGTATGGTGGGAAAAGAGCCGACATTGGCGGAAGACTTGAATATCGGTCGACTCATCGATCAAGCTGGGCGGAAAATTTTGATTGGGTGCCTTTGAAGGGACCCAAACATCGTGCATTGTTAGTGCTGAATCGTCAGATGATACAGGTTTCTACCTGTATATCTGATGATTCAGCTTTACACATGTCTATTGAAATGAATGATCTTTCTTGGAAAGATCTTTTCCAAGAAAGATCAGAATTGTCACGTCTATGGCCAGCTTAAGTCTCCCTGGCTTAAAATCCATCCAGACAAAGCAGTACTTCGCACCAAGCCAACTTTTTTTTTTTTACCTAAAATGGTCTCTAAATTCCACGTAAATCAGGATGTTGTATTTCCTGTCCTACATTCTCAAGAGTTCAACCAAATAGGAGAGACCACATCAGTTCTAGACCCAGTCAGAGCTTTAAAGACTTAATAAGACAGAATCCATTAGACAGACAGATACCCTTTTTGTACTGTTCGGTGGATTGCCGATACAATTTCAGAAGCCTATGCCAGAGCTGGAAAGCTTCCGCCTCTGCTGATTAATGCTCACTCCACAAGGAAAGTCAGCACTTCTTGGGCTTTTCAACAAGACGCTTCCTTAGAAGCAATTTGTCAAGCAGCCACCTGGTCTTCCCCACACACATTTTCAAAATTTGAAGTTTGAACAAGTCTTTCATTCCAGTCAATAGGATTTTGGCAGGAAGGTGCTACAAGCAGCAGAAGCGCATAGTTTTAGGTTCCTGAGTTTTTCTATTACATTCCAGTTTCAGTTTCCGTTTTTTTCCCTACCCTTTTTTTTTTTTTTTTTTTTTTTTTTTTTGGACGACTTTGGGACATCCCCAGATGTCCTGCACGGACAGGTAGGGTCGTATGCATAAAAGGAGATTTGCTTAACTGGTAAATCTCTTTTGCATAGACCCGTACTGTCCATGCAGCATCCCGCCCTTGGGTGTGGGTGCTGGTTGCTGCTGTGCCTGAAACAGATAGGGAGTTCGTTTCTCGATGTTTGTGTGTGTCTTCATTCACAGACTTTGCAAATAACTGAGGATAGAGGAGGAGCCTGAAGAATTAAAATATTGTTTGTCTCCAGAGAGGAGAACTTAACACCAGACATCCTGCACTGACACTGAACCATTTGAGTATTATTAATTGCCTTCCTGACATTCATAAAACTCAATTAGAATTTTTGGGTCGGGACTATCCAATCGAATATTAGACATTCAATTTTTTTTTTAAATAACCTCCCATTCGAGTTGTAAATATATTCAAATTTATTAGAGTAAAAAAAAAAAAAATTCACATAAATTCGGAATTCAACCTTTGATAAATCTGCCCATTAATCCAGTTTATCACTCAAGCTTTCTTTCTGTTATTCCTCATATAATTTCTTATCCTTGGCAGTTTTTTCAATTGATCTTCATATTTTTAATTTTGTAGCTTTTCAAATGGGGTGGGGGGTCACTGACCCCTGCAGCCAAAACAAAACTTTTGCTCCGATTGCATTGTTATTGTTCCTATAATATTATACGGCCACTCACACTCTCTCTTGTTTCTTTCAGGGCCGATGGCTTCCCATTTGAGTGAGTATTGGAATTCCCGCTACCAGTTCCATCACCTCCCCATGAGCTGCTGCTCCATATCAGACCTGAGATCTATACAGTGCCACATGTCTGGCCTATAGAGTGCAGGACACATGCCCCTAGTTAAAGGGATACTGTCATGGAAAAACATGTTTTTTCCAAAACACATCAGTTAATAGTGCTGCTCCAGCAGAATTCTGCACTGAAATCCACTTCTCAAAAGAGCAAACAGATTTTTTTATATTCACTTTTGAAATCTGACATGGGGCTAGACATAGTGTTAGTTTCTCAGCTGCCCCAGTCATGTGACTTGTGGATGGAATTACTTTCTGGCAGGCTGTTATTTCTCCTACTTGATTTAACTGAATCAGTCTCATTGGGACTTGGCTTTTACTTTTGAGTGTTGTATTTAGATCTACCAGGAAGCTATTATCTTGTGTTAGGGAGCTGCTATATCGTTACCTTTCAATTGTTCTGTTAGGCTGCTGGGGGGGGGGGTAATATCACTCCAATTTGCAGTACAGCAGTAAAGAGTGAAGTTTATCAGCGCACAAGTCACATGACTGGAAGCAGCTGGGAAACTGACAAAATGTCTAGCCCCATGTCAGATTTCAAAATTGAATATAACAAAATGTGTTTGCTCTTTTGAGAATTAGATTTCAGTGCAGAATTCTGCTGGAGCAGCACTATTAACTGATGCGTTTAGAAAAAAAAAACTGTTTTCCCATGACAGTATCCCTTTAACATTAGAGCTAAATGTTTCATGTATAAAGTCCTTCCATATCCTTATCACTTGCACTCATCCCATTTCTACTATTTGAAGGGCCCAGTATAGTCCCCCCCTGCTACAGCCCATCTGCCCCTGTCCCCAGTGCACAGCTGGTACAATATGTAGGACTGAACTATTCTCACTACTCACTCCTGCCTTATTTTTGATTTTTTTTTGTTTTTCTCTAATCAACAGTGAGGGGATGGATACAGACAAGGATGACCCCCATGGATTGTGAGTAACACCCTCGTATGTATTAGTATTAGGGGGCAATTGGTTAGTTTCATGTGTTATTCAGCCCAAGTCTAAACATGCCCAACATTCCCTATTATATGTATCAGTGGGAGCCGTCGCCCTCAGCCATTCTCTGCCAACTACAATGAAATGGGCCCATCTAGTGGTCAGAAATAGAATGCACTCCTGTACTGTAGAACCCTGACACAGACATGTTTATTTCACATAAACACTAATATACAGAATGCTCTGGGCACACAATATATTTACCCTCCAACTTGCTGGGGGGGGGCATTTAATTTGCTGCAGGGGGATTTAGATCTAGTTTGGTTGCAGTTCTGATCGGACATCTTTCCATGAATGTATGTGACAGTCAGGAAGCACAGAGCACTGACAGATGGGAAAATGATATCAATAATGCTCAATATTTTTTGTATTTCAGGTTGGAGTTTACAGAGGGGCGGCTAAGAAATGCCAGGTAAGAACCACGATCTTCCTACTGCTAAAGACGCACAGTGTGCTGCTCCAGTGGAGTGTACAATGCATTCCTATGTACAAAAGCACTCGCCCCTCCACGGAGCCGTCGGCATGCAGCAGTGCTGTCAGTGAAACCAGAGACAGAATATTTTGGTCTCGCCTGGGAGGCAGAGCGGGTGGGAAGCAGCTGTTAGAAGGAAATTCCATAGCATGGCCGCTGCTCCCTCACCATTAGATCCTGTTACCGGTGCTCAGTGCCAACGTAATGGATCATGCGCCACGAGTGCTGTCAGGGTAACATTGGAACGAGTATTAATAGGATGCTGATTCATGGAATGAGCAGCCACTCTCTGCGGATAATGATTTAAAGGATAAGTAAACCTTTAAAATAAGTGAATGCAAAATTGATGATGGCGCTATTCTAAGCACAATATTTATTTTTTTATTCCAAGATATTAAGGGATACATGTACTGTTAATATGAATGAATTTTGTTCCAACAGCACCACCTGCTGTTCAGTTTCCCACCAAGTAGTCAAGGAAGTTGTCAGGAGAAAGAAAGATGCTGCTCTGATGTTAATAGAAAATAATTAGAAACCTTTCTCACCTCTCTCCTGAGCAGCAGAAGAATAGCCCCCCTCATCAATTTTACATGCACTTATTTTAAAGGTTTACTTATCCTTTAAATCAAGGGCAGTTCAATTAGGTCCAGACTGCAAGAAGCCACAGAATCCAGTGCAGTTTCTGCTCCATTTTACATGTAAATACAGTTGTATTTTTTGGGTTTTGACCCCGTTAAGTCTCTAGGCAGTCACCACACCCATATGTTCTATGGTGCGCAGACGTTTCACCACCCCCTCCCCTCAATTATTATTATTTGCCCCGCACTGACGTTATAAGATTGAGAATTTTTCATGCCTGACACTTGTCTTAAAGTAGAAGGAAAGCTACCGAAGCAGTTTATTGCCAATAGATTAGCCACACTAGAGCAAGCTATGAGACTTTTTATTCTGCAGAATGTTTTTCCATACCTGAGTAACAGCTGTAGAAGCTCTCTTTTTTTGTTTAGGATAGCAGCTGCCATATTAGCTTGGTGTGACACTTCCTGCCTGAGTATCTCCCTGTTCACTCATAGCTCTTGGCTCAGATTATAGCAGGGAGGGGGTACAGAGAAGGGGAGAGTTAGAGATGAGCAAACTGAGCATGCCCAAGCCCTAGCCCTGGAGGTTTAAGCTGAAAACAGGAAGTCTGATACAGAAGCCCATGAGTACACAATAGAAGGAAAGAAATGTGGTGTTTCACTCAGAGCAGCATTACTTTGAGGGTTTACTGGTGTATTTATATTAGGGATGCACCGAATCCACTATTTTGGATTCAATCAAACTCCCGAATCCTTTGCGAACGATTTGTCCGAATCTGAATCCTAATTTGCATATGCATATGCAAATTAGTGGTGGGAAGGGGAAAACATATTTAAATTCCTTAAAAAAAGTCACGCGAGTTTCCTCCCTGCCCCTAATTTGCATATGCAAATTAGGATTTGGTTCGGCCGGCAGAAGGATTCAGACGAATCCGAATCCTGTCTGTATCCCGAGCCGAATCCTGGATTCAGTGCATCTGTAATTTATAAAGACTTTTCTGATAAAGCTTACTTAGTTTTATCCTTTCCTTCTCCTTTAAAAGGGAAGCTCACAGTCAGATCGAGAAAAGGCGGAGAGATAAAATGAACAGCTTCATCGATGAGCTGGCATCTCTGGTTCCCACGTGCAACGCCATGTCCCGGAAGCTGGATAAACTCACTGTGCTGCGCATGGCCGTCCAACACATGAAAACGCTGCGAGGTGAGTTACTCCAACTACAACTCAGTAACGAGAACTTGCTACGCATTTCATTAGCGCTTTGTATGCGCTGCAGGTTCCTGCCATTACTGTACATTAGTGGAATGGCCAGTGTAGAGCTGACTGATTGATGGGCAGTAAAGGACATACTACCTATAGCACATTGGTCAGACTCACTTGTAGTCCTTTTTGAAAACACCGGTGATGTCAGAAAGGGATGAGGCCTGGGTACCAGAGAGGCACATGGGTGGGTCTGTGCCATGACAGTTAATGAATTAACACTAACATTGTCTGCTCTTATTCAGGTGCTACCAACCCCTACACAGAGGCAAACTACAAGCCTTCGTTTCTGTCGGATGACGAGCTCAAGCAGCTGATTCTCAGGGTAGGTCATTGCGTCTCCTCCAGGGGGCGACAAAGTGCACTCAGAACAGAATCAGAACTTTGCTAACAATACTCTGTTCCCTGCAGGCGGCAGACGGATTCCTTTTTGTGGTCGGCTGTGACCGAGGGAAAATCCTCTTTGTTTCAGAATCCGTTTTCAAGATCCTTAATTACAGCCAGGTAAATTCCTCTTCAGTGGGTCAACAGTGAAACATGTTCGGTTGAGGCGCAAATAATGGCTGGGAATGACTATTCCTCAAAGTGATTCCTTGTGTCACAACCTTTCAAGCCAGTGCCAATATATACAGCTGTTACCAAGTGAACTTAGAGCTGTTCCTGCTGAATTGTGCTTAGTACGGTGGAATACCTATGCTGCCATCGTTTTATGGGATCTCTCTGTACAGACTATGAGCAAACTTAGGGGCTGTTCCTGCTGAATTGTGCTTAGTACAGAGGAATACCTATGCTGCCATAGTTTTATGGGATCTCTCTGTACAGATTATGAGCAAACTTAGGGGGCTGTTCCTGCTGAATTGTGCTTAGTACAGGGAATACATATGCTGCCATAGTTTATGGGATCTCTCTGTACAGACTAACAACAAAAACTCAGAATAACAGAACATCACCACATTGTTGTTGTTATATTGTCTGTCCTCTTTGACTCCAACATTTCTGACACAACTGTTCCTCCCAGAATGATCTGATTGGCCAGAGCCTGTTTGACTACCTGCACCCTAAAGATATTGCCAAAGTTAAGGAGCAGCTCTCGTCCTCTGACACTGCCCCCCGGGAGAGACTCATCGATGCAAAAAGTAAGTGGGAGTTTGCTGTGGGCATTTAGTGTCAGAGTGTCACATGTGAGTAGGGTTGCCACCTTTTCTGGAAAAAAACACAAGCCTTCCTATATATTTATCTTTTTCCCTATTAAAAAAACCATTTTTACTGGCCGGGCCAGGTGGCAACCCTACGTGTGGGGCATTTAGAGTGAGAGTCATGTGTGGGGCATTTAGAGTGAGAGTCATGTGTGGGGCATTTAGAGTGAGAGTCATGTGTGGGGCATTTCTGCTGTACCAGTGGGGTAAATAAAACAATGTCAACCTCTCATCTCTACCTGTTCTTATTCAGCCGGCCTTCCAGTAAAAACCGATATCACGCCGGGGCCCTCTAGGCTTTGCTCCGGGGCCCGCCGCTCCTTTTTTTGTCGCATGAAATGCAACAGACCTTCAGTGAAAGTAGAAAACAAAGACTTCCCATCTAACTGTTCCAAAAAGAAAGGTAAAGTCTATGTCAAACCTGAAGAACATTAAAGCTGTGTGGCATGGAAGAGGTTAATGTAGTTTGGAGTCGTGACCATAGCGCTGTTAGCCCTCTTCATTTCTCTTGAAGTCGCAAAGTGCAGCAAGTGATTTAAAGAGGAAGACTATGATCGATACGTTTGAATATTTAAAGGGGTCGTTCACCCTCCAACACTTTTTTTTTAGTTCAGTTGGTTTCAGACAGTTCACCAATATTTTACCAATTACTTTCTATTTTTTTTCTATTTTTAAAGCAGGAAGGAGGTCGCTGACCCTGTAAACTGTTCTAAATTGATACATTTAGTTGATACATTTCTTATCTTTGTCCCTGCTGAGCAGAATTTCTGGATTTCATTAAAGGTGGCTGAATTGATACAATAGTTGCTGAAAAATGTATAGACTAAATGTTGCAAAATTGTAACAGTTTAGGGTCTGTGCCTGAATTACTGAGCTGCCAGACTGAGACACCAGAGACGGGAATATTCAACTTTTAAACTTAGATTTTGTAAAAACTAGGGATGCACCAAATCCAGGATTCGGTTTGGGATTCGGCCAGGATTCAGACTTTTTCAGCAGGATTCGGATTCAGCCAAATCCTTCTGCTCAGCCGGACCTGAGTAGGGACAGGGAGGGAATTGCAGGACTTTTTGTCACAAAACAAGGAAGTGAAAAATGTTTTATCCTTCCCCACCCCCTAATTTGCATATGCAAAACAAAGAAGTAAAAATGTTTTACCCTTCCCATTTGGTTTGGTATTCGGCCGAATCTTTTGCAATGGATTCGGGGGTTCGGCCTAGTCCAAAATAGTGGATTCGGTGCATCCCTAGGAAAAATGGTAAAAAGTAAAGCAATTAAAAAAAAAAGTCTTTATTTCTGGGGAACAATCTGAAACGAAGTAAACTAAAAACTAGTTGGAAGGCGAATAACCCCTTTTAAGCAGTGACCCCTGATCTTAACGCCCTGTGTTTTGCCGTGCAGCAGACCGCAAGAGCTTTTGCACTATACACAGCACTGGATATCTCAAAAGCTGGCCGCCGACAAAAATGGGGCTGGACGAAGATAATGAACCAGACAACGAAGGGTGCAATCTCAGCTGCTTGGTTGCGATTGGCCGGTTGCACCCCCACATAGTGCCACAGCCCGCCAATGGGGAGATTCGAGTCAAATCCACAGAATACGTATCGAGGCACGCTGTAGACGGGAAGTTTGTTTTTGTAGATCAGAGGTAAGCGCTGAGATTGGGGAGATAAAATTTACTACAGCCGATAATATTCACAGCACTGCTGCCTGGATATACGCCATCTTTGGCCTTGAGCTTTTGTAGGAGACTTCCATGATCTGATGTTGTATCTTGCCCCTCATTGTCTCTGTTCTGCCTCCACCACAGGGCAACTGCAATCCTCGGGTATTTACCGCAGGAGCTCCTGGGCACCTCTTGCTACGAGTATTTCCATCACGATGATATAGGGCATCTGGCCGAATGCCACAGGCAAGGTAAGGCCGTTAAATATACACACAATCAGGGGGTATAAGTGTACCAAGCCTGAAAGGGGGCCCAGCAGTGCTGAACGTTTTGAAAGAGCCGGGCCCCCCTTGACAGCGCCGAAGCCCCGCCGCCTCCTTCCCGAACAGTCAAAATGCGGAAGTGACGAAAAGCTAAAGTTCAATTCTACTGAAAACCAATTTGTGTTTTTTTTTTATCCGCTGGCCACCAATGTATTATTTTAATACTCTATAGGCCCCTGCCACCAATGTTTTTATAAAAAATATTCTTTGGGGCCCCAATTTTTATTGACGTGTAAGGGGGGCCCTGGCGCCAATTTTTTTTTTAACTTATAGGGGGGCCCTGGTCCACAATAGCTTTTTATAACTTGTGTGGGGGAGGGGTTACCTTTTTTAGCGCTAATGTCTGTGTGGTCGGGATCTGGGGCGGGGCCCTGTGATTTCTAACAGCGGCCCTGCACACAATATGGACAGTGGGCCTGTGTGTTACTGCCTCCCTTTACACATCTAAATTAAAGGTTGTTGATTGAATCTCACCTATTGTTCCACTCCCACCCCAGTCCTACAGACCAGAGAGAAGATAACAACCAATTGTTTTAAGTTCAAAATCAAGGACGGCTCCTTCATCACCCTGAAAAGTCGCTGGTTCAGTTTCATGAACCCGTGGACCAAAGAAGTAGAATATATCGTCTCCACCAACACAGTTGTCTCGTAAGTTACATTTGTTTTTCATTTTTGAATTTATCTGCTACTATGGCACCTGCCTATATCTGTCACTAACAACAACTGTAACAATGTATCATCCATAGCAACAGGCTCTGCCTTCTTATCTGCTGCAGCACAAGTGCCGGCTAATTCCCACTATGGGACCATTTGTTATTTGATCATTTTTTATCTTGTGATTTCAGGGCCAACATTATTGATGCTGCAGACTCTACATTCTCTCATTTGTCAACATCTCCCCCAAACATGAACAGTGTACTACAGTCTGGTGAAGGTATGTACCGTTCTCCTTTACTACTAAACCTACTATAGTCACCATCTCTCCTACTATACCTGCTATCCCACAGTCACACTCCCTTCCCAGAGACTATTATCCCACTGTTACTATAGGCACCATCTCTCCCTACTATACCTGCTATCCCACAGTCACACTCCCTTCCCAGAGACTATTATCCCACTGTTACTATAGGCACCATCTCTCCCTACTATACCTGCTATCCCACAGTCACACTCCCTTCCCAGAGACTATTATCCCACTGTTACTATAGACACCATCTCTCCCTACTATACCTGCTATCCCACAGTCACACTCCCTTCCCAGAGACTATTATCCCACTGTTACTATAGGCACCATCTCTCCCTACTATTCCTGCTATCCCACAGTCACACTCCCTTCCCAGAGACTATTATCCCACTGTTACTATAGGCACCATCTCTCCCTACTATACCTGCTATCCCACAGTCACACTCCCTTCCCAGAGACTATTATCCCACTGTTACTATAGGCACCATCTCTCCCTACTATACCTGCTATCCCACAGTCACACTCCCTTCCCAGAGACTATTATCCCACTGTTACTATAGGCACCATCTCTCCCTACTATACCTGCTATCCCACAGTCACACTCCCTTCCCAGAGACTATTATCCCACTGTTACTATAGACACCATCTCTCCCTACTATACCTGCTATCCCACAGTCACACTCCCTTCCCAGAGACTATTATCCCACTGTTACTATAGGCACCATCTCTCCCTACTATTCCTGCTATCCCACAGTCACACTCCCTTCCCAGAGACTATTATCCCACTGTTACTATAGGCACCATCTCTCCCTACTATACCTGCTATCCCACAGTCACACTCCCTTCCCAGAGACTATTATCCCACTGTTACTATAGGCACCATCTCTCCCTACTATACCTGCTATCCCACAGTCACACTCCCTTCCCAGAGACTATTATCCCACTGTTACTATAGGCACCATCTCTCCCTACTATACCTGCTATCCCACAGTCACACTCCCTTCCCAGAGACTATTATCCACTGTTACTATAGGCACCATCTCTCCCTACTATACCTGCTATCCCACAGTCACACTCCCTTCCCAGAGACTATTATCCCACTGTTACTATAGGCACCATCTCTCCCTACTATACCTGCTATCCCACAGCCACACTCCCTTCCCAGAGACTATTATCCCACTGTTACTATAGGCACCATCTCTCCCTACTATACCTGCTATCCCACAGCCACACTCCCTTCCCAGAGACTATTATCCCACTGTTACTATAGGCACCATCTCTCCCTACTATACCTACTATCCCACAGTCACACTCCCTTCCCAGAGACTATTATCCACTGTTACTATAGACACCATCTCTCCCTACTATAACTGCTATCCCACAGTCACACTCCCTTCCCAGAGACTATTATCCACTGTTACTATAGGCACCATCTCTCCCTACTATACCTGCTATCCCACAGCCACACTCCCTTCCCAGAGACTATTATCCCACTGTTACTATAGGCACCATCTCTCCCTACTATACCTACTATCCCACAGTCACACTCCCTTCCCAGAGACTATTATCCACTGTTACTATAGACACCATCTCTCCCTACTATAACTGCTATCCCACAGTCACACTCCCTTCCCAGAGACTATTATCCACTGTTACTATAGGCACCATCTCTCCCTACTATACCTGCTATCCCACAGCCACACTCCCTTCCCAGAGACTATTATCCCACTGTTACTATAGGCACCATCTCTCCCTACTATACCTACTATCCCACAGTCACACTCCCTTCCCAGAGACTATTATCCACTGTTACTATAGACACCATCTCTCCCTACTATACCTGCTATCCCACAGTCACACTCCCTTCCCAGAGACTATTATCCCACTGCTTCTATAGGCACCATCTCTCCCTATTATACCTGCTATCCCACAGTCACACTCCCTTCCCAGAGACTATTATCCCACTGTTACTATAGGCACCATCTCTTCCTACTATACCTGCTATCCCACAGTCACACTCCCTTCCCAGAGACTATTATCCCACTGTTACTATAGGCACCAGTCTGTACCTCTCTGAATCTTGTAGTTCCCCTCAACACTATTGTTATAGATGATTTTATTGGCTCATCGGTTATCATTGGTCAAGCAGGCGGCACAAAAAGGAACCACCAGGCAGTTCCTGGCATTCCAGGTGGAACAAGTGCTGGCGCTGGCAAGATTGGCAGAATGATTGCAGATGAGATACTGGAATTTCACAGGTAGAAAGGCTGAATCTTGACATTACTGATACAAACGCTCACTGTACCGGCCTCATTTGTAACAAGTTTCCATTCCAACAGGACAAGGGGCTCCTCTCCATCGAGCTGTGGGTCCAGCCCTCTCAATTTCAGCACCCCACCTCCAGATGTGTCTTCTCCAGGAGGCAAAAAGGTATTTTTTTTAGCACTAGTCTAAATATCTAGAAATGCTGTTTTTTATAAACGGAACTTACTGTACCAGCCTGAAGCTGCCCTGTAGCAGTAATGATCCAGTCCTTTGGAGTTGTCCCCCATCTTGTTAGGCATCTGTTGTGTGTCAGCCGCACTGCACATGCTCAGTGGGCTCTGGGCGGCTGTTGGGAAGCTGAAGATTGATGGCAAGTAATTGGGGGTCATTGATCAACACTGGCCAAATTTGACTATGGGCAGTTACCTATAGCAACCAATCAGTGATTAGCTTTTTGTAACCAGCTGCAAGTAGAACAATGAATGCAGCAATCTGATTGGTTGCCATGGGTTACTGCCCATTGGCAAATGTGCCCAGTGAGCCCAATTGTGTCATTGTCAGAAACTGATGTCACATCTGACATAGAAGCTGATGCTACAGGGCTGATTATTAAATTATAACCTGACCCTCCTTTAACATATAGTCAAGTTTAAATTAATTCTAGGAGTCCCCAAACCGTCTGAGAGTTCAAGGTTAACAAACAGGTTGCAACAATCTAATTGTCTATTGGCTAATTTACAAAAATCCTGGTTATTGCTCAATTGTTTAGAGGCACGCTGCTATTTCGGGAGATTAGTCGCCCAGCAACAAATTGACTCTTCTTCGGAGACTAATCTCCCCGAACTGCCTTCCCGCTGGCTAGAATGTAAATCACCGGCGGGATGCACTCGGAACACTTTGTTTTCCGAAGTTGCCTTCTCGAGGAAACTTTGGGCGACTTCGGAAAGCCGAAGCGATCTGAGTGCCATCCCGTCGGTTTAGATTATAGTCAGCGGAAGGCAGTTCGGGAGATTAGTCGCCGAAGAAGAATCAATTTTTGTCGCAGCAGCATGTGTATCTGCCCTTATAGTTCCCACTCCTGAATCTGTCATTTCTGCCAGTGTTTAGTCTAAACAGAACTACGGAGGAAGAAGTCACCAACTGTCATCTAATTTTTATTAACCCCTATAAAACACTTAGCAGCTGCCCTACACTAACGCATTACCCTTATAGTGTACCCGTGTTTTGTGCAGATGTCCAATGGCGGAGGTATTGATCCAGTGTCCACATTAGTGCCTGGAATGGACAGTTCGGGTTTCCCATACTCAGACAGTTCATCAATACCAGGTAAGTGACCATTATGGGGGAGGGGGAAGCACCATTGATTTTGAAGCCTTGCCAGTTTGGAAGGGCACATTTTAAGCATCAATGGTCAGCACTGCAATTAGGGTTGCCACCTTTTCTGAAACATTTTACAGGCTGATGGGGGGCAGGAACAAAAGGGTGGCCCGTGATGCAAAAAGGGGCTGAGACATACACACTGCTGCAAAAAGGGGCGGGGCAACATCACATTATGGCCAAAAGCCTGGAAAAAAAAAAAAGGTAATTTCCGAGCGAATTGGGGGCAGGCCAAGGGCTTTTTTTTTTTTTTCTTAAGGGTATTACCGGCAACTACATTGTAATACCGGCCCCAGCCTTGGCAGTGCAACCTTAACTGCAATACAATCAGGCCACATTTTCAAAAGTTAGATGTATCAGCAACCAGCATGCACTTGGATGGGTTATTGTGATTGGCCAGCCCCAGTGATGAGTGTCCCTGTTTAAAAAAAAAAACAAAAAAACCCTATCAGCCCCCACCCAGCAGCTCTATACACCTGGCTGAACCTGCCTAATTAGTGTAATTGCCCTCGCTCCAGCGCCTACTACTGCCCTCGCTCCAGCGCCTACTACTAACTGGTAACCATGTGAATCCATCATGGAAACCAGTGATGAGTCCTAAACCTTAAGGGAAAAAACAAATAAAGGTTTATGTTTATAGCAGAGACGATAAAGTGCATTTCAGCTGCTCACACAAGTGCAATATAAACCTCCTCTGCACATTCAACATTCCACCTCTTTCCATACAATCCTTTGGATTTTGTATTTGTAATGTTTAAAGGGGTGGTTCACCTTTAAGTTAACTTTCAGTATGTTATAGAATGGCTAATTCTACAACTGCAACTTTTCAATTGGCCTTCATTATTTATTTTTTATAGTTATTTAAATATTTAACATCTTATTCTAGCTTATAGTCTATTCTTATCCCTCTCTACATCATACTAACAGTTGACTTAAAGGTGAACAACCCCTTTAAGACGTACTTACCCTTTAAGGTTCTGATCTTGTGTGTCCCCCTCTGCAGGCGACAGCTCTCACATGGACACGTACATGACGGAAACAGAACACGGGTCCAGTAGCCCCAGTAACGACGAGGCAGCCATGGCGGTCATCATGAGCCTCTTAGAGGCGGACGCGGGTCTGGGTGGCCCTGTGGATTTCAGTGACTTACCTTGGCCTTTGTGATACCGATACAGAAGAACCTGCAGTATCAAAGTGCATTATTGAAGCTTAACTGTTTCGCTACCAAAGGGACCGTCACAACCTTGCTCTGCAGTAAAACATAGGGGCCAGAGGTGGCAGTCACAGGTGGCAGTTGCACTGCTAATTGCTTTTATGGACACAATCATGGAAGCCATATGAGATCACTATTCGCGCTGTATCCCGCCTCATGTCCGTACACAAGCAGACAGTTTAAATGAACGAAGAACTGGGATTATTTTGGGCCCTAAAACTGTCAGACTGCAGCTGTCATTTCCCAGCCTGACTGATTGGACAGCACTGGGCAGGGGGTGCAGTTGCAACTGTTGGCTCTGGCCAAATCAGGCAAAGATCCAGACATTTGGTGACCAGGTCATGTCCGCAGATGTAGATGTGCATAGCGGGCGTGGCCAACCTTGGTCTTTCCTGACACGGATCTACAGTGGGAGGAGCACAGGCTGCCCCACCCATAGCTCCCATTAGCTGTCTCATTTGAAATCATCCATGTTACCCATGTTTAAATAATTGTGCATATATATATATATATATATATATATATATATATATATACATACATACATACATACATACATACATACATACATATATACACATGCAAACTGTCATTTCAACGTTTTTACACGGCAGAGGCGCCCCCGTGTGGCTATTTCTTATACTAATAATTGTACAAAGTTGTTCTATTGTAAGAAACCTTTCTGCTATAAATGGTACAGTGTCATAGTTTTTTAAATAAAGTTGTTCTATAAATCTGGCTTGCTTTTTATTACCCCTGCAGCATGGATTTTACCTTCAATTGTCTATTAAAGGGGAAATAACCCTTCTAACTATGAAATCATCTCAATTTTTTTTCCTATTCAAGAGGCCCCCTATAACATATGATACACTTACCTTGCGCACAGAGGACACTTATGTGTATATTAGGGATGCAGTGAATCCACTATTTGGGATTTGGCCAAATCCTTCATAAAAGATTCGGCCGAATACCGAACAGAATCCTTAATTTACATATGCAAATTAGAGACCGAAAGGGAAAAGGTGGGGGAAAAACGTTTTTTTATTTCCTTGTTTTGTGACAAAGTTGTGATTTCTTTCCCGGCCCAATTTGCATATGCAAATTCAGATTTGGTTCAGGCACAAGGATTCAGCCAAATCCAAATTCTGATGGAAAAGGGCACATCCCGAATTCGGTGCATCCCTAGTATAATTATCTTTCTTAAAATGCACCTACATAAAGTTTAATTGCTTACCTGCTGCAGATGGTCCCTGACTGCCAGCTCTGTAGAGTCTGATTAACCTTCCATTGATGTCATGGTCTATGGAGTCGAGCTCATCCCCATGAACAAGGCTGATGCTGATGAATCACTTCTCATCTCCTCTGTCTCTTTTTGTCCAAGCCAATTCCTGGCAAAAATGGGTGACGTAGTCCAAACTCCTGTTTCTGTCATGTTGCTGCTGGAGTGGCCAGTCCTGGGTCAGCCCTGAGATCATTGGGTCAGGCCGTAGTGTGGGCTGATTCTGCTGAAAGGAGGTTTGGGGATTGAATGTAAGTCCTTCCTGTAAACAGTCCCTCCAGCGGGGAGGCTGAACAGGGAATGTGAGGCCTGTGGGTAAAGAGAGGGTGGCTGAACAGGCAATGCGAGGCCTGTAGGTAAAATGAGGGAGGCTGAGCAGGGAATTTGAGGCCTACAGGTATAGAGTGGTAGGGAGCTGAGCAGGGAATGTGAGGTGTGGGTAAAGAGAGGGAGGCTGAGCAGGGAATTTGAGGCCTACAGGTATAGTTTTTCTTTATTTATTCATTTCGGTAGGTTTCCCTTGTTTCCAAGTTGGGTTGATTTGTCTCTTTGTTAAAAGGCAGAAGGAAGATGTGTTTTTATTGTCACTTCACAAGAAAAGGAGTTTTGCATTTGTCTCTTTAAGACTGGTGTGCTGCTTGTTTTTGTTTTTCTTGTTGCCCAGTTCGTTCTATTCGTTCCCCTGATACAAGACAGATGAGAGGCGCCCATGATCTATGGTTACATCAATAGAAACATTTTTTGGTACAGCCTCTTAAATATTGGTGCATCGTTTTTCGTATTACGTTTTAGTTGTGCTCCAGTATTTTGTAGGGTTTTATTTGCTTTTTTTTTGGTTTATTGCGCCTTGTTTGTAGCACTGTGAGGTGCAATTGTATGCCGTGTGTAGGCCTGGGCCCTTGCTCCTTGGTCTGGCGACATTGTTTCAACCCCTATTTTGGTTCACCCTCCACTGACTGAACCGTCTTTTATCTGCCTAGGAGTCGTCGTCCGGTGGAGCCCCACTCACCAATCTATTCTCTCTGGCTTGAAGGTGTCTTGGTGTGGTCCAGCCCAGGTCCACAAGGTAGTTTTGTTTTGTTCCGGGGTTAGGGTTGCCACCTGGCCGACAAAAATGATGGTTGATCCCAATGTTATAAATAGGGAAAAAAGATAAATATATAGGAAGGCCGGTATTTTTTTTCCAGAAAAGGTGGCAACCCTATCCGGGGTTGCAGTGCTATGTGTTGTTTAGGGTTGCCACCTTTCCTACATTCAAAAACCGGGCAGGGAGCAGTACCTGTGACATTAGAGGTGGGGCCAGTGATGTAAAGGGGCAGGTCAGTGATGTAAAGGGGTGGGCCTGTGACATGAAGGGGCAGGTCTGTGACGTGGCAGCCTGTGATTGGCCGCAACACCCGGGAAAACAGGTAACAGGCTTGTCTGGTTTTCAGACTTCTGAAAACCGGGCAGGTATTTTCGAACTAGACAGCAGGTATAAAAACCCTGAGTGTCTGGTTCAAAACTGGCAACCCTAGTGGTGTTGCGCGTCAGCCTGGGCTTGTGCTTTCTGGCTTGGCGGCTCTCCCGTGACTGGATCGTCCTTATTCTGCCCGGGAATCAATGTTGGGTGTATCCCCACTGACCGATCGATTCTCTCCAGCCTGCGGGCGTCTCTGCATGGTCTGGTCCGGGTCCGTGGGGTTGCTGTGCTTTGTTCCGGGGTTCAGAGCTGCTCGAATTATCTTTGCGCCTTCTATCACTACTGCGTGTGATGCTGTAAGCTAACGCGGCCTGCGGGTGTTGGGGTCTTAAAGGGAATATGTCATGATTTTAATGGTGTTATTTCTCAATTACAGTTTACACTGCACATATTTCACTCTACAATATAAAATGTCATTCCTGAACCAACTGCTTTCTGGCAGGCTGTTATTTCTCCTACTCAATGTAACTGAATGTGTCTCAGTGGGACCTGGATTTTACTATTGAGTGTTGTTCTTAGATCTAACAGGCAGCTGTTGTGTTAGGGAGTGGTTATCCCATGACAATATCCTTGTTGGAGCCTCCGCATCTTTTCCGCCCTCCCCTGACTAGACTGTACTATTGGCTTCCCTGGGGTTGTAGTTGGGTGGTTTAATACTCATCAACCTGTTTCCCCACGTCCTGCGGGTGCCTGGATGGGGGCCGGGGTGGTTGTGTGCTGCTCTCCGGGGATGAAGGGGATGGATGAGCCGGATGCTGGTCAGATCCTTTTCCCCTCACTATCGCTGAGTTAGCAGGTTCATTTTACAGGCTTAGGGGTTTATGGCCGGTGACTTGCGTTCCTGGCTCGGGAGCTCTTCTAAAATGCGGCCATCTTTGGGTTTGGGTTGCTACCTCTGCTGTGTGCTTGTTACTGGGGCAGATTCATCCTGCGGAGTCTTGGCTGCTCCTCAGGCAGATTAGTGAATGGGATGCTGATGCTGAGATCCTCAAACTGGGAGTTGTGCTGCAGGCTGGGATTGATCCACACGGCTCAGCTCTCACAGCAAATACAACCCTATTTAGGGCAATTTGAGCACTTTTAACGCACATGATTTATAAGCAATAAACACTTTCCGTGGGTGAGAAATTCTCCCATAATCTTAGCAGTTTCCATGAAAACGTTCAGTCAATTGAAAAATTGAATGTTTCAGAACCTTAAAGTCATAGTATGTTATAGAATGGCTAATTCTAAGCAGCTTTTTAATTGGCCTTCATTTTTTTCTTTATAGCATTTCTCTGGCTCTTTCCAGCTTTCAAATGGGGGTCACTGACCCCCCTCCCCCATCTGAAACACAAATGCTGTGTAAGGTTACACACATATTGTTATTGCTACTCACCTTTCTATTCAGGCCTCTCCTATTTATATTCCAATCTCTTATTCAAATCAATGCATGGTTGCTAGGGGAATTTGGACCCTGGCAAGCAGATTGCTGAAGTTGGAATGAGCTGCTAAATAAAAATCAAAAGAACTCAAAAAACACAAATAATAAAAAATGAAAACCAATTGCAAATTGTCTCAGAATATTGTTCTCTACATCTACATCATACTAGGGGGTGGACAACCCCTTTCAGAATCTTGTGATTAATCTGCAAATACAGTGCAGTTCCCCTAGATATAAAGGCACTCATACAGCCTCCAGTATAGAAGGCATTGCATAGTTTCCCCCTACAAACCCCAATACCCCTGGGGTCCAAGTAAGGAACACATCTAGTGTTAAAAGCAATTGCTTTAAGCATTAAAATAATTAAATTTTATTGAATGCAAAACATACAATCATTTTCATAAACAAACGATTCTTATTTCTGTAAACCTGTCACAAGATGTAAGGCATTGCTGAACAGAGAGCCTGGTGGAACTATAGAACTTCATAAGAGAGAGGGAGAGAGGGAGAGAGAGAGAGAGAGAGAGAGAGAGAGAGTAAAAAATACACAAAAGCCATGAATATCTTGTAAATTATATCCTTATAAACGTTGTCTAGTGATGTCATTAGTTATAAACGACGAGTAGTGATGTCATTTCTGTCACATGACTCATAATAAATAAAGTAGCCTTTGTTGGAAAATATGTGGATATTAGAAGTAACCTCGGAGTTCCATGACCTGTATATAGTGAATAAAGTACCCCCTCTTGTAAAATATAAGGATATTATAAGTTACCGAGGAGTTTCATGACCATATAAAAACACGAGGCCGAAGGCCGAGTGTTTTTATACAGGTCATGGAACTCCGAGGTAACTTATAATATCCTCATATTTTACAACTGGGGGTACTTTATTAATTATAATACACAAATTTTAGTAAGTCATGTGACAGAAATTACATCACTAGTCACCGTTTATAACTGATGACATCACTACTCACCGTTTATAAGGATATAATTTACAGGATATTCATGGCTTTTGTGTATTATATAGTGAATAAAGTACCCCCTCTTGTAAAATATAATGATATTATAAGTTTATAAGGATATCATTTACAAGATATTCATGGCTTTTTTGTATTTTATATAGATATGCACACACACACACACAAACATACACATATCCACATGCACACGTAAGTCATACAGCCATACAGAGAAAATATTCCAGTGGTTTAAATAAAGCAAATCTGTGCTCAATCAAAATTAATACATTTAAAGGATTGTGAACAGATTTCTAAAGCCAAAAGAAAAGTTTTGGGGGTTTTTTTTGGATAGATTATAATTTTTTGCAAATTAGTATTATACAATAGAACTATAAAACATGACAAACACCAATTGAAAACCATTTAAGTGCCACTATGTATGATGCTTATGAGGCTCTGGGAGGTTTATATGCCCCTGTTGGTTCATGAACAAAAAAAAAAAAAAAAAAAAAAACGTTGGTGAGGGGGGATCAAAGCCCTGCCTAGAGACCATCAGTTTTTTTTTTGTTTTTTGGTTTTTTACAAACCACTAAAAATAATCAATACGTTTGAACAAAGGGAACAGAAGAATAGTTTTCCATGTGTTCCTTTGGTCTTAAAAATAATAATAATAATAAAAAAAAGTCCACACGGCAAAACCAAGACGTTGTACAAACACGAGACGCTGCTGTTGTGCGATTAGACTGGATTAGGGGTTGCACTCCCTTTGCAAAGAGTAGTCGTAATGATTGTAGGAAAACTGTGAGCTGTGCTGCCTGCATTGACCACGGGTTGCGGCCATCTTCACCTGGTAACCACTTGTCTCCTGCGATTGCAAACTGCCACGGATCGGATTTTTAAAGGACTTGGACCTTACAAGGCCTTCCGCCATATCTGTTTCCCCGTTGGAAAGAGTCGCAGTTAGGAAGTGGAGTTGGGGCCGTCAGGGTCCATGTCGTTGTTGCAAGGTGGGGGCTGATTGGGTAAAATGTCAAGCTCATCCACCTGGTGGGTTGGGTGCATGGCTACAAGCTGGTCCTGGGGGATGTCTGCAGCGGCAGCAGCGAGGTTAGTGATCGACTTGCTCTTGACGCACTGAAAGTCCACATGGCGGCTCTTGCCTTCCTCTTTCTCCCACGACATCCTGATGAAGGGTCTCTGCACGTAGTTGTATATGACTTCAGGCCTCCCCCCTGGTCTCTTCTTCACCTTCTCCTTGTAAGTTGGGTAACCTAGAAATTAAAAAAAAAAAAAAAAAAAGACAAGCACCACAGTTTGATCAATAAAACAATTGTTGTGGGAGAACAAATGTGTAAAAGTACATTTACAAAGAAGGAATGTGCAAAATAAAATAAGTGAATGTAAAATTAATTCCAAGATATTAAGGGATACATGTACTGTTAATATGAATGAGCAATGTTACAACATCGCCACCTGCTGGTCAGTTTACAACAGTCTGACCAGCAAGTAGTCAAGGAAGTTGTCAGGAGAAAAAAAGGGGCTGCTCTGATGTCTGATGTTTTATCCCTAAGCAGAAGAACATCAGAGCGGCCTCTTTCTTTCTTCCTTGTTTACTTGGTGGACAGACTGGTGGAAAACTGACCAGCAGCTGGCGCTGTTGGGTGTATATGTATAACAGTATATTTATCCCTTAATAACTAAAAGAAAATAAATAATGAATGTAAATTGCAAATGCAAAAGTTCTTAAAATAACCCCCTCATCAATTTTACATTCACTTATTTTAAAAGTTTACTTATCTGTCTAGGGGAAACAGCTGCATTACCCATTCTCCATGGTCGCATTTTCTATTACATAATTGTATGATATAGTCTGTCTAGAAGTTAAATGCTATAGTTGAGCAAATGATCAGATCGTGACTGTCCAGACTTGTTCATCGACAGCAATTTTTTAATACATCACAATATTTCCATTGTATTTTGGTTTCCCTTTAACCTTACCTTCAATACCTAGCCGAATCTTTTTCAGACCTCTCTCCTTCAGAACGGATTTTGCTACATCCCTGTTTTCTATGTACTTGAAAAATCTGTACAATTTGGTGCTGTAAATAACTGGAAGAGAAAAGGTAGGCATGAGTATAGATTTACACATGGAACAAAGGGTGCATTTGTTTGTAGCTTAGTCTTCAGGCGATTAATCTGCCACAAGCGTAAAATTATTTCTACATTTGCACACTGCATTCTGGATTATGAACGCTCTAGAATAATTTAACAAATTTCTCTTAAAATCTAAGAATTCTGATGAGCATTCACGCAGAATTGTCTTTGCTTCTTACACTAAAACATGGCCAAGATGTACACAGGCTCATCTTGTTCCCTTCTAAGGCCAACACAAAGGCTTTCAGACATTCTACTATTTTCTGCATCCCCTTCACTATTTCATTGGTTTCTTCCTTTAAAGGAACAGTTCAGTGTTAAAATATAAACTGGGTAAATAAATAGCCTGTGCAAAATAAAAAATGTTTCTAATATAGTTAGTTAGCCAAAAATGTAATGTATAAGGGTTGGAGTGACTGGATGTCTAACATAATAGCCAGAACACTACTTCCTGCTTTGCCGCTCTCTAACTCTGAGTTAGTCAGTGACTTGAAGGGGGGCAACATGGGACATAACTGTTCAGTGAGTTTTCAATTGATCCTCAGCATTCAGCTCAGATTCAAAATCAAACAGTTATGACCCATATGCCCCCCCCCCTCAAGTCACTGCCTGGTAACCAATCAGTGGAAACCAAGAGAGCTGCAAATCAGGAAGTCGTGTTCTGGCTGTTATGTTAGACATGCAGTCACTCCAGCCTTTATACATTACATTTTTGGCTAACTAACTAAATTAGAATTTTTTTTTATTTTGCACAGTCTATCTATTTACACTGAACAATTCCTTTAAAACATTGCCAAGATATAAACATTTCTCACCCCATTTTCTTTTAAAGCAGGCCACACACCCGAAGATCTGGTCTTTCCCTGTTATGGCAACCCTGAGATGGGTGATATCCGGCTGCTTGGATTGCTTGGCCCCTAGGCCATCGATCGGATCATAACAAGCTGGCCCGGAATGGCAATCTGTGGGTTCTGGCAAATGCCAGAGGGGCTGCTGTAAGGTCCTATAGACAGTAACTATTTAGTGGGCTGGTGGAGGACTATTTGGGCATCTGTCTACTTGGAATGCCAGGGCCTGTTTTGACTTCCAGTCCAGACCTGTAGTAAATGAAGGTCAGTAGGAGAGGACTGCATAAACAAGCCAATGTCTTTATCCCAAATTGAACTGAATAGCTGCTTTCAGTACGTATCAGCCATTGTATAAAACACTACCTTACTATTAAGGTACTACTATCTCAAAGTGTTCTTTTATAAACAAACATCTGAAAGCACATACTTTGTGAATATTCTTCACCCATCTGTGGTGGGTACTCTTCATCCCAATCGACAACATCGTCATCAGTTAGAACAACAATATGGCATTCACGTTCCCCGCTCTGAGCGCTGGCTACCATCAAGGGGAGGATCATCTCCTCTAGGTAAAACTCAAATTGCTGACGGGCTCCATCGTTTGATAATTCATGCATAAGGGCACCTGGAGGGGCGGAAATTTTTATTTATTTTTTTATCGAAGCCTGCTGTGTAAAGTAATGTACCCTCTGTTGAAGCAAACACAGTTATTAGCCAGCTATTGCATTGTGCAGCCCTGTGTGTGTGTTTCTGAAGAGCTGGGAAAAAAAGATCATCACAGTGAAACATTCCTAATAGATTACAAGAGAAAAGCTTCAAAAGGACTTGGGAAGGACACGCAGGAGAGAAGATGGACGTACCACAACTGCTGTTTGGAAAACCCAGGAATAATGCAGTCCCTCGAAAGGACCTTTAAAAATGGTCTTCACTTTTATTGAAGTCTAATGAAACTCCTATGTATGCATGAAGAATTTAGCTGACAAAACAGCACTTCATCTCTCTGCCTCTTTATATACAAACTCAGAACTGTGCTACTGCCACTGGGGTCACTTTCTGACTCCAAAACACAAGGTATGAACAAGAAAGCTGCTGTGCAACAGAGGCAGACTAGCTGTTCAGTTGCTAATAATCCTACCCAGTTATACAGCAGCATCCCTTTATGGAGGAGTTGACTACTTGCAGAATACAATCCCCAGATGATTCTGCTGAGCTACACAGCACAAATATGGCTCTTCTTTAAATCTAATCTGTGTGGGAATAGCAGATCCGGTCTTTCCAAGCAGAACATCTGAAGGTCACAGAAAAGGCTTTGTACATGGTCGGATATAGCATAGCAAAACTATGTATAATGGGGGGGGGGGGAGAAAATAGGATACATACACACTCAATCGCAAATTACACGCAACAGGAGCGCATTACCAGAGTTAAATTTTTTTAGCAAGTGCATTAAAGGAACAGTAACATCTAAAAATTAAAGTGTCTTGAAGTAATGAAAATATAATGCACTGTTGCCCTGTGCTGGTAAAACGGATGTATTTGCTTCAGGAACTATACTGTGGTTTATACAAACAAGCTGTTGTGTAGCCATAGGGGCAGTCATTCAAGCACAGGATACACAGTAGATAACAGATAAGTACTACTATAGTTTATAAAAGATCTGCTGTGTAGCCATGGGGGCAGCCATTCAAGCACCGGATACACAGTAGATAACAGATACGTTCTACTATAGTATATACACTTGGTGCTTCTCATCCTTTAATGTAGAAAAATCAAAAAACAAAGGACTAAAGCGAGTTAGGCATAGGGACATGGATATGAAAGCTACTTGCACTTGTTTGTGCTTTTGATGCCCTTTTTTGGAAATTAGAAGTAAAAAAAAAGACAAATACTGACACGGCAACAGGTAGCAACATGGATGCTCTTACGGTTTCTGTAAACAACAGGGGTGAATATTGATGCGAGGAGAAAAGATGACGTTTGGAAAGCAATATATGGGGCGAAAGGCTTTAGAGTGTTAGAATTTAGATGCTCAGAACTGTTTAATAATAGGATAGAGATAGAGACAGAGAGACGCCCATCACCTTGCTTTATCAAGGGATCTCCTACCGTCAATACTTACTGAGGTCTCTGCATTTGATAGTGCTATAGTCAAATGAGATACACAGATAGTCACAAGCCTCCCTTAGCTCAGGAATTGATATTCCATCAGGGCAACGGATTATTCCAGTCTTGTAGTAATCCTTATAAAAAATCATAAAAAAAAAAAAAAAAAAATACGAATAAAAATAAAATCAAAAACAATGACAGTATCAAGTAACACCCAACCCAGGAGAATTATATTTGATAGACAATGACAGTGGGGGTTTATTATAAACACTGGGCAAATTTGATTCACAAGGAGATACTACACATGTATCTCATAACATGCGATATACGCTATAGTGTGCCCTTGTGGGAAGATCTATGTTGGGGAGACAATACAGAAGTGAAGTTACGTATCTCTCAACATAGATCTACCATTAATACAGGGAATGTGACACTACCACTCTGCAAACATTTTAAGGAGAAAGGGCATACAGCGGAACAGTTGAGATTCACGATACTGGAGACAGTGCCCCCACTAAAGAGAGGTGGGGATTGTGAGTTGAAACTTACACAGAGAGAGGTGTGGTGGATAAGAAAATTAAATTCACTACATCCGCATAGATTAAATAAAGATTATAACCTGTATTTATTTTTATAAAATATGGATATTGGAAAATATACGATTTGTTGTTATATACATGTTACAAATGTCTATTTATTTGTTCTATACAGCAAGTGTGGTGACGGCCCTGTACGAGGCATATGGACTTTGATGGACTTTAAAACCTGTATAGACTAACTTGATTTTAGAAATCATTGTTCACATGGCTTGAGAAAGAGCCTAAACCGTCTTGAAACTTTGCTACAAAATCTGTACACTTATGGTGATGTATTTGCTTTTTTCCACTATAATATAACCTTTTTTGCATACAATCGTGAGTGCTGTCCATTTTTGTATACTAATAACGAGGGAAGACCGGAAAACCTCACTGGGACCTGCACCACACATATAAAGAAAATATAGCGCGAGTGCTGTTACTGACGAATACAGGAAAATTAGAGTCTGCTTTATGAACAGAGTTTGCATAATGAGAAAAATTGCTGAGAATCAATTTGCAACTGCTACTGGACATCACTTCAACCTATTTAGTAGTTGTTTGAAAGGCAGCTTTTCAGTTGTGGACAGAGCATTGATAACCACACTGATGAAAGCCAACGTTATTCTATTGTTTATTTATTTATTTTTAAGTGCTCCGCCGGGAGCAGTGATCAATACGTTAGTCACCACTGCAGATACACTCGCAATACATTACGTATAAAGCATGCAGCAGGTGACTCAGCCAAGCACGGGGCCCCCTTGGCAGCACCAGAGATTGAAGTGCAAAGATGCCGTTACACTGGTTTTGATGCATTTTGCAGTCACTGTTTTAAAGGAAACTATACCCCCCGAACAATGTAGGTCTCTATAAAAAGATATTGCATAAAACAGCTCATATGTTAAACCCTGCTTCATGTACATAAACCATTTTCATAATAATATACTTTTTTAGTAGTATGTGCCATTGGGTAATCATAAATAGAAAATTGCTGCCCCCTAGGATCGTATTATTCACGGTACACGCTAAACGATCTGTTGCTTAAATATTCATTAAATATTCATTTTGGGGGTATACAGTTAGGTCCATAAATCTTTGGACAGAAACAACATTTTTCTAATTTTGGTTCTGTACATTACCACAATGAATTGTAAATGAAACAACTCAGATGCAATTGAACTGCAGACTTTCAGCTTTAATTCAGTGGGCTGAACAACTAGATTGCTTAAAAATGTGAGGAACTAAATCCTTAACACAATCACTTCATTTCAGGGGCTCACAAGTAATTGGACAATTGACTCAAAGGCTATTTCATGGGCACGTATGGGCAATTCCTTCATTATGTCATTATCAATTAAGCAAATAAAAACCCTGGAGTTGATTTGAGGGGGGTGCTTGTGTGTGGAGCTCTCCATTCAGGTGAAACAAGCCATCCTTAAGCTGTAAAAACAGAAAAAACCCATCCGAGAAATTGGTACACTATTAGGAGTGGCAAAATCTACAGTTTGGTACATCCTGAGAAAGAAAGAAAGCACTGGTGAACTCAGCAACGCAAAAAGACCTGGACGTCCACAGAAGACAACAGTGGTGGATGATCCCAGAATAATTTCCACGGTGAAGTGAAACCCCTTCACAACAGCCAAACAAGTGAACAACACTCTCCAGGAGGTAGGCGTATCGATATCCAAGTCTACCATAAAGAGAAGACTGCATGAAAGTAAATACAGAGGGTGCACTGCAAGGTGCAAGCAACTCATAAGCATCAAGAATAGAAAGGCTAGATGGGACTTTGCTAAAAAAAAAAAAAAAAAAAATGTTCTTTGCACAGAATAAACCAAGATCAACCTCTACCAGAATGATGGCAAAGGGGTGTATGGCGAAGGGGTGGAACAGCACATGATCCAAAGCATACCACATCATCTATAAAACATGGAGGAGGCAGCGTGATGGTTTTCGTGTGCATGGCTGCCAGTGGCACTGGGACACTAGTGTTTATCCGTGATGTGACACAGGACAGAAGCAGACAAATTAATTCTGAGGTGTTCAGAGACACGGTCTGCTCAAATTCAGCTAAATGCAGTCAAATTGATTGGGAGGCGTTTCATAATGACCCAAAACATACAGCCAAAGAAACCCAGGAGTTTATTAAAGCAAAGAAGTGGAATATTGTTGAATGGTCAAGTCAGTCACCTGATCTGAACCAAATTGAGCTGCATTTCACTTATTGAAGACTAAACTTCGGACAGAAAGGCCCACACACAAACAGCAACTGAAAGCCGCTGCAGTAAAGGCCTGGCAGAGCATTAAAAAGGAGGAAACCCAGAATCTGGTGATGTCCATGAGTTCAAGACTTCAGGCTGTCATTGCTAGCAAAGGGTTTTCAACCAAGTATTAGAAATAAACATGTTATTTTCAGTTTTTTAATTTGTCCAATTACTTTTGAGTCCCTGAAATGAAGTGATTGTGTTAAAAAGAGAGATTTTTGTACTTACCGTTAAATCTTTTTCTCTTGTCCTATATTGGGGGACACAGGCACCGTGGGGATGAAGATCCTGCAGCTGGAGACCGGACACTAAGTAGTTAAATTCTGACTCCTCCTCCTGCTGTGGGCTTCATCCCCTGTCTCCTCCTAACCCTCCAGTTTCGACCGAAGAAGGAGCATAATGACCCAAAACAGAAGAGGAATCGAAAACCCCCCTAGAAAAACTATATATATTGATACATATATATATATATATATGTATATATATATATATGTATAAATAAAAACAACCCGTAACAGTGTTCCAACCAGAAACTAACTTATACAAGAAATCAGTGTCAAACAGGGAGGGAAGGCCTGTGTCCCCCAATATAGGACAAGAGAAAAAGATTTAACGGTAAGTACAAAAATCTCTCTTTCTCTTGCCTAATTGGGGGACACAGGCACCGTGGGGATGTCCCAAAGCAACCCAAGAGGGCGGGACACTGAACCCCAAGGTGTTCAACTGATTACAGCCTGCAACACCTTCCTCCCGAAGCTGGCTTCGGCTTGTGTGTGTAGCCTGTAGAATCGCGTGAAAGTGTGAAGGGACGCCCAAGTGGCCGCTCTGCAGACCTGTTCCGCTGAAGCTTGGTGTTGGAACGCCCAGGATGTGCTGAGAGAGCGTGTGGAGTGAGCTCTCACCTTGAGTGGTGGTGGTTTTCCCTTCACAGCATAAGATCTAATGATCGTAGAACGAATCCACTTAGCAATCGTAGACTTGGCTGCTTTAAGGCCGCACCTCGGTCCATTAGGAATAATAAAAAGTGCATCCGTCTTTCTGACATCTTTAGTAGCAAGCAAGTACGAAGAGATGGCACGAACAACATCCAAGGTATGCAGTTTACGTTCAATAGGATTAGCGGGTTCCGGGCATAAGGAAGGCACTACCAAATCCTGGTTTAAGTGGAATTCCGACACCACCTTGGGTAGAAAATCAGGAGTAGGTCGGAGTACTACCTTGTCTTTGTGTATGATGAGGAATGGGGATTTGCACAAAAGAGCCGCCATTTCGGACACTCTCCTCGCTGATGTGATGGCCAAAAGGAACACCACCTTTTCAGTCAGTGTGGACAGAGGTAATGAGTCAAAAGGTTCGTATGGGTCTTCCTGAAGAACAGAGAGCACCAGGTTAAGATCCCAGGGTGGTACAGGATAACGATACGGGGGTGCCAATCTAATCACACCCTGAAGGAAAGTTCTAATATTACTCCGGAGCGCCAACCTTTCTTGGAGAAGAATGGATAATGCAGATACTTGAACTTTCAGGGAACTGACAGCCAGGCCCTTCGTCAATCCCTCTTGCAGGAAGGAGAGAATATCCCGTTCTTTCGCTTTCTGAGGATCCGTACCTCTGCGTTCGCACCAGGTAAAAAATGTTTTCCATACTCTGTGATATGCTTTGGCAGAAACAGGTTTGCTCGCCCTTAGCATGGTAGGGAGTGCTTCTGCTGGAGCTCCCGCTTTCCTGAGAACTAGGGCTTCAATAGCCATGCCGTTAAAGCCCACTGACGAGAATTTGGGTGAACGATGGGCCCCTGCGTCAGAAGATCTTCTCGCAGAGGAAGATGGAATGGTTCGTCCCTTGCTAACCGCACTAAGTCCGCAAACCATGCCCTCCTGGGCCAAAAAGGTGCTACCAGAATCGTCTGGGTGCCTTCTCGTTTTATCTTCTTGATGATTTTTGGTAGGAGGGCCAGAGGTGGGAATATGTATGCCATGGGGAACCTCCAAGGAATTACCAGGGCGTCCACCGCGTGAGCTAGCGGATCTGAGCTTCTTGCCACAAATCTTGGAACCTTCCGGTTGCTTCGGGACGCCATCAGATCGATGTGTGGTATCCCCCATCTGTCCACGATGAGTTGGAAGACCTCCGGATGGAGGCTCCACTCTCCGTGATCCATCGTTTCTCAGCTTAGGTAGTCCGCTATCCAGTTGTCGATTCCTGGTATGTGGACCGCCGATATCGCGGGTACGTGCTTTTCTGCCCATGCTAGGATGTGGTTTGCTTCCCGAAGGGCTGCCTGGCTTCTGGTGCCGCCTTGATGGTTTATATATGCAACTGCTGTTACATTGTCGGACTGGATCCGCACCGCTTCACCCTGGAGTAAGGGAGTCAGGTGTTCCAGAGAATAACGAATCGCCCTCAGTTCTAAGAGGTTGATGGAAAGCAGTCTCTCCTCTTGATCCCAAAGGCCTTGGACCGTCGCTTGTTCGAGTACACCTCCCCACCCCCTTAGACTGGCATCCGTTGTGAGAATTATCCAGTGGTGGGGGGGAAGGGGTCTTCCTCCAGCAGTGCGATGGGGCTGGAGCCACCAGTCGAGCGAGAGTCTTACTCGGTGCGGGAGGAGAATCTGTCGGTCGAGATTCGTCCGATCCTTGCGTTGTTGCAGCAGAATGGCATGTTGAAGTGGTCTGGTGTGGAATTGAGCATAGGGGATTGCCGGAAACGACGCTACCAACGTCCCAAGGGTTTGCATGGCTACCCGGAGAGACACATAGGGAGTACTCAAGAGGTTCCGTACCCTGTCTTGTAAGGTGTTGGCCTCGTCTCTTGGGAGAAAGACTCTCCCGTTCCTGGAATCCAATAGTAGGCCTAGGTATTCTATCTTCTGAGTCGGAATGAGAGTGGACTTGTTGAAGTTGATCAGCCAGCCTAGGGCTGTCAGGGACTGTAGGACCTGGGCTGTATGGTGATGTGCAATGCTTGCGGATGGGCCTTTTACGAGTAGGTCGTCCAAATATGGGATGACCGGTATTCCCATAAGTCTCAGCTCCTCCAGTGCTGCCGCCATCACCTTGGTGAAGGTTCGAGGGGCTGATGACAGTCTGAATGGAAGTGCTACAAACTGCCAGTGTCTTCCGTTGACAAAGAATCTGAGGAACTGGTGGTGTGCTGGGTGAATGGGAATGTGAAGGTAGGCGTCCTTGATGTCGATGACGGACATGAATTCGCCCTCTTCCATGGCTGCCAAAACGGACTGGATTGATTCCATCTTGAAATGGCATTTTTTGACAAAGGGATTGAGGTCTTTCAGGTCTAGGACTGGTCTCAGAGATCCGTCCTTCTTGGGCACCATGAATAAGTTGGAATAGTAGCCTCGGCAGTAGTCTGATCTTGGTACTGGTTGTATTGTGCCTGTTAAGGCAAGGGTCTGGATGACCCCGAGGAATTTGTCTATGTTGATCTTTTGACGAGGTAACCTTGATATGAAGAATCGGTGGGGTGGCCTTTGAGTAAAGTCTATCAAGAGTCCTTGTGAAACCACCCGAAGGACCCACTGGTCCCTTACTTTTGTTTTCCACACCTCCCGAAAGGATTGTAGGCGGCCTCCTAGGGGAATCCCTTCGGGGGTGGGCACCCCTTCATGTGGAGTTGGACTTGTCCTGAGAGGGCATTGCTGGGGCCTTGCTGGACGACCAGCTGGTTCTCTGCTTGTTTTGGTAGCGAGAACGGAAACTAGAGCTGGCCTTATCCGTCTGTGCCTTTGTCCTTGCCTAAAGGGACGAAAAAAGGGTCTTCTTTTGAAAGAAGGTTGTTTGGTTCTTGTCTGTGGGAGTAGGGTGCTTTTACCGCCCGTTGCCTGGGAGATAATTTTGTCAAGTTCGGGCCCAAAGAGCAATTTGCCTTGGAAGGGAAGGCTGACCAGTGAACGTTTGGAAGTGATATCGGCAGACCAAGTTTTCAGCCACAGGAACCGACGAGCCGCCACAGATTGTGCTGAGGCCTGGGCCACCATCTTTGCTGCATCAATTGCTGCGTCGCCTATGTATGAGGTAGCATCCGCTACTTGGGACAGGAGGTTATCTGTAGTAGGATCCTCGGAGCCAATAAGTTGTGCTACTTGCTCCACCCAGACTTCCATGACCTTTGCAACCCAGGCAATAGCGAAGATTGGTCGAAAGGCGGAGCCTGCCGCTGAAAATGCTGACTTGCAGAACCCTTCTAGGCGTTTGTCTATAGGGTCCTTGAATGCTGCTGCATCTGCCACTGGGATGGTAGTGTTTCTGGACAGTCTGGAAACTGGAGGGTCAACCGCTGGGGGTGAAGCCCAGAGATCGGTGCACTCTTGAGGGAAGGGATATGTCTGAGAGAAGCGTCTGGAGATCTGTACCCTGTGATCAGGGTGTTTCCATTGGGCCCTGATTAACTCGTCAAGTTGCTCATATGCTGGGAACACGTACGAGCTCTTCTTATGTCTCTTGAATAAATTTTTGGTTGGATCAACCACAGTGACAGAGTCTTCGAGGTTCAGGGTACTGAGAACCGCTTGTATGAGGCCTTCGACCTCCTTTTGTGTTCTAGGAGTATCTAGATCTGGATCTAGGTGTTCCTGGTCAGAATCGTCCTCTGATAGGACTTGGCCTTCCTCATCAGAGGGAGAATATTGTTCCCTTGGGGAAGCAGGAGGGGAATGAGCTTGCCTTTTGGTGCCAGAGGGGCGATCATCCAGCCTAGAGGGTTGGGAAAGGCGCTCAAGGACCTTGTCCAGGGTCTCGGGAATGCGGGCCAGATTTTGAATGCCTGCAAGTGAGAGGGATAGGGCCCTAACCAACTCAGAATCAGAAGTGCTGGCCATAGGTGGTGGCGAGGGTTCTGATGGTCTGCATGCTATACACACTGAGTCAGCCGAAGCAGCTGTAAATTTTGCCTTACATTGTGTGCAGGCCAAAAAAGAAATCTGAGTATGGGAGCGTGTAAGAGCTGAGGACTTGGAGGTCCTTGGCTCTTCTGTTTTGTCTGCCATAATGCTCCTTGCAATAGTGAAACAGAAATAATTTTTTTTTTTTTTTTTTTTTTATGAGACAGGGGTCCCCAGGGAGATGTAGGGAGGGGATGGCAGAGGGGTCTCCGTGGCAAAGAGGCCTGTGGAGAAAGAGCATAAGTCGGGGTAAGTGTCCCTGAAGCCTAAGCCAAAAATGCTATGAGGCAGAGAAGGGTACTTGCCTTGGGAAGATCCTTTCCAGTCCCTGATCGATCGCCTTGAGAGGGTCAGGAGCGCAGCTGGAAGGAAACAGGGCTGTGTGCGCAGGCAACAATAAACCTGCACGGAGCCAGCGCTGGAGCAGCTAACAGTGTGCGGCGCGGGAGAGGAGAGAGAGAAGCCCGCGTGAACGCCGGAAGGGCGGAAGTGAGTTCCAGCGTGGAACGCAAGAGCCGCGCCATTAGTGGAAGGGCGGGAGAATGCGGCGAACAGAGAGAGAAGACAGTGGGTCCTAAACGGAGTGCCTTTGAGGGTGAGTGAAGACATGGAAAGTGTCTAGAGTATAGAGGGAACCTAAGAAGAGTCGAGGGGGTAATGTGAAAAACCTACTCACCCAAGATGCCAGCTGATCCTTGCCCTGTGAAGAGATCTCCCTATAAATAAATACAAATAAAAATATATATGACACAACAGCAACACATATATCTGTATTTGAATCAGACTATACACCCTGGGTGGATGTAAAGCGCTGCTGCAGGCCTCCGAAGAGCGGGAAGCAGCGCAGGGAGATAGGAGCAAGCCTGCAGACCTCCGTAGAGCGGGAAGGCTGTAGGGCATAGTAGTTAATAGCTGGAGAGGCTCTCTGAATGAATCAATGTCCCCTTAGTGTGGCATGATCATAACACGGAGTCTTGATCAGTTGCTCCAGCCACCAAGATATGTGTCTCCTTCTGAGGACACTAAACGAAACTGGAGGGTTAGGAGGAGACAGGGGATGAAGCCCACAGCAGGAGGAGGAGTCAGAATTTAACTACTTAGTGTCCGGTCTCCAGCTGCAGGATCTTCATCCCCACGGTGCCTGTGTCCCCCAATTAGGCAAGAGAAAAGGCTTTAGTTCCTCACATGTTTATGCAATCTTTTTGTTCAACCCACTGAATTAAAGCTGAAAGTCTGCAGTTCAACTGCATCTGAGTTGTTTCAGTTAAAATTCATTGTGGTAATGTACAGACCCAAAATTAGAAAAAAAAGTTATGGACCTAACTGTAGTTCCACCACACAAATCTTCTCTGTTAGCAGCAGTGTATAAGGGTGTTCCACGACGGTATACTTCTACTATGCTCATATGTTTCAAAACAGGTTCATTATATTTAATAATACACAACTTTCGGTGAGTCAAGTAACACATTAAATCACTGAGCACCGATTATAACGGACGACATCACTAAGCATTGTTTATAATCGTATATTTTACAAGATATTCATGGCTCTTGTTAAAAAAGAGCCATGAATATCTTTATCTTTCTCATTAATTTCCACCCAGCCAGCCTACCATTACATTTTTGTTTTAATAAGCCAAATATAAAATGTATATTTCATTTACAGTGTCCCTTTAAATTTTAAGGAGCCAGAAGGAAGCATGAATATATAATGCATCACAAATGTAAAGGAGCCTAGGGGAACATTTTAGGAGTAAGTGTCCATGTCCTAAGCTGAATGCAAACAAAGCCATTCCAAGGCCGATATTAAAGATGAATGAGCAGATAGATTTTTTTTATATATATATTTAAGTATGTTGTTTGGATCAATGGCAGAAAAAGAATAAATTACAAAGATAAAGAACAGCGTAACAATTGGAATCATTAGAAGTCTGGCATACACTCTCACTGAGAACAAGTGTCATGGCAAAAAGAAAATCAGTACAGGTATGGGATCTGTTATCCAGAATGCTTGGGACCTGGGGTTTTCCAGATAATGGATCTTTCTGTAATTTGGATCCTCATACCTTCAGTCTACTAGAAAATCATGTAAATATTAAATAAGCCCAATAGGCTGGTTTTACTTCCAATAAGGATTAATTATATCTTAGTTGGGATCAAGTACAAGCTACTGTTTAATTATTACAGAGAAAAGGGAAATCATGTTTAAAAAATTGGATTATTTGGATAATATGATGTCTATGGGAAATGGGCTTTCCGTAATTCAGCTTTCCAGATAATTGACCCAATACTTGTAATGGATTATAACAACTAAATGGCTCCAACTGACCAATCATTGAAGCGTAATCAGTGAAGGAATTCCTGATTCTGTTTATCTGCTCATGCGACAAAAACAACACACACACAAATGCTCACCAAAATTGCCCGAAATACTGTAGAACTGATTCCTTCTGCCACCTCATATTCCCCCTTGTCATTGGGACGTGTGAAATTATGTTCTCTGCCTGATCCAAACATCCTGCGTGACAAAACCGTTATAAGATTCAGTGCAAATGAGAAGGAAATAAAGCAGCCCCCACAGTTATCACACCATTTTATTCTTCCTTCAATGACTTCTCTATAAAGTATGCTCGGCGACACTGCAAGGTAATCATTAGACGGCCACATTCCGAGACCAATCACGACTATGCACGGCTGCCTTTTTCATTCAGTGGTCAGTAATTATAGGTGACAGAACAGGCACAAACCTCGCTCCAAGGCAGGGCTCTAATACTATAATTTGCTTGCCAGTAAAGCATGACGAAGGGGAAATGTAAGTCACCGTAGTTTATATTTAACGCCTCTGCTGAATGGGGCCGTATAGACTGCCGATATGATCATTTTCAACAAGAGCCCTATGTACAAAGCTCATTTGATGAACTGATGCATTTAGTCCCATTAAATAACTATATGCCAAAGAGATAGACTCGTGGTTCTTTCCCATTAGTCTGTCAATGTCTTAAAGGATAAGTAAACCATTAAAATAAGTGAATGTAAAACTGATGAGGGCGCCAAGAATTTTTGCAATTTACATTCATTATTTATTTTCTTTTAATTCCAAGATATTAAAGTGGACCTGTCACCCAGACATAAAAACTGTATAATAAAAGTCCTTGTCAAATGAAACATGAAATTCAAAATTCTATTTTTATTAAAGCTTTCATTGTAAACCCATTTAAAAATCTCAACTGTCAATCAATATTGCCTGCCCCTCCCCTATGCCTCAGGCATAGAGGTGTGGCAGGCAGTTACTTTCACTTTGCATTCAGCACTTCCTAGATGTCACTGCTCTCCCCACATTTCCTCCATTCTCTTAACATTTAATTAAGTAGCCAGTGCATGGGGATGGACATCACGTCCCCCAGTTCTGATGCACAAACAAGATTCTGAGATGATGCAAGGCTTTTCTTAATAACAGTGTCCACAAAATGGCTCCTGCCTTCTTGCTATACTTAGGACATCCCAGACTGAAGGAAACAAAATTCAAATAATTTTTATAGCGTAATTAAAGTTAATTTTGCTTGACCAATGTGATAAAATAGGATTTGGAATATATTTGGGTGACGGGTACCCTTTAAGGGATAAATGTACTGTTATTATGAATAAGCAATGTTATAACAGCGCCACCTGCTGGTCAGTTTCCCATCAGTCTCACCACCAAGTAGTCAAGGAAGTTGTCAGGAGAAAGAGGCTGCTCTGATGTTCTTCTGCTTAGGAAAGATGTGAGAAAGGTTTCTATTTTTATTACGAAGCAGAAGATCAGAGCAGCCTTTCTTTCTCCTGACAACTTCCTTGACTATTTGGTGGTCAGACTGATAGGAAACTGACCAGCAGGCGGCCCTGTTGTAACATTGCTCATTCATATTAACAGTACATGTATCCCTTAATATCTTGGAATTAAAAGAAAATATATAATGAATGTAAATTACAAAAGTTCTTAGAATAGCACCCTCATCAGTTTTACATTCACTTATTTTAAAGGTTTATTAATCCTTTAATGTTGATATTTAATATCATAAAGAAAGTGAACAAAAGTAAAATAACAAATAAGGACAAACCTGCCCAACATTGTGTTTGGCTGTGCAGTGAATATAGATGGATCTACAACAAATCTGGTATTGTCCACTATTAGTGTGACCCGTTCAGACGTGCGCATATTCCGAGCTCCTTCCTTCACATTCTCGTAAACAAACACCATCTCCCCAGCAGCCTTACACATGCCATCTGAACTGGACTGGCTACTGTTCCTGCTACTACTGGAACCATTCGGGGAAGTTTTCTGTGGCCGGGGACTGCTTGGCCGGGATGAACTGTACTCCTTCTCTCGATCTACAAAAGAGAATCAAGGGTTCGTTTCAATTTCCAGTACTGCAAAGTGAATTAGAGAAACCAGTGAATGGCTCAGCAGATGCTTTGTCTGGCATTGGAAGGTGTAAAGTGCTAACGGCAGTTGCATAATTGAATTTTCAATACAGAACATTTAAACTTGTCAACGGAAAAATTTGCATTGAATGTTTTTTTTCAGTAAAGCCATGTAAGAACGCTGCACACACAAGTGAAACATGGGAACAGGTATGGAATCGATTAACACGAAATACCATTATCAAAAGCGCGCAATGTCAAAATCTATGGCTAAATACATATAAAAGAGAGACAGATCCATATTATCCCACCTAATCTTGCATATTGGCTTTTGGCCTTGTTTATGGCCAGTGCTATAAGACTAACTTCTTAAGTGGCAATGAAGTTAAAGGGGAATTATCATGACAATTAAAATTTAATATAAACATAGTCATACTGAAATAAAAAACTTTTCTTAAAAAAAAAAAAAATGTATATTCACTCTTCCACTCTCTTTTTCTATTTCTCTTCCCCCTCTCTTCATGCAGTTGGGTGTCAGATTTTCATTGACAAATCCAATATCTTTTTTTTAGGGGGGCTCCATTTTTAGCAGATGTATGTGGGCTCACTTAAATAACAGACTCTAGCACAAAATCTAACCAACTAACTTTGGCCCAAATCCTGCATGACAAAACTTCTAGTGACGGATTCTAAATAATTTTTTTTGCCACTTGAACCAGAGCCACAAGGTGCGGTTATATGGGCCCACGGGCCCAAGGGCGTTCTTCCACGGGCCCAAGGGCGTTCTTCCACGGGCCCAAGGGCGTTCTTCCACGGGCCCAAGGGCGTTCTTCCACGGGCCCAAGGGCGTTCTTCCACGGGCCCAAGGGCGTTCTTCCACGGGCCCAAGGGCGTTCTTCCACGGGCCCAAGGGCGTTCTTCCACGGGCCCAAGGGCGTTCTTCCACGGGCCCAAGGGCGTTCTTCCACGGGCCCAAGGGCGTTCTTCCACGGGCCCAAGGGCGTTCTTCCACGGGCCCAAGGGCGTTCTTCCACGGGACCAAGGGCGTTCTTCCACGGGACCAAGGGAGTTCTTCTACGGGCCCAAAGCTGTTCTTCTACGGGCCCAAAGCTGTTCTTCTACGGGCCCAAAGCTGTTCTTCTACGGGCCCAAAGCTGTTCTTCTACGGGCCCAAAGCTGTTCTTCTACGGGCCCAAAGCTGTTCTTCTACGGGCCCAAAGCTGTTCTTCTACGGGCCCAAAGCTGTTCTTCTACGGGCCCAAAGCTGTTCTTCTACGGGCCCAAAGCTGTTCTTCTACGGGCCCAAAGCTGTTCTTCTACGGGCCCAAAGCTGTTCTTCTACGGGCCCAAAGCTGTTCTTCTACGGGCCCAAAGCTGTTTCTTCTACGGGCCCAAAGCTGTTCTTTCTACGGGCCCAAAGCTGTTCTTCTACGGGCCCAAAGCTGTTCTTCTACGGGCCCAAAGCTGTTCTTCTACGGGCCCAAAGCTGTTCTTCTACGGGCCCAAAGCTGTTCTTCTACGGGCCCAAAGCTGTTCTTCTACGGGCCCAAAGCTGTTCTTCTACGGGCCCAAAGCTGTTCTTCTACGGACCCAAAGCTGTTCTTCTACAGGCCCAAAGCTGTTCTTATACACAAAAAAATGAGGCAGGGTGCAAGAATAATGGCATCATAATAGAAATGCACTACAAATATACCCTATCAAATAATGGAACATTAAGAAAAATAATCACATAAAAATGCAAAGAGTTCTTATCAGGCATATTTGTCTTATCAAAAAACCTCAGTAATAATAATGATAATATACGTGAACTATTACCCTTGACATTAGCATATGGTGTGTGTGATTTTATAAACAGGGAAAGGAACCATGTAAAAGAATAAATATTGAATAATTGTTACACGGACCATGTCCCCCATCTCTTCTCATAGTGGGAACTGAAAAGATCTTGGCAGTTAATAAGTTATATATTGATCGAGCAATGCGCAGAAAACTGTTCTTGGAAAGCTGCCATTAACAGGAAAGCATCACCCAAAAATTAAGTTAGATTAATTTAATATTTGTGCTTCTACTTAAGCCAAGGTTTTATTTTGGCTTTTTCAATGAATGCTGCAGATATAAACTGCAGCAGAAAAGAGACACATTCCACTGAAACATGGGGCTTATTGATTGATTATCACAATTTCGTTTTGGTAACAGCATCTGCAGGCAATCAGCTGTAGAATTCCTACTGACTAAATAGCTGAAAGTACACCAGACAATAAAGAAAAAAAATATATATGGTATAATGTTCAAATGCAACCTTTTTATTTGGTAACACTGGATGGCGATGTTTCCAGTTTGACAGAGTGACAGACAAGTAAGCAATACACCGACAACGCAGCTTAAAAAATACATTATTTCTCTCATACATAGCAACACTTTCAGCCCCCTCACTTTATAATTACCTGTCTGCTCATGACTCACCATGCAATATTTAGAAATGTAATATAGAAGAGATAGTGAGAAGCAATACGCTGTAAAGCTCTGCCGGCTGATTACAACTTATTATCAGCCCTTTGTGGGAGATGTCTTATTCAAATATATTATAGGATAAGTAAACCTTTAAAATAAGTGAATGTAAAATTGATGAGGGGGCTATTCTAAGAACTTTTGCAATTTACATTCATAATTTATTTTCTTTTAATTTCAAGATATTAAGGGATACATGAACTGTTAATATGAATGAATTTTGTTACAACAGCGCCACCTGCTGGTCAGTTTTCCACCAGTCTGACCACCAAGTAGTCAAGGAAGTTATCAGGAGAAAGAAAGAGGCTGCTCTGATGTACAAGTCAATGACAAAATCCCTCTATGCCTGCTCATACCATAAAAATATGTCATAAACATGCCAGTAGAAACAGCCTCCAGTTTCATAATGGGTTAATATAACTATTTTGTTTCAGCAGTCATCACCATGTAATTGCACACCAAGTCAAATAATGCTAAATAACCAAGTGGTGACATGAGATGCATGCACAGATACAGTAAAAGCACTGCACCAGATGGCTTGGTGCCCAGAAATGGTTTATTGATGTATAAGCACATGATCCTGTTTAAAACAGCATCAGCTAATGTGTTGCACCTTAAAAATTCAATTCAGCTCTTATTGTGCGCTCAGGTTTTGATTTTTTTAATATATAGGTACCTTTCCCGGCTTCTGGCTTTTACAATGTGTAAAAAAACCAAATGCAGTGTTTTCAAGAAAATCAACAATTTTATCCACAGAACACGGGCTGTTTCTCTGTGACAAGAATAGATTTCCACTGATTTATACCGTTTTCAGGAACAGGAGTCTACTGCCTTGGTTAGGCAGTGGGATAGCATATAACCTGGATTGCCCCTAAAAGTTTCAGTTACAAAACAATGAGAATCACACAAGATCATTTGCTTTTTTACTCAAAGGAGATGGAATGTAAGGAAATGGACTAAAGTTATCCCCTGAATAGGTGCAGAAGGGTTATATTGCAATACCCATGGTTGTTAGGGATCAGTCAGCACTTTGTGCCACTCAGCATACGTTCAGGTAACGTTATCCCCGGTAAGGGGACACACACTTTAGTAATATCTGTAGTCAGTTTTGCATTATTTACAAGATAAATCTTGTTGGACCTTATAATTAAAAAAAAAACAAAAAATAAACCAGAAGCTGTTCCTGAAGAATATCATCTTAAATGGAGTTCTGCCCTATGCACTAGGATGTTGCAATGGACATCTGGATAAAATAACCCTGAATTGGTCAGTTATATATTGACAGAAGCCAATGGTGAGCATTAATCTTTATTTGGACTAACAAATTAGCAATTTAAAAACCAAACGAAAGACTCGACATACATTTCAAGTGCAAAGTTTAATCTCACGAGCCGAATGCTGCATACCTGTCAAAGTATTACAGTAGAAACCCCATTTTACGTTTTTCAGGGGACCATAAAAAATGGTGTAAAATCCAGGACAATGCTAAATAATAATAATAATACATCGGTGGGACCACAAAACAACAGTGCAAACTGAGGGAAAACTTAAAATCAGGGCATGTAAAATGGGGGTTCTACTGTATTAATTTTTCCATTTACCAACAGAGGTGCAAATATAAACAGCCCAGTATCCCACATCAGCCAATGATTTCCTTAGACTAATTGCATTACCCCAATTAAAGACAACTGGTCACTATGGGTCACTGCACTAGGGCATATTTGCACCTATATTAGTCACTAAGCCTAACTGCCTTCCTAGTCAAGTCTTGTTCTGCATAGCTTACCACTTTGATGCTGTCTCGTGGGTGATGTTACATTTCGGATGCAGGGAGTGAGCTGACTTTCGCCTCTTTCATGTGACGAATCCCTGGACCTGTCGCTTGAGCGGCGCCTGTCTCGTGAACGCTCGTGTCCACCACTTGCACCATGGAGACTCATTCTGGTGTTACCTGCTGCTACTTTAGCACCTCGCGACGGAGTACTGGAACAGAAAAGGAAGACCAAACTTTGAAATGTGTTGACATTTATGTTTTTTGTTTCAAAGAACAGAAATAGGAACAGCCTCAACAGTGAATGTGAGATCTCAAAAAGAGTGGAATAACATTAAGCTTTATGTGGTATATGTCAAATACTAAATTAAATCTGCTATATTCAAACAGTCTGCATGACCGTAAAGCTGCACCTTATGCAGAGAACAAATATGTTTAGGAGTACAGATTAAATGACAAACTATTTAAAATGCCAAATCGGTAAACAAAGAAAAACAACACTTAATTATCACCTATCTAGTTATATATCCCCTGACAATGAAATGTTACACATAAATGGGCTACTTTACTATCATTCCTCAGAATAAAACGAATTACACTGCTAAGTAGAAACTCTTGTCCATTCTGGAACGGTTGCTTGTCTTAGAACTAATACAAGCATTTTACAAACAACCAGGATACACACCTTACCCAGGCATCGGCCAGGCATTGAAAAACCTTGGGTATAAATGCACAAAGAAAGAAAGTCCTGTGTAACAATGACTCTTTAAAAGAAAGCTCAGGATGCCAGGGCATTCCTCGCAAAGTTCAGCATAATGCCTATTCCGATCATGTTAATAAAGCTCTACTGCAGCGTTCGGAAAGGAGGAAAAAATGCCACATTGTCCTCTGCCCTCGTGCTTCAATGGCAGCTGTTCAGACTTCAGGAGACACCGCCTCCCAGATATTAATCCAAATGATTTTCGCACAATCACTGACTCAGACTGGCTTTGCTGGGCCTGACGTCTGCAGCCCCACCACCTCTCCTTTGTGCTATCAGCCCTATCAACGAGAAGCTATTGGACATCCCAGAGTGGTAGGCAGGCTATGGAGATAAGGGAGGGGAATGCTGGCAGCTGCTTAATGGGAAGCGGGTTTCACTCTCTTTCAGATTGAAATAGATGGAGAATAACCTGCAGTGGCAAAACATATTTAAGACAGCTCTTGCATTCTGGGAGAGTAACAGTTAACAGGCTTGGTTGCCTGCTTTTTTGTATGGTACGTTTAAGAGATTCCAGCCTGAAAAGACAAGCTGCAGACTGAGCAATAAGATAACTCCTACTGGGCAGAGATGCGTTAATCAGTGGTAGTCGTCCCGATTCGGCCATCTGCTTTTAACATTAACAGGAATCGTAAACATGGGTAGACAGAGGATCTGCAGCCCCGGCACACACTGATTAATGAATATTTTTTATTATTATTATTATTAACACAGAGGTCGGTGAAACTGTAAATTATTATTTAAAGCCACTGAAAGGTCTATAAAGGGGAAGACAACCGAGTATTCTGGACATATCAATACAGGTATGGGACCGGTTATCCAGAATGCTCGGGACCTGGGGTTTTCCAGGTAACAGATCTTTCTACCTTAAAGTCTACTAGAAAATCATGTAAACATTACATAGGCTGGTTTTGCCTCCAATATGGATTCATTATATCTGAGTTGGGATCAAGTACAAGCTACTGTTTTATTATTACACAGAAAAGGGAAATAATTTTTAAAAACTTGGATTATTTGGATAAAATGGAATCTATGAATGACGGCCTTTGTATAATTCGGATCTCTCCGGATAACAGATCCCCTACATGAACTAGAGGTTTGATGTGGGTGGTAGTTCTATGTGGAGGTTCCAAAGGAGGCACACAGTAAGTATAAAATCTAATGCAGATAAAGCGACCAACTTCTGAGCTCTTTCGGGTGGAAAAGTGCTTTATACACTGCACTGCTACATTGTTCCCATTAAGTACAACAGAAGCTGCAGGAAGCAGTCGCGGCTGTTGTTCTGTCAGGTGGTGAAATGCTTTGTCAGATTTAAGCCTCACATTTGGCTAAACAACCAGACTGTTTCCAGGCTGGCCAAAAGCCTGACAATATGCCGATGGAGGTTAGCGACAAGACAGGGTTCTCCATTCAAATCCTAATGTATTTTAATAATTTAGAGATTATACATTATTTTACTGCCACAGTCGGCAGCCTTCTGCATCTGAGGGATGCACTAATACCCCTTGGCCTAAGATAAGTGCTTCTGTAACTTCTTAGTCCATTTCCTTACTTCTTCTTTGCCTGGGAAATTTTGACCCCCAAAGGCTGCACAGTACAGGAGGAGGAAGCAAGTCACATTAAAAAAAAAAAAAAAAAAAAAAAATCATTAACGTACATGTGGGGGGATACAGGACTAAAGAGCGCTTTCACAAGTAGATCTTTAGCCAATACGCCACCTACGCAAAGGGCCAAATTGTGTTGATCAATCAATTGCCCCCCAGACCAATGATTGGACCTACGAAGGCCTGTCAGAAAAAGATCAACACACCACAGCGTCTACGCCCACCAGGATATTCAAAGAATAGTCAAAGAAGGGCATTGGTAAGGCATACCTCCCAACATTTTGGAAATAAAAAGGAGGGACAAAAAATGTTTTGACCACGCCCATTTTTGTGGCCACATCCCCTAATTACCATGTTCATTTTACAAAATTTGGCAGGTTAAGTTTGAACATATTTCTGTTTTTTTTTTCTTCAGTTATTACAGTTTTGCTAATGAAGGTGAATTGCCTTTTAAGCGGTGAGTCTAACTTTTCCCAAGGGACCCGTTAACTTATATTGCTACAATGACATATTTGCTTATCTCAAAATTGTTACAAAAGTATCTTATCTTCTACTGTGGCTGTTCTGGGCTCTCTGCCAAAAGCCAATTACGCTAAAACTTTGTTTCTTTTTCGGGCTGTTCGGAAAACAGAGAAAAACTGGGACTTTCCAATACAAATTAGGGACTGTGGGTTAAGCTGTCAAAAGAGGGACTGTCCCTCTAAAAATGGGACAGTTGGGAGGTATGGTAAGGCCCCCTACATAGGGTTGCCAGCTTTTCTAAAAAAAAGAAAAAAAAAATTACCGGCCGGTGGGGGGCAGGAACAAAAAGGGGCAGGCCGTGACGTAAAAGGGTGCGAAGTCACGCACAACAACGCAAAAGGGGGCAGAGCAACACGCACAATGGACAGAAACCTGAAGAGAAAAAAAAGGTAAGTACTGAGCGAATTCGGGGCGGGCCACGAGCTTTTTCTTAAGGGTATTACAAATTACATTGCTGGTAAATTTATAATACCAGCCCCGGCCTTGGCAGGTGTTTTACCGGCCTGGTGACAACCCTACCCCTACATGGGCAGAGAAGTTGCTGACCCCGCAATATCTGCCCCTGTTTTTTAGGGCAGCCATCTGGTTTGCATTGTATAAAGGGGATGGTGGGGAACCTCTTGTCTCAACCCATAGGTCTGGAAATCCCTACTTTAGAACTAAGATTATCTCTTCAGGGATGATGCTTCAAGTCCCCTTCCCTGTGAGTTAGACAATAGAAGAAGAAAAATCGAACGAGAATTAATGTTGCTGCAAGCAAAATTTCTATTAAGGCCACATATCTTCTGCAATGATTTTCTACAGATGAGCAATTAACTCAGTGCAGTCCAATGCATTTTAAGTGAGTTTCTCTGTCTACACTATGGCTCTTCAGGGCAAATCACCAGGCCTGAACTGCAGCAAAAGCATATTAAATCAATATATATTTTCTGTGCATTAGTTAGCATACAGATCTTGCTTTTTTGCAGAAGGTGTGTATGCGCCTTAATGTAAGCACAGCTGAGCAGGCGTTATATATAAAGAGTAAAGACTCAAAGCAAAAGTGCCTTTGGCCTTCTGTGAAATTTTTACCATAGATGTTAAAACCCACTGAATTAATAATGCAAAACTCCATTAGATAAGTCAGTGGCAAAACCACCAGATCATAAATTAATATTTAATTCAAACTGGAACCATACAGGCTGTACCAAGTTTAAATAAACAGACGCCATAAAGCAAGTACTTTTTACTAGCATTTTTACATGAGACAAATAGAAGTATATAAGGCCCACCGAGAAAAGATTTGGTTGTGTGTTAATTTTACATGTAAATAATAAATCAGTTTGGTGTAAGAGCGTGTAATGAATTATTATTGATCTCTTTGCTTCTGTGCTATGGGGAGATCCTGGCCCCTCCGCCACCTGAGGCAGCAGCAGTTGCTGCCCCCCCCCGCCCACTCCCCTGTGCGCTTACCTTTTTGCGCCTAAGGGGGTCCACGAGGGCGGCAGAGAGGACCAGTACAGTAGCGCAGAATACAGAAGAGCAGAATTTCAGAACTGGAAACGCGGCTCTTAAAGTAACAAGACGCGGCATTTTTGCCGCCCCTGGTACCGAGTGGGGTGCCGCAGCCTGAGGCGACAACTCGCCTCATTGGCGAAGTGCCCCTGTCTGTGCTTAAATTATTTATACAGTGTCTACAGAGCTCTTCAAGCTGAATACACTTGCCAATGGCTTATACCAGGAGTGCCCAAACTTTACTAATACAAGGTCTACTTTTAGTGATGTTGTCCCATTATGATATACATCCATAAAATATTATAATTCTGTTCCATGGAAAATATTGCTTAAATATTAATTTATGAGAAAATACATATTGCTATATTTAACAAACAACTATTTCTTATGTAACCTTTACATAATAAATATCTGAATGAAAAGCATTAAACAGGAGAGTGATTTAGACAAGCTGTTTGTAGACAGTGTATTCAGATGTACTGATCACCAGTTAAAGGTCTACTGGTAGATCTCAATCTACTTTTTTGGGCACCCCTGGCTGATACAAAAGTTATCCAGTTTTAAATCTTCATGTCTTAACCCTATGAGGAACTGTTGATGGGTCTAGTGAATAGGAGGCACTGCTAGATATACATTACATTAAGTCTCCTCATTTGGCGGTTTCAGCAAATGAGCAGCACTTTCATCAGTTTGGACTAAACAGCCGACCATAATAAGGACCTAGGAATCACATCAATGTGCCATTGTGGCCGCTCAACTAGACCATAAATCTGCTGTTAGGAGGGCCCAAATATAGGCCAATAAACTGCCAACTAGATCCAAAGGGACTAAGCTGGCAGCTTTTCTCAGCCCATCTATGGCCACATTTATTCACTTTAGCCTATTATTCAGTTTGTGCAAATATTACATAAAACATCTCCCAGAATAAGCAAGTAGCACTTTTATTGGCAAATATTTCTTTAGGAGGGTGGAAGCAATTCTCAATGTCTAGACCTACCCTTCAGGGGTTCTAAGTAACTATCAGAAGGACAAAAGTCAGATCTGTTTTTATTTATAAATAAAGGCCCCACCAGCACTAAAAACAGCCACATGCTCATAAAAATAACACTTGGAAAAATTAATGTGAATGTATACAGAAAACATGTTTCCCAAAGCTATATGAAATTACGTTTACCTGCCATTTAGACTGTAAGCCCTATGAGGCAGGCTCCTCCATCCTTTTGTCTCCTTGTCACTGAGCACTTAATCTGTATTGTAATTATACTTTATATTTATGTGAATTTGTACTTATTGCTACTTATTGCAGTGAACCCGATTTGTTACTACTAATGTATTGTTTTGATGTACAGTGCTTTGCCCTCAACAAGCACAATACAAATAACAATATACATACATACTTGCAGAGCATTAGTGAAGCCACGCATGCACATCAGACAAGAAAAATAAAGAAGTGCAAAAGAAAAGCTTTACTTTACCAAAGCAACAGATCACCCATGCTAATGGGGGCAAACACTCAACATATATATATATCAAATGAAATGGAAGTGCAGAGGTTTACAAGGAGAGATGTGCAACACTGGCACGGTACCTACCTGGAATGCTTATAGAGCTTACGGGGTCTATTATACAATTTTCGATCCCAGTTCTCTGTATCACTGGAGTTACTGTCATAAGGATGGGGCCGTCCTGCCATGCCACTCCCAGATTCCTCACACTATGCTCTGAAAGCACACATGACCCACATAACAGTATTGATCAGAACAAATAAAATAGAAGGCCATGCAGAATGAAGGGCAAACGTACTGTGAGAGTGAATAAACAGTTACCCAGTGTTATATGGCAGGGTGCATAACTCTGGTCCCTACTGAACAGGAAGTTGACCCTAGTATTTCTGTAAAGTTGGAGCACTTAAATTGTCCAAATTTCTATGGTGAATCCAAGTCATTTGAATACTCCACCAGATCAATGACAGTCAGATACCATTTGGGAATAAGTGTTTAGGAAGATACTACACAATTGAAGTCCATGTGGTTCTAGAGAACCACTGGTCAGGAGATCAGGGATTACCGATTGAGTTTTGAAAGAGATGGAAGATCCGTGCAGAATCAGTTACACCAGTGATTACTTTCTGGCTGTTACGACAATCAGTCAACACTATAAGGTTTAACTGTCAGTTTACATAATGGTGGGAAACACTAGCTAGTACTTGACCCAAACCAAGATATAATGAATCCTATACTTAAAGAGATACTGACACCAGGCATTAAACTCTTTTTTTACATCGGTCATAATAATGCCTTTGAAAGATACTTATAACTGTGCCATAAAGTATTTGCACAATGCTTTTACATTACCTGTCTGATGCCCCATGTTCCTGTATGAGGAGGCTGCCATATTTGTGCAGAAGGAGTTCGTTAGTACTAGACACTCTAACTGACAGGCTTAGATGGGACATTCAGGCTGGCAAAACAGTCAGGTTTAGAAACTTCAACTAACAATTAATTACAAAAATAAATCTCTCAGTAAATAATTGACCTATAGGTAACTTTTAAAGTATATTTATTCCGTTGTTTTTTAGTGTCAGTATCACTTTAAGGTATGATGATCCAAATTACAGAAAGCCCATGAGCTGAGCATTGTGGATTGTAATTAATGTACACGTTAAGAGACAGGATCATTCGTGTTGCGTTCTAGGTGACACTGAATATTTTTACCTCTTGTGTGAGTACAGTGCCATAAAAATATGTAGACTTGACAACATGACCTTTCACGCAGTGGTGAATGAACTTGTCTGAAACAAACAGAAATATATTCATTGAATGATTTGCTCCTCTGCCATAGAACAATGGTTACCTAGCTTTGATTTAATTTCTACAGTGGTGTTATAAAGGATTTTAAAGCAAAAGTATGTCCAAGAGTCAGCTATAAAATAAACATAAGCATTGTTTAAACAAAAGTATTGAACTGAAGCAGAAATTAGTCAATTGTACTGCAATAAGTAGACCATTTGCCTAGAAAGAGAAATCAAACACAATTGTTGCATTGCATGCTTTTAAACAGGTTTCTATAAATCAGCATTTGAAAATATAACACACCCAACATGTAAGCAACTAAATCGAGATACACAGACACTCATTCTGAACAAATTGCAGATATCTGGTTAAGTTTACTATTTAGGGTATGGTGTGTGGACAGATGCAAAATGTTCCATATTAACTTAAGTGGGTAAGAAATAGAAGTGGATAAAATGTTATGATAATTCTGGACATATTTCTTCTATATCCTTCAAAATACCAAAAACAATTTTAACAGGCACACTTCAAAAGAACATCCCGAGTCTTTTTACTTTACCTTCTATCCCCTCAAGCATGTTCCTATCCAGCTCCCAAGAGAGGAATTTGGATGTCTAAATAAATGTGCATTTATTTGTTTTCTTTCCTCCCCTTCAAAGCTTCAGTGAAAGTGATACTGCCTCATTGTGGCTCCAGGCTTGTCTAAGCAGATGCTGTCTCTCAGGCAGACCCCTGGGACTTTCTATTGTGTTATAATCAATAAATAAGGGATATGGCATAGCATTCAATAGTCAATGCATGACCACAATTTGAAATGGCCATCAGTTCAGGGTTGTATATGGCACTATTCACAGCAGGGTCATTCCCTTGTACTAAGCAGGAACAAAACCCAGGTACAGTGTCCATTTAAAACGCACAGGTCTTGGGTTTAATTTATCTATAAAAGTCACACGAATATTTATCAACAGTAATATGCTAGATGTTATGGGTGCTGTGCCACACTGTACGGTGCACAAAGCAGTGAGTTACCATGCCTTGTCCTAAGAGCGATATTATAAACAGTTCCATGCACAGAAGCCTACTAATATGAGCAGATATGTTCTACAGGGCTTGAGATTCCCTATACAATTCAATTAAAATTGCTTATCACAGATACAATGCATAGTGTAAATGGAAAATCCTGTTTAGGAACTGCTTGTGGTGAAACTGCAATTACAAGTCAAGGAAAGCAATAAATTCAACAACTGTCTAGCAAGGGTGTACTCACGGGACAGATTCAAGTCTTTGAAGGAAAGTGAGGTTGACCATAAACAAAGAGTAAAACAAAGTCAGGAAGTTTACAAATAAAAAAAACAAACACGCAAGGTCTTTACGAATATCTATTCATAAAAGTCATGGGCTACAACCAGAAACTGCAGAGCACATGTGGTCCATGTCTCTATTTGGACACTTTGTATTAACGATAATTTCTGCAAACGAAGCCCTTCAACTATTGCATCATGAAGACTTATTCTAATCTATCTTGCTGGCCATACATAACAGGAGGTGATTTGATATAACAAATAGATGACAGCTGTTGCAGTGCTACAATATTACCCAGAGCTGCTTTCTAAGTACTGACATTGCTCAAGGTATACTATTTGTGCATTTGAAAAAAAACTAAAGCATAACATGGGGGCAAAATATAATTTTCATCCCATAGAGATTTATTTCCTGGCAATTGTGCATCTGTTGGCTCCTGCTTGCCCTGTTATTGCCTCGTCAGACAATAGGGATTTTATTGTTTGCAACACTGCCATATGGAGAGATCTATGGCTTTATGATTTATTTCCCATTCTTCCTCCAAACTAATTATTAATATTCAATAGGGATACTAAAGTCAGTAGCCCTGGAAACCAAAAGACAAACCAACTGTGAGACTATATTTTCTTGCAATAGTTAAACTACAAGCTTAATGCAAAACATTATCTACTAATATAAATCTTTACATCAAACTAAGAGTTAATTTTAAGATGAACATTAAATTCCCTGGAAGGTAGTTCCCTATTATCTATGCAGTTTTCTAAATGATCAATTAACTTTTTGGAATGTAGGAGGAACACAAGAATTTGGAGAATATACAAACTACTTTGAGGTAGTGCTGTACTTGCAATTGAACCCTGAACCCCGGCAGTGTACCGCCATCTGTTTAAAACCGATTCATCTGACCTCCATTATAATACAAGTGCTCTATGTGGCCAAGCCGTGCTAAAATAAGACCAATAGGGTGCTGCCTCCCACTGGTCAAACCTTTTATCACTGTCAATTTTCCTCACTAATAAAAATTGGGTCTATTTCAGATATTCAACTGAAATAGTTTGGTATTGTACAGTACCAGAGGAACAAATGAGTTCTTCACAAAAATGCTGTGCACATCTGTATTCTGAATTGCAGTTTATATGACCCAATCTTTATTTTTTAAACAAATAAAGCCAACAGCAACATATCTCTGACTTGGCAGCACCACATGTAGGTCACAACATTATGCAGCTTACTTTATGGCACAGACACCAATCTGAACCTGGCTGAGATGGATCCTTTAGAGAATTAGAAACAACACAGCATGTCTCCATAATCTGCTCCTGACCTTACCTGCTCTGGATGTGCTAATAGCTCTCTAGGGTAATAGATATGAATTAAAGCAATAATAGCCTTTTGGAACACAATCAAAAATCAATATTTTTCTTCTTATATAGCTTAATACAATGCGGAGATATTTCTGTAACACAAATTTAATTAGATGCCTCTAATGTCTACTACTCATCTGTGTATTTATAACAAGAGCAAGAGGTTTGGCCAATACAAAGCCACTATAATGGAGATATATATATATATGTGTGTATATAATAGCTACAATAATTATAGTGGTGCGCAGTTAATATAGTATACCATATTTACCATATTTATTAGTAGGGTAGATGTGCAGTAAAACAAATAGGCAAGGGTTATTCTGTGCATAGGGTTGCAGAAGCAGCCATGATTGCTCAGAATAGGTCACCTCAGACGCTAATGTAGAGTTCCCACTATTGACAAGGTAAATACAACTTTGCCAGGCCATTAATAGCCAACTAACTAAGTTTTCCACAGGATGATTAGCTCAAAGCTTGGTATATTGCAATGTGCGAACTGATTTAAATGAGAATATCTGTATCAGAGAAACCCTTTAATGAAGACCTTTCCTTAAAAAACAAACATGCATTGTTATGGAACTGGACTAGCACAAGGCATAAATTCCTGTTTTTCCAGTGGGTGGCATAAAGTGCTGACCTTTACAACAAAACATAACAATGAAAACGCCTCTTTCAGAAAGAGCCGCCCAAGCTAAACAATAGGAGCCCATATTTCCCTCTTCCTGATGCCACTGTTGGATTTCCTACAACGATGTCAAACTGACTGTAGTGACTGTATGTATATACTGATCAGTTCAAGATATTTTATGGTTCCATTTAAATATAAATTGCAGTTTCATCTTGACAAAAAAAAACTGTGATTGGCCGCCCAATAAAGAAAGACAGATCGACTGAAGTTGTATTCTTCAGGGACACCCTTGTTTAAAATAGAAGCATCTAAATAAGTATTTTCCAATCCATACTAAGCCCAGAAGCCAGATAATATGAAAGGGAAAATAAGAACTTATAAGAACTGTTCAACAAAATTTTCCTAAGAACGTATATTGATTACATCAGCTCACTGTATAGTTGCAGTAAATATGGGGGTGGGATCTGACATTTTCCCTCAGATAGTACAGTAAGAAGGTGGAACCTATTGTGTTCCCAGAATGTTATTTAACGGGTGGTTCACCTTCAGGGTAACTTTTAGTATGTTATAGTATGGCTAATTCTAAACAACTTTTCAATTGGCCTTCATTATTTTTATTTTTTTTTTTAGTTTTTGAATTGTTTGCCTTTTTCTTCTCACTCTTTTCAGTTTTCAAATGGGGGTCACTGACCCCATCTAAGAAACAAATGCACTGTAAGGCTATATATTTATAGTTATTGCTAGTTTATTACTCCTCTCCTATTTAGGCCCTCTCCTATTCATATTCCAGCCACTTATTCAAATCAATGCATGGTTGCTAAGGTAATTTGGACCCTGGCAACCCAATTGCTAACACTGCAAACTGGAGAGCTGCTGAATGAAAGGATAAATAAGTCAAAAATCACAAATAATAAAAAAATGAAAACCACTTGCAAATAGTCTCAGAACATCTCTCTCTACAGCATACTAACAGTTAACTCAAAAATGGACAAACCCTTTAATGGTGTAGTGTGATAGAGGCATGCCCTTTTCTGATGAACAGGTTTCCTTAGATTTTAATACCCTATATCTAAGACAGCGCTGGGCAATAAGTTGGCGCTCTAAAAATACTTAATAATAATGGCAAACACCATGGGAGCTCCAGCATCATACATACAAATGTGCAGAGAAACAACAAATGCATTAGCTACACACTCATACAATCTGTTTAAAGCAAATTGAAGGCAATGTAAACACTACTTAATAATCTGGTTCATCTCCCCATCCACATGACTCTCCTGTCAAACCGCTCTAAATACCTTACTAGCTTATCATGAACAGAGAAGAATGAGGAGCAATTTATCAGTGAGATGACATCCATGAAATTCTTTTGGGTCACTGTTTGCCGGTGAATATCAGAAAACATCAAGCCGTAAAAGTAGTAACCACGAAGCCCCATGGGTCTTTTTCAAGACTGCATTTTTTGTACAATTACCCAGGTCCAGGTAAAGTGTTCGACATGCAGTGATTCTAATGGACGTAGAGCTGTGGGTATATTTGGCCAGTCTTGACCCAAAGGAGAAGTAACCTTATAAACACTTGGGCTTTCATAAAAACCCACATCAGTCCAGAATACTTTCTGGAATAGTGCTGCCATATTGGGTCCAATTCTGAACATTTCGTAGTCCATGTGCCTGGCCAGCTGGACATAGAGAATACTTGGGTTATTAGATCCTACACAGCAGCATGACACTCTTCCAGGAACTAGCGCAGGCATCTGCATCATTTTAATTTTTACTTCTCCTGTAAAGGGGCTGTTCACTTTCAGACACATTTTTCAGTTCAGTTGGTTTTTAGATTGTTCACCAGAAAAAGATTTTTTTTCCAATTACTTTCTTTATTCTATTTGTAACAGTTTTTGTAATATTGACGTTTAAAGCTTAATTTTTCACCTTCTAAAAGGGGGTTGCCAACGCTTAAACTGTCTTAAAATGATACATTTGTTATCTTCTGCTGAGTAGAATACTCGAGTTTCATTAAAGGCAGCTGTTAGAATCGATACTATAGTTGCTAATATTCCACAGATACTGCTGAGAAATGTATCAACTAATTGTATCAACTAAATGTAGCAAATTCTAACAGTACACTATGCTCCTGGATTATTGTGCTGCCAGACAAACACCAGAGACAGGAATATTAAACAATAATTCTGGAAAAATTTTAAAAAATAAAAGATGGAAAGCAATTGGAAAAAAAGTCTTTGTTTATGGAGAACAATCTGAAAACAACTGAACTGAAAGAAGTGTTGAACAGGTGAACAACTCCTTTAACTACTACAGCAGCCAGGCAGCAGTTGGGACATTAGAGTGTTACATAAATAGTAGTGGAATACAAACAATATAGAAATAAAACTGAAAACCACACGGTCAATCTGCTTTTACATATCAGGGATAAGTGACCCCAACAACCAAACTGTCTCTGAAAGGAGAGAAGAACAGGAAGCAACTGAAATAATGCTTAGACTAGGCACATCCATAAAATATGAAAGATTTATGCAGAGGTTAACTTTCCCCTTTAAAATAAAAGGCTTGATTCTGAGACTACTTCCATTAAATGAAACCAAGTGGGATCCACCTACTTCCTCCATCATTATCAACAAACATCACATTATACAGCTAGAGAACTTTTGTCAGCCATGACTCGCAGGAACTTGTTTTGGATGAATTCTTAGTACAAAAGAATGTTTCCAAAAATAATATATATAATAATGTTACACGTGAAATATTTATTCCCATAAGCACCAACCAGACTAAAATATTAACAGAGTAAAATGAAGTGAAATGAATAGCCAGAAATCGATTGGGTACCTCTGGAACCAGACATAATTCACAAAAAGAAATATTATGATTATTTCATATCAGACAGAATAATAAAAATACAAAGGCAAAACTTGCTTTTTCAGTTCCATGACTTTGCACAGCCTCCTATAAGTCATCCACTCTGCTAGTACTACTACACCCCTTTCACTAACTCCCAGTCATGTCCTGGGCACTTAAGTTCTGCTCCCTGATAAAAGATTTCCCCTCACAACCATCTGATCCTGTTTCTCAACTGTAGTACCGTCCCCCTCTCAGTCCCCTAGTCCTGCTCACAAGTAGTACTGTTCTACTCACAGTCCTTAGTCCTGCACCCCCAATAGTACCGTCCCCCTCTCAGTCCCCTAGTCCTGCTCACAAGTAGTACTGTTCTACTCACAGTCCTTAGTCCTGTACCCCCAATAGTACTGTCCCCCTCTCAGTCCCCTAGTCCTGCCCCCCCAAGTAGTACTGTTCCAGTCGCAGTCCCCAAGTTCTGCCCCCAGTAAAACTGTACCCCTCACAGTCCCCTAGTCCTCCCCCCCAGTAGTACCGTCCTCCTCTCAGTCCCCTAGTCCTGCTCACAAGTAGTACTGTTCTACTCACAGTCCTTAGTCCTGCATCCCCAATAGTACCGTCCCCCTCTCAGTCCCCTAGTCCTGCTCACAGTCCTTAGTCCTGCATCCCCAATAGTACCATCCCCCTCTCAGTCCCCTAGTCCTGCTCACAAGTGAAGGGTTAACATGCCTACGTGCCGACCCTTGTAGGCCTCTGTACTTGTTTTTCTGTACGACCCTGTACTGTCTCTTCTTAGACAACCTTGCATAAGTATCATCATGTACTATAAACAATATTATCAGCTTGCCTCAGACAAAATATCTTAGCTAACGCGCATGCACATATTTGTCTCTTTTCTATCTTGTCCATCCTGAAGGATATACCTATTACAGACATATACTATGCTAATAACTATGCTGATACGTCACTATATTGGGACGTCTTTACTTATAACCTATATAAGCCTATGTTTGACCTTCAATAAACGGAACTTGTTATTCTGATCCACTCGTTGGTGTTTCTTTGTGCAAGTTCCCCGGATCCGGAATGCTAGGCATTGTTGGTCAGACGAAATCCAAAGGTTCCAGTAGCAGTCGGTTCGTTGTCCCCTTCAACAAGTAGTACTGTTCTACTCACAGTCATTAGTCCTGCACCCCCAATAGTACTGTCCCCCTCTCAGTTGCCTAGTCCTGCCCCCCTAAGTAGTACTGTTCCAGTCGCAGTCCCCAATTTCTGCCCCCAGTAATACGGTTCCCCTCCCAGTCCCCTAGTCCTGCCAAACACACACACACGTCTGGCCCTCAGCAGAACATTTCCACCCAGAGCTTTCCGAGATACTGCAGTACTGTCCCCTCACACAACCATTCCCCCCAGTACTGTCCCCTCACACAACCATTCCCCCCAGTACTGTCTCCTCACACAACCATTCCCCCCAGTACTGTCTCCTCACACAACCATTCCCCCCAGTACTGTCTCCTCACACAACCATTCCCCCCAGTACTGTCTCCTCACACAACCATTCCCCCAGTACTGTCCCTCACACAACCATTCCCCCAGTACTGTCCCCTCACACAACCATTCCCCCAGTACTGTCTCCTCACACAACCATTCCCCCCAGTACTGTCTCCTCACACAACCATTCCCCCAGTACTGTCCCCTCACACAACCATTCCCCCCAGTACTGTCCCCTCACACAACCATTCCCCCCAGTACTGTCCCCTCACACAACCATTCCCCCCAGTACTGTCCCCTCACACAACCATTCCCCAGTACTGTCCCCTCACACAACCATTCCCCCAGTACTGTCCCCTCATACAACCATTCCCCCAGTACTGTCCCCTCACACAACCATTCCCCCCAGTACTGTCCCCTCACACAACCATTCCCCCAGTACTGTCCCCTCATACAACCATTCCCCCAGTACTGTCTCCTCACACAACCATTCCCCCCAGTACTGTCTCCTCACACAACCATTCCCCCCAGTACTGTCCCCTCACACAACCATTCCCCCAGTACTGTCCCCTCATACAACCATTCCCCCAGTACTGTCTCCTCACACAACCATTCCCCCCAGTACTGTCTCCTCACACAACCATTCCCCCCAGTACTGTCTCCTCACACAACCATTCCCCCAGTACTGTCTCCTCACACAACCATTCCCCCAGTACTGTCCCCTCACACAACCATTCCCCCCAGTACTGTCTCCTCACACAACCATTCCCCCCAGTACTGTCCCCTCACACAAGAGCTCAAGGCCTGAGACACTGATCCCCACAACCAGAAAGACTCCCTACCTCCTCAAACCGTGCCCGGTTCTCGTCACAGTCAGCTCCCCAACACCAGTGTGCCCCTCATACACAGGCCCAACCCAGCAACTACCCAAACAAACCCCGTCCCACAAACACGACATCATCGCACAGTTCTGCTGCCCCAACCCAACCCTTCCCTCTCTCTCTCGACTCCCCCTCACTAACACAACCCTGAGCTGTCATGTCACCCACTCAAACATTCCGACACTTCTTAACCCATTTCCCGTCACACTCCAATCTGTGGACCCCAACCCTCCTCACCTCCACTGGGCCTCACACCACCATGGGACCACCAGCTCCCGAAACACGGGCCTCCTCCCCTGTTCCGAGTATCCTCGAACTCTCGCGAGAACCGCCGCTGCAGCCCCACACGGCGCACTACTCTCGCGTAATTTGGCGCTTCGCAAATGGCTTGGAGACTCTAAAATGTCGCGAGATTTGTCTGACTGTGTTGACGTTTGTGAGACCCTTGTATAGCTTGTTGTGACAGGAGCTTGTGGCGGTGCGTTCTACACAGTAATCCCAGGCAGTCACGTGTGTGGGGTGTACAATTGTATATCCCTGACCCCTTCCTTTCTTCTCTCCCCATACAGACTGCCAGTGTGACCTCATCTATCGAATTTATTTTTTGTGGCGGGAATTTAAAAGAAGACTGCTTTCAAGTTTCATTTGTTTCTTGTTTATGAAACGTGTAAATGTTTTTATTCCTTCTTCCTGTAGTTTCATTTGCTGAGACGTCAGTTCGTTCCCCTCAAATTGTGTCCTGCTCTGAGGTGTTGGAAACCAATAGCTGCTATAGAAGAATAATGATGTGTACGTTTCTGGCGACGTCAGAATAAGTGGCATTGGCAACCCTATTGCGACCTGGCCGGTAAAATTGCTGGTTGATCCCAATAGAGAAAAGTAAATATATAGGAAGGCTAGTATTTTTTTCACATACAGCCACAAAGCAAGTAAGGCCGAAATTTCACCCGTATTGATTTGTGAGTATTTTCTCCAGATTTTGAGTCCCCTGCAGTTGCTTGGTTTTGACCCAGACAAGTCTTCTGTTCTCTGTACTTGGCTATCAACCCCAAACAGGCCTGGATTTGTGGAAACGCCACAAAGGCCCGGCCTAGGGCGGCAGGATTTTAGGAGGCGGCATGCTGTCCAAACACACCCACAATGATTCAGAAACACTGGGGATGCACAGGAGATACATTTTAAATTTCCCATGTGCCAATCCCCATTGCTCCATTCCTGATTATTAAAATTTGAGCGAATAAAAGGGCGGCAACATGGGTGCGCCTAGGGGTGCCTGCTATGTAAATCCGGCCCTGACCCCATAACTAAAAAAATCCCTAAACCCTCTTAAAATTAATTTTGTGCAGACCAAGGGGCACAGTCAGGATGCGACCAAAAAGACAATCCGTTGGGAATAAACACTCCACAGAAATCTGTCTATGATGGTGCCCCACAATCAAACAAGGGGTTGTTTACCTTTAAATTAACTTTTAGTAAGATGCAGAGAGAGATATTCTGGGATAATTTGCAATTAGCTTTTTTTAAAAAAAATTTTATTGTTTGTGGTTTTTGAGATATTTAGCTTTATTTTTTATTCAGCTGCTCTCCATGTTGAGATTCCAGCGACCTGGTTGCTAGGGTCCAAATTACTCTAGCAACCATGCATTTAATGGAATAAGAGATTGGCATATGAATAGGAGAGGGTCTGGGTAGAAAGATGAGAAATTAAAGTATCAATAACAATAAATGTGTAGCCTTACAGAGCAATTGTTGTTAGATGGGGTCAGTGACCTCCCCCCATTTCTGAAGAATAACAAATAAATTAGAAGACTAATTGAAAAGTTGCTTAGAATTGATCATTCTTTAACATACTAAAAGTTAACTTAAAGGTGAACCACCCCTTTAATACAATCATTTTTTACACTATTAAATTATGATGCAGCTCATAATCTAAACCAATTTATGGGTCAAAAAAGAGCTAACTGCCAGATTATATCTCGCTCTCCTGAGAAAAAGGTTTGTCCAAGGAATGGGTCAAACTGGTGTGATCCTAGGACAATAGAGGGTTGCAAATAGGAATCATACTTATACAGGAGTCACTAAATATGTATTTATAGCTTGATAACAGAAATATCCCCTCTTAATGTATGTTGTGAGTTACCCAGGGTTGGGTTGCTATCAGAATCCTACTTATTCCTCTGTTACATGATATTTTGTCCAACCATGCCCAGTTATTTCCAGACAATGACCAGTTACACCCAAACCAGGCCCAGAACAACTTTACTGTAATATTTTATTTAATATTTACATGAGGCACTTGGGGCTAAAATATTCAGAATTAAGGTTCCATTTCTGTACAGAAGAAGAAGAAGATATTGAGAATGACACAGGATCCAAACAAACAGGTATGTACTACTGACTTGCTTTGAGGATATCTGGTCACTAGATGGTGCTGTCTTGCATTTAACTGTACTTGGTTCACAACATTCATGAACATTTTTTTTGGATGGACAGCCTTTCTCTTGAGAAAGATTTATTTTAGCATAGGGAAGTGACGAGAAAAACTGGATAATAGGGTGCTACAGAGCTGAGCTGAAAGGAGGGGAATTGGGAATCTCCATATAAGGATTAGCAACACTCTGTTAAGAGAGATGGTGGATCTCAGCAGCAAATGGGGGTACCATTAAGTTAAATGGAGGGACAGTACACTACATAAAACCAAAAGAATGTGCTATTTAATCTACACCCATACTAACTGGTGCCACTATATCTGTGAAGTGGGCGGCAGAACTAGAAAAAGTTAAGACACACATGTAGCTCTGTAGAACCAAAGGGCAGAGTTAAAAAAATGGGGAAGAAAAAGTTCAGCTGAAAGATGGGGAGGGATAGACCTCAGCAAAGGAAAAGGAGGAACAGAGGTCATCAGGAGGAAGGTGACTAATGAAGCACTCTAATGAAGGAGTATGATGGAGCTCAGCTGAAAGAATTGGAGGACTAGATCTTATTAGATGGGGACTACTGTTTGTATCTGAGAAAGGGGGTAAGTCCCCCAAAAATGTTTCAACTTGAAGTTTCATTATCATTTGTGTAGTAAGTAAAATGACTTTATTGGGGGCCACAAACTGTGTTTAGCATAAGGCAAGAGGATTATGGAGCTCAGTTAAATGGACTTGATTAAAGTGAGGCGAGGCATTAGGTTCAGCAGAAGAAATATGAGTGATAGAACCGAGGATACAAAAGGAAAGTAAGGGTGCTCAAAAGAAAAAAAAAGTTTAAGAAAATAGAGGAAGAGGAGGGACAAAGGAGTGGGGGATGAAGTAATTAGTTGAAAGGAAAGAATGATGTGAATAAGGACAGGCTAGGGTCTCTCCATAGGCAAGGAGTTTGGTGGAGCTCAGGTGAAGAGAGGGGAGGGATGAATCTCAGAGGGGTAGTTGTACAGAAGCAACAATTAAAGGGGTGGTTCACCTCTAAGTTGACTTTTTAGTATGTTATACAATAGCTAATTCTAAGCAACTTTTCAACCAGTCTTCATTAATTTTTTATATTTTTGAATTAATCGATTTATTCTTTTCACTCTTTCCAGCTTTCAGATGGGGTTCACTGACCCCATCTAAAATGTAAATGCTCTGTAAGGCTACACATTTATTGCTACTTTTGATTACTTAACTTTCTATTCAGGCCTCTCCTATTCATATTCAAGTCTCTTATTCAGATCACTGCATGGTTGCTAGAGTAATGGACCCTAGCAACCAGATTGCTGAATTTGCAAACTAGAGAGATGCTGGATAAAAAGCTAAATAACCACAAATAATAAGAAATGAAAACCAATTGCAAATTGTTTTAGAATATCACTCGCTTAATCATACTAAACGTTAACTCAGAGGTGAACAACCCCTTTACGGCAGATAAGGAGTATGACACAAGAAGGAGGGGAGGGAACTAAGCCAAATGGATGGAACTCAACAAAGGAAAAAGAAAATGTAAGAGAAAGTAGAGGACAGGTGTTGGTTTATAGAGAAGGGGATTGATGGATCTCGGCACAAGGGAGACTAAAGCTGGCTTTAGACGCAACAATCCGATCGTGGATTCGTACAATTTTCGGACAGTGTGTGGAGAGTCCAGACATTTTTCGTCCGGAGGAGATCGGTCATTTGGTCGATCAGACAGGTAAGAAAATTTCTTTCGCCTGCCGATAATATCTCTGCGTGTATTGCCGATCGTACGATTTTCAGTGGGAGACTGTCACTAGCTTTGTCAGACATAACTATCGTACGATTGCTGTCAGAGGTAGTACATTGGCTGATCTGTTATTTTACTACTTTATTCAATTGGAATGGTAAGACTTTGATCTGAATGGTTAGTGGAGGGTCGAGAGATGGGAAAGTCCGATCGTACGTTGATTCGTACGATCGGATCTTTGCGTCTATGGCCAGCTTAAGATGACATTCAGTAAATGGGAAAGACAAAGCTCATCTAAAGAGGAGTATAAAGTATAGCTAGAACAAAGATGGAACCTAGCAGCAGAAATTAAGTTCACAGCAGGAAAGTGCATTAGGTATGGAAGAGATGGGAAAGTCACTGCAAGTCAAACAGGGTAGGGCTCTGTTAAAATCAGTAAAATCAGGGTAGAATGATGTCAGTTGAAGGGATGAATATAACGCAGTTGAAAAGATAATAGTTATGGATGTTAATTAAGCAGAGTAGAGAGATGCTAGTTGTTGTTAGAAGAGGAAAGATGTAGCTGAGATGTAACAGACAGACAGATGGGGCTCAATGAAAGACAGGGGAGAGCTGAATAACAGTAGATGGGAGACATCCCAAACAAACCACAAATGTCTCTGTGTTTGTAATGAAGAGGCTGAAATCTACATGGCAGCAGGCAGCACCTCTTATAATTGATCTTCTAAAACTGTGACCATAATAAAAACAAACATTCCCCCGCGAGTAAGGGCAAGATCCATGCCTTCAGTAGCATGAGCTCAGTGTGCCAGTATGAGCGGCACTTGATCAGGGTCATTGGTTCACAGCGTCTTCCTCTGTGACAATGGGACACAGGTGCAGAAAGGGTATAGCAGCACAGCACCCAACAATGCACCCAGGCGGGACGTCAGCTCCATCAGATAACTGTAATGGTTACATCTTATTTGTGTGTGCAAGACTTATTTAAAGGAAGACTAGACCTTGTTTGTTTCAATTTCAATATTGGTTCCCATACAGGGATACTTTTTCTTATAAAACATTGTCCCTAAAATAAAGTATTGCAAATAAACAGAATCCATGCTCTTGGCTTTCTCCACAGAAATGTCCTGGACACACAATAAGCTATACCATCATACTATCAGGAACGTATACTATTAAGAAATATTATACTATATGTATAAATACAAAAACACAGAGATGGAATGTTCTGGACACACAATAAGCTATACCCTCATACTGTACTGTCTAAGGGAAAAAATATGGCACCTCCTACCCATATATATATATTAATACAAATATACAGAGAAGGAATGTTCTGGGCACAAAATAAGCTATACCCTCATACTGTACTGTCTAAGGGAAAAAATATGGCACCTCCTACCCATATATATATATTAATACAAATATACAGAGAAGGAATGTTCTGGGCACACAATAAGCTATACCCTCATACTGTACTGTCTAAGGGAAAAAATATGGCACCTCCTACCCATATATATATATTAATACAAATATACAGAGAAGGAATGTTCTGGGCACAAAATAAGATATACCCTCATACTGTACTGTCTAAGGGAAAAAATATGGCACCTCCTACCCATATATATATATTAATACAAATATACAGAGAAGGAATGTTCTGGGCACAAAATAAGCTATACCCTCATACTGTACTGTCTAAGGGAAAAATATGGCACCTCCTACCCATATATATATATATTAATACAAATATACAGAGAAGGAATGTTCTGGGCACACAATAAGCTATACCCTCATACTGTACTGTCTAAGGGAAAAAATATGGCACCTCCTACCCATATATATATATTAATACAAATATACAGAGAAGGAATGTTCTGGGCACAAAATAAGATATACCCTCATACTGTACTGTCTAAGGGAATCAATATGGCACCTCCTCCCATATGTATAAATACAAATATACATAGAAGGAATGTTCTGGACGCACAATAAACTATACCCTCATAGTGTACTGTCTAAGGGAAACAATATGACACCTCCTACCCATATGTATAAATACAAATATACAGAGAAGGAATGTTCTGGGCACACAACCTTTAAACAGGACTATATATATCATCACTTAATCAGATGAGTTACTCCCCCAAACTGTTCTTAATGGTGACAACATGTCCCATATAATTGGCAAGTTCTCTCATATTTGAGTGTCCACAAATTTAGTTTTTAGCTTAATTATAGTTGGACAGTAAGAGGTTCTGTGGGTTCTTGGCCATATAAGGTTTATAGGGCCTTGTCAAACAGCCTCCAACAAATAGAATGTGACAACATCATATAGTATCTACCAAATAATAAATCAGACGTTTACAGGAGGAATGTCCCTGAGACTTGACTCCATAACATGTAAGTGGGCATGCATTGGCTGGAGGTGTGGGAAGAGAGCAGGAATGGTAAGAATGAGTGTTCTCACACACTGTCCTGTCTGTACAGCTCGCTTTCACTGGAAGGGTGCCTGAGAAAATAAAAAGAGCTGTAAATTTATTTAACTTTCATGAAATAATATTAAACTGCTAATAACAGTGCAAGCATGAGGTCATCAAGGTGTTTCGATAACAGTAAGATAGATGTTTAAGCCAAAACATCAGCCAGAATTATGATGTCATGATTAGAATTATTTCATATTCTGAGAAAGGTTGATTGATGATGTCAAACAGTATCTGATAAACAATTAAGTTGTAGCTCTAGGATGTCAAAAAATATAATGTCATGATGCTGATAATGCTTAATGATAAATTATTATTCTAAGCAACTAAAATGATGTCATCATGTCAGAAATATGGCATCATGACATTAGAATGATGATATCATGATATGAGCATGATATAATCCTTAAACCTTTACTGAAGTATACAATGATGAATCAGTAAAACCAGGGTACCTGATATTTTATAACAATGAAAAACACCCAGTTCTCCTTATGCAGATGTCACCCAATAAACAAACAAAAATGGACAGTAGTACCCACTGTGAGGAATTTATGAGAGATGCCCTGGGGGAACATTTCAGAGCCAATGCTTTCAGGTGTCATGAGATCTTTTTTGGGAAGATAAAAGAGAGAAGTCAGGGAGAGAATGTGCAGAGATTTAGTGGCAAATTACTAAGCGGCGAGAATTTGCGATGGTTCGCAGGCAGTGGAACACTTCGCCAAATGAAAATTCACTCAGACAACGCTAATTCACTAACATGAGAATATGTGTCCAGGGCGCCGAACGATGGTTAAGTTGTGCTAGCGTTAATTCGGCAAGCAGAGCAAAGTTGCGCTAGTGTTGGCTGATTTGCCCCTTAGGCTTTAGCCAAAAAAAGGAAGAAAGGGACCATAATGGTATAGCAGTTTGCAGTAATAGAAACTTAGACTTTAGTAAGAAAATGGCCTAGAAGGCATCGTCAAACCCCCATGGAAATACTAAGCACTAAGTAACCATAACGGTTGTAGGATATGTATGTTCTGGATGCAGTAGAGCTTTTGGGGCAAATTTACTAAAGGGCGAAGTGACTAACGCTGGCGAAAATTCGCCAGGGTGACGTCATTTCGGTACTTCGCCGATTTACTAACGGTTGCAGGCGTAACTTTGCTAGAGAAAGAGACTGACGCTGGCGCTCATTCAAACTCAATCGCCAGATGAAGCTGCGCTCTGGCGAAGGGACGTAACTGCACAAATTCACTAAGATGCGGATTTTACTGAATGTTACCTCTTGCGCCAGACTTGTCTTCGCCACCTCAGACCAGGCGAACTACAATAAAGTAGATAGTCCTTTCTTAGTTGAAAAATTTCCCCAAAAAACGCTGGCGTCTTTTCCTTTTTTCAGGATGATAGGCGGCAAAAGAGCAAAACCGACTTCCCCCCTACATTTCCTAACATATGGCACATAAACTATACACTGGGCTCATGTGTAGGGCAATATAACAACTCTGTTTTCCTTTATTAAGCTTCCCTGGACTTGTGTAATGTAATGTATTTGCTGCAACATATACGTCCATTCAACTTTAACTTCCCCCCGTAGCGTAACTTCTCCAGTGTTCGGCGCCCTAGAGACAACTTCACACGTTAGTCAATTAGCGTTCTCTGAGTGAATTTTGACCTGGGAAAGTGATGCGCTGCCTGAGAAGCCGGCTCTGTCGAATTTTCGCCGCTTAGTAAATTTGCCCCAATGTGTCTCCGAGCTCTTTCCTTGCCACTCTATACAGTTCATGGGGTTTCACTCTGTTCCAAGTCTCATCTGCTCTACATGTGACCTTGCACTGAAGTTTAATCTTCAACATGTTGTCCAATAGAATCCTGTTGTATCAGTTATATTGGTCTAGTCTTTTTACTTTAAAGCACTGGACAACTTAAGAAATGTTTGCATGCAGATTATGAAGTTCTGCATGTTGTACTCATGTTTCTATATACCAATTAGGATCTGAAATGGATTCACATGCTGTCAAGTCTTCTGTATAGGGTTTGGCTTATCCTGATTTGGTGCCCCTTGCCCCAACATATGATAGTAAGTTGACTTTTTGTGGAGGGCCTGTTTCTACAGATCTGCAAGTCATCCTGACTGCATGTAAGACTTTAAAATATCTGGGACTGTTGCAACATATTTTGCAACATGTCTTCTCCTACAACGCCTTGAGCTATAAATCTTTAAGACACCAGAAGCACAAAAAATTAAAGGGCTTCCCATAGAGGAAATGGCCAAACAAATTCATTAAATGTAGTGTGTAAAATCGTTTTATGGCTGACCACATCCCTTGAGGGAAATTATGTGTTATGTACAGATGTAGTGTAACTACAGGGATGCACCGAATCCAGGATTTGGTCAGGATTCAGCATTTTTCAGCAGGATTCGGATTCGGCCGAATCCTTCTTCCTGTCTGAACTGAATCCGAATCCTAATCCTAATTTGCATATGCGGGGAGAGAAATTGCCTTTTTTGTCATAAAACAAGGAATACGTAGGTCCAGGCTTGTGCCAGCCTCATTTGACGTTCCCTGGTACAAAAAAAGGAAGTAAAAAACGTTTTCCCCTCTCGATTTGGTTCGGTATTCGGCCGAATCTCTCGCAAAGGATTCGGGGGTTCGGCCGAATCCAAAATAGTGGATTCGGTGCATCCCTAGTAACTGCACATTAGTTAGGCTTGTTATTGGAACCTCTATGTTCCTGTGGTCACCAACATAGAATAAGTCTTTGCAACCAACTGTTGGTAGAAAGGAAAGAGACTTGAATATAATATTCTTTAACTGCCCTTACACTACCAATTATTTAAGAAGAATGATGGATCATATACAGTCCAAATGCCCACCTCTTTAGCTAAAGCTGTTTTATTGCGGCCATATTATGAGAAGACTCAATTACGTTCAATGGGGTTGAAGAGAATAGTGGAAGACGATATCAAGCTGGGACGTCAGAAATTGCATTCAGATTCAATGCTATTAAGCATAAAGGGCCAAAAAGAAGAATGGAAATGCTGGAAAAAGTATATCTATATCGTCGCCAAGAGTGAAAATTTACTTCACGACTCTTAATGATAACAGATTAGGAAAGGAAGGGTCAACTACTGTATATATAACCCCATCCCAATCACAATGATTAAAGGGTAGGTGGAAGGACAACTATATAACCTTTGTCTATATGATGAAGAATCTTATGTTCTAAAAAATGTAGAATCTATCGGACTGACTCCTCAAACATATTGCATTGGTAAATGGAACCCCAAAATTACAGTCACCTTGACTGACTCTGACCCTACAGATTTATACCTTCAACAAAACTGGATGTGTGTGTGGCTACGAATGGATTCCTGTGCAACGCAAGCAGTGTCGGACAGGCCCACCGGGATACCAGGAAAACTCCCGGTGGGCCCAGGTGTTAGTGGGCCCTCTTGTCTCTAAACATTTGGCCTATTTCATCGTCATTCCCTATTTCTTTATGGGGAAAAATGCTTAATAATGGGAGAATATTGTAAGTATATATAAAAGACTAGGAGAATAAAGAGGTTGAGTGAGTAGAGGAGGAATAATAGTTTGGAATAATAGTTTGTCTAAGGTTTTCTGGCGGGCTCACGGTTTTAGATTTTCTGGTGTGCCCATGGTCTCAGGCTTTCTGGTGGGCCCCTGGCATCCCAGTCCGACACTGAACGCAAGCTAATGGCAAGGCTATAGGGAGCCTTAATTATTACTAGATTTAGCAATAGGACTTATTTTAATGTTTGGAGGTCAATGTCATTTTACATGCTTAAGCAGGGCCAGAAAAGCCTAGGACAGATCAGTCAGTTTGGTGAAAATGGCTAAGTGGAATATTTATTGCCTTTAGCCCTTTTAGGTTGTCTACTGTGGCAATGCGTGATATTTTAGATGAAAGTGATGTAACCTTTCTAAATGCGGCCTGAGAATGCTTCTATCTTGGCATAGTGGAGATCCCCAGTGACAACCATTTATCTTCCCTGCAAAGTTTTCACACTCTTTTAAGGTCCTGCTGTGCTTGTGTAACCATCTCAGAAATGTGACATACTGCATTAACCCAACGCTTTGGGGCATACCAAGCATGCTGCAAGGCCGGTCATCACTGAAAGCGCGGTCAGGTGACTTTGCACCTCGTTGAGTGTCATTCCTTCTCAGACCATGTGAGTGTGGCTGGTACTTCACAGTAAAGCTTAACCATAGTTGTCTTACAGAATCACATATAAACAAATGATTTGGATCCATGGGGGTGGCTTGCAGGTTTCAATACATGACTCCATTACCTTGATGGGTCTCATCAAGAATATGCAGAGCAGTTTTGGCATAGTGTTTTCAAAAAGGTACATTATTTAAAGTATGGAAAGTGTAGAGAAGAGAAACTAAGCTGATAAAGGTTATGAAGGAGGTGCTTAAGGGGGATCTTGTCAGAGCACCCAATTATCCCTTGAGATGAGAAGAAAGTAGGCTTCATCTTAAAGGGGTTGTTCACCTTTGAAATAACTCTTAGTATGCTGTAGATATTGATATTTTGAAATAATTTGCAATTGGTTTTCATTTTTTATTATTTGTGCTTTTTGAGTTATTTAGCTTTTTATTCAGCAGCTCTTCAATTTGCAGTTTAAACAATCTGGTAGCTAGGGTCCAAATTACCCTAGCAACCATGCATTGATTTGAATAAGAGACTGGGATGTGAATAGGAGAGGCCTGAATAGAAAGATGAGTAATAAAAATTAGCAATAGCAATACATTTGTAGCCTTGCAGAGCCAGCGACGCCCATTGAAAGCTGCAAAGAGTAAGAAGAAAAAGCCAAATAACTATAAAATTATAAAAAAAAAAAATAATGAAAACCAATTGAAAAGTTGCGTAGAAATGGTCATTCTATAACATACTAAGTTACTTTAAAGGTGAACCACCCCTTTAAAGTACAAAATATATACTGTATTACCTGGTAGGTTGTTCTATAATGATACATTAGATAGCTACTCGCAAAAAGTTACTGGCATTTGTACACTTACATCCCTTTTTCTAGTTTTCTAGGATTTTAACTCACATATTTAGAGAAAAAAAACCTAAAATTTGAGATTTATTGTGCCCCTAAGCTGCTAAAAGTCTTAATAAGAAAATACCTGTTGAACTCATGTGAAATATTTCAAGAAAAGCGAAGATTGGACACTCAAAGATAAATTATTTATAACATCAAAAAACAAAATTACAAAAATGGGCCCAAAGCATAGGCCCTACACGTTCCGACTGTTAAGGTCTTCATCAGGAGAAAAAAAATACCAAACATGTAAAAGAAAAGGCAGATCACTTGTTTGGTATTTTTTCCCCTGATGAAGACCTAAACGGTCGAAACGCGTGGGGCCTATGCTTTGGGGCCATTTTTGTCATTTTGTTTTTTGATGTAATAAATTGTTTTTTATTATCTTTGAGTGTCCAATCTTCGCTTTTCTTGAAATATTCCTGATACCTTGGTGACTCTCCTGGGGACTCCTGTAAGTATTGCGCCTCACATTTAGGGTTTGGGTGTGCGCCTTCTAATTTTTAGGTATGCACTGAATCCACTATTTTGGATTCGGGCAAACCCCGGAATCCTTCGTGAAAGATTCGGCCAAATACCGAACTGAATCTGAATCCTAATTTGCTTATGCAAATTAGGGGTGGGACGGGAAAAATTTTTTACTTCCTTGTTATGTGACAAAATATGTGATTTCCCTCTCCACCCCTAATTTGCATATGCAAATTAGGATTCGGTTCGGCCGGGCAGAAGGATTCGGCCAAATCCTGCTGAAAAAGGCCGAATCCTGGCCGAATCCCGAACCAAATCCTGGATTCGTTGCATCCTTACTTATTTTCTTTTCTTGAATTCATGTGAAAGTCAATGGCAGCTGTCCCTTTAACCATTTGAAGATATTTTTAACCTTCATGAAGTTTGGGAGTGTTAGGGTGTTTGATGCTGGTTTTCGCTCGATAAACTCATTTTTTTTTTACATTTTTTTTTTTTAAACTTGAAAAAATCTGATTTTTTCACCATGAAATATTTGTGAATAAGCCAAATTTGTTGAGTTTGTCTCTGGTAAAATATGAGAAAAAAGCATGTTTTAGTATATAATCCCTTTAGATTATAAAGGAATTATTCCCAGTTCTGAGGCAAATTGGAGACAGCTACAAATAGGATTTGTTTCACTTTCTTCTTGATCAACCGGTAGTTGAGCTTTGTTGGACATGTGTTTGTTTTTTTTTTAAGTCTCAACTCCTGCAAAATTCTAATTTCTATGCCTTTAATACTAAATTTTATAAAAGCTTAGGTCCTAGTTTTTTAGTAAAATAAAAATAAAAAATTCTCCAGATATAGCTTTATTTGACTTTCACCTTTTTACCTATTTATGATTGATAATAAATAGGTTGTTCAAATGTATACTTAAAAAAAACCAAAATATTTTCACTAGATTTTTTTTTTTCTTTTGGTGCTCATTGCGCAGGTGGTGGAAGAATTGGTTTAAGCATTCAAGACTCCGACTACTAACAGAAAATATCTCAACGATTTTGGGGAAATACTACACCTCTACTTAAAAACATTTTCCAATGCTTCACCGAGAAAAATCTGCAATAACCTGATATATCCTATCAAGTATTACTTAGTGATCAGAAATGATGCCTTTCCTTTGCTTCCACAATAAAATGGAAAATATTGCAATCCAACGAAAAAGAAAAAAACATTCCGGGAACATGATTATTGCCTTTGACTGATAAAGCTAAATCTGTTTTCCTATAGATACAATTAAACATTTGTGCATGTCGTATAGTAACGGAGAACACTCATAACATTAGAGCAGTAGTAAACCCAGAAAAATTCGGAAGTCTTTTTGTTTTTCGCGGGAGAATAGTAAAAAACCCACAGCCAGTCTGTGTCATTGCCTCCTCCTGAGTAATGCCAGTGATGTGCTATTTTTGGGTTCAGTAATTAAATTTACTACGTACACATGCATATAATTACACAGCTATGTACTTTGTTTTTAATCTCTTGTCTGTGGCTTCATAATCCCTGACTGTCCTTCCGTGCAATATATTTTATGCCTTCAAGTTGCTTTGGTATTAATCTTGCATTTTCAGATTTTTTATTTTGCTTGTTTTATTTTATTACGAGGAAGGATGAGAGCACAGCTGTATCCAATAGGCTGGAATGAGTTAACCTTGAAAGGGAGGACACAACAGCCAGTGGGTGTATGTGGTAGTTCCCTATATGGTATACAGATGGGTGTGACATCAATTGGAAGGGGTATATAACCTCCCAGATAGGCTCACATGGGTTATAAATGAGTTACTTGTATACACACCCATCAATTCAGTCAAGGACTTACTTCTGCTGCCAAGAAGAAAGATCCAGGATTGGTGAGTATATGCCAATATGTTCCATTAATATTTAATATTGAACTTTTTACCAGACTCTTAAATATCAGTGGACATTTTTCACATTTAATATGCACGAACAACAGATTTTTTTTGTAATAACTACAGAACGTGGCACATTATCACTTTTATGAAATTTTTCAAGATTTTTCAAAAATGTATTAATAAATGTGAGGCGATCATTGTAATTGAAGTGAAAACATCAGCGATGGAACAGTGGAAAAAGTAGATTTTTTTTGCTGTTGAACCTATAATGTATTTAGTTTGAAATTAATTTCTAAGTTGCTGATAAATATCCGATATCACCTCCATTTTTCTCTCTGCCATCGGGTCTTAAATGTCACAATCACAAGACCTTTGAAAGATAACATAAAAGTGAGTTCAAACTCTCATTTTCTATTTGGCTCCAAAATATATATATATATATATATATATATATATATATATATATATATATAGATTTTGCCTTTTTCGTTCTTCTCAAATTCTATTGTAAAATCTATTCTTACATTTTGTTGTAAAGCCAACCAAAAATGCTTATGATTAATATTTAATGAGAAGTTTATTTTACTCTAATAAATTCAAATATACTCATAACTTGAATGGGAGGTTATTTAAGAAAAAATCTTAATGTCTAATATTCGATCGAATAGTCCTGACCCGAATATTCTAATCGAATTTGAATCGAGTTTTCCCTCTGCAAAAACTCAAATGTCAGGAAGGCAATTAAAAATGTTCAAATGGTGCAACGGACCTCTGCCACTGACTTGTAAATGAACACAGCAAATTTTAGGTGGCGAACATTCAAATTAGGACTGTTTCCATGGTCAAGGTGTGATAAATATCGAATTTACATTTGAATCGGGAGATTAAAATTAGAAAGTGTGAATTTTGACACCAATTTTTTTTTTCGAAAAACGCGACCCTTAATAAATCTGGCCCTTAATGTGTCCTGATGTGGAAATAATATGATTGCCATTGCTTTTAACCCATGATTTATTTATAATCGACCCAGATTAAATTAATTCTGACAATAATTATAGAAAAATGTCAAGGAAATATTAGACTTTCAAATGAATCCATCTGAAGTTTCGTCTTGTATGATGTGACTTACCTCTTCTCATCTTGTATCAAGCCTCTTCTACACGACTTCCAGATAATTTGCTGCAAATATTTAGTGCGTGGTTATTTCTAAGACTCCAAAAACGAACTTCATCGCAAAAAATGTTTGAACTTTTTTTTTTTGTTTCAGTGGTAGATAAGTTTGTTAAATTCTGGAAACCTCTGGCGTGCTAGTTTAGGATTTTAAATTGTAAATTTAAATTGTGTCTGAGACAGAAGTGTTTGTGGTGGCTAGCTGAAAGATGAAGTCAAAAACCATTCAGGGAGAAGGAGCTATTCCACCAGCAGCATCCTTGGCCGGCATCAGTTTACATACACAACATATATGCTGAAAGGTTACATTACAATGAATGAAAGCAACACTTTAGATTTGGAGTTTACATTACAAGTCCCACGTAGACTAAGTTTAGTCGCAGAGATGCAGGGTGATGTAAGGACTATTTGTGTTGTTGATAGGGGTCTATGTCATTGGCAATTATTTTAAGAATTATGTAATAATGTCCTTTCTTTTTCTTTCTGTTGGGTCAGTTATTACCCTCCAAAATGAACATTTAAAAGTTTTCTTTGTTTTAATGAATGATTTTTTTTCTGCCCGGTAAATTGAACACAAACCCCTGACCTAAATGTTTTTATTTATGAAATAGAACCCTATGCAAACTATATGTAATCTCTTCCATATTTAAATGCGTACTCCGTGCTTCGGCACTGCTAGTTTCCTCTCAGGGTCATGTAACCCTTCCTCGTTGCTCAAGGTTTTATTACTTTGTTTCCAAACTAAATGTGCTTTGAGCAATTGAATTATTTACATGTTAATAAATATAAGTTTAGAATTTCAATTTAATAATACAAATATAAACTGTACATGCTTTTTTTGCAGGTGCCATGAATTTCCTAATTGATTTCACCAAAATTGGAATTATCTTGTGCAGTTTATCATACGTAACAGAATGTGGCTGCCGGCCAATAAAGTGAGTTGTTTTTTTTACCTAGCAGGTAATTGTGTGTATATATACATATATATATATATAAGAACCATGTATGCTGCTCAAAATGAAAGTTCTGTTTCTGAACTTTAAAGATGTTTAAAGGTGTCTAAAGAAGGAGCCTCCCATTCCATTTATAGAATATTATGTTTTCATCCTTCAAGTTAATGCCCCTTTTTATGCAAGATAGAGCTCTATTTGCTTTAGTAGCCACTGATTGACGCTGCCTAGAGTTGCACTGTCTGTCATCCACAATCACCCCTAAATCCTATTAAGGGCCCCCAACAGAGCATTTAACAACATATTTTGAGCAGGACCTATTCTAGGGGCAGTGTGAGAGCTATTATGTTTTTATGGTTGTTTATAGGTAGGCATCATTTCACTTTGTTCTCTATGATGTAGAGTATAAGCACATTGCGGGAGAGCTATGATGTGCCCCTGACCCTATATATTGAACATATGGGACTGGGGAGACTTCAGACTTCGTGGGTTGAAGGTGTTCAGGTCTAGCACAGTGGTGCTGGTCATATTGTGATACATAATAAAGGGTCAATGGTAACTTTTTTGCTTTTGCAATATTACTGTCCATATCCATCCTAATGCTATGGTCTCAATCTTACTCTACTATACCTGCTATCCCACAGCCACACTCCCTTCCCAGAGACTATTATCCCACTGTTACTACAGGCACCATCTCTCCCTACTATACCTGCTATCCCACAGTCACACTCCCTTCCCAGAGACTATTATCCACTGTTACTATAGGCACCATCTCTCCCTACTATACCTGCTATCCCACAGTCACACTCCCTTCCCAGAGACTATTATCCCACTGTTACTATAGGCACCATCTCTCCCTACTATACCTGCTATCCCACAGTCACACTCCCTTCCCAGAGACTATTATCCCACTGTTACTATAGGCACCATCTCTCCCTACTATACCTTCTATCCCACAGTCACACTACCTTCCCAGAGACTATTATCCCACTGTTACTATAGGCACCATCTCTCCCTACTATACCTGCTATCCCACAGCCACAGTCCCTTCCCAGAGACTGTTATCCCACTGTTACTATAGACACCATCTCTCCCTACTATACCTGCTATCCCACAGTCACACTCCCTTCCCAGAGACTATTATCCACTGTTACTATAGGCACAATCTCTCCCTACTATACATGCTATCCCACAGTCACACTCCCTTCCCAGAGACTATTATCCACTGTTACTATAGGCACAATCTCTCCCTACTATACATGCTATCCCACAGTCCCTTCCCAGAGACTATTATCCCACTGTTACTATAGGCACCATCTCTCCCTACTATACCTTCTATCCCACAGTCACACTCCCTTCCCAGAGACTATTATCCCACTGTTACTATAGGCACCGTCTCTCCCTACTATACCTGCTATCCCACAGCCACAGTCCCTTCCCAGAGACTGTTATCCCACTGTTACTATAGACACCATCTCTCCCTACTATACCTGCTATCCCACAGTCACACTCCCTTCCCAGAGACTATTATCCACTGTTACTATAGGCACAATCTCTCCCTACTATACCTGCTTTCCCACAGTGACACTCCCTTCCCAGAGACTATTATCCCACTGTTACTATAGGCTGCATCTCTCCCTACTATACCTGCTATCCCACAGTCACACTCCCTTCCCAGAGATTAATATCCCACTGTTACTATAGACACCATCTCTCACTACTATACCTGTTATGCCACAGTCACACTCCCTTCCCAGAGACTATTATCCCACTGCTACTATAGGCTCCATCTAGCCCGCACATGTTCACTAACAGGTAATGGTTTAAAAATAAACATAGATGCTTTCTGTCCTAGGAGACGTGGCGTGAGTGAGTTCCAGCTTATGCACAACTATGGTGAGTTCATACAAAGCTCCCAACGACAGGAATGGCTTCAGATGAAGTTACAGGACATGCACTCAGCCTCAGTCAGCACCCCCCAAGAATCCACTCCCAAGATTGCAGATCACAGACGACCAAAACTTCAGAAACACAAACTGGAAGAAAACAGACCTAAAACTGCACCCCAGAAACCTTCCCATAGGCATAGCACTAAGTACAATACATTAAAGCCAGGTATCCAATGAAAGGGACCACTTCAGCTCTAAATATCTTGTAAGTGCAAGAGGCTAAGCATTGGGTACTTGGAAGTGTAACTGATGAGTGCAGTAAGACACCCAAGTCATTTCTGTGCCACTTTCTGCAGACTGGCATAGTCCAGACATTTTGTATAATACATCCAAATTGTGTATTTGCACTTAAGAAAGGGAGAAGAATGTATATCGATGTTCTTGTATATTCTAAATGTGTGACATATCTGACTCTAAAAATTGTATATGTGAATGTTCTGAAGGTGTAATCCAGCAGCCATGCACAGCATTTGCAATTAAAATGATCAGAGCCAACTGCAATACTGAAAAAAAGAATGTAATTGGCTCCATATTTATTGGAGTCACATTCTTTCTTCCTTTATCGCAGTTTGTTGCAGAAGCATTCAGTTTGAAAGTTCTAAGTCTGTGATTGGCTACAGGTTTATTCATTGCACATAACACATTAAATAGTGTGTACATAAATGGGTAAAGACCAAATGGTATGTTCCCATTCTCCAAATAGTGATCTTTAATATTCAGGGAATTCAAACTCACAGCAACCAATCTCGTTTTCTATAGGATGACTGTCAGCTTGGCTACAAGCCCCTAACAGGCCTTCAGGCTAAGCCCCCTTAGCTCATAACAAGGTTACAGATATATAGAAACATTGGGGTAACACTCACCCTGCTATAGTTCCAGGGGTACCCAGGACACAAATAAGCACACACCCCAAATCCCAACCTCACTGGCTTCAGGCTGAGCCCCCTTAGCTCATAACAAGGTTACAGATATATAGAAACATTGGGGTAACACTCACCCTGCTATAGTTCCAGGGGTACCCAGGTTACAAATAAGCATTCACCCCAAATCTCCCCCTAACTGGCCTTCAGACTGGGCCCCCTTAGCTCATAACAAGGTTACAGATATATAGAAACAGACACCCTGTTATAGTTCTCATTAGGACTCACATTCCTTTATGTGTACTTGACAATTAGTGATAAACTGATCTGTCTAAATAAATGGAATTTCATATTTTAACATATTTATGGCAATTTTGATTGAAATGAAAACCAAGTGTCTCTATGTATACAACATTTAAATAATTATATCTACATATATATATATAGATTATATAATTTGCAATAGCCTTTGGAAGAAGTTTAAGAGCACTAAGGGGCCCAAGAGTGCAAGCTGTAAATACAGGACTTGCATGCATTGCTGCTTCTTCACTTGTGTGTCAAGTTACGGGGCAGTAGGAGTGATGCATTTGTGTCTTCTGCTCCGGGGTCTTAATAACTGACACACGATGTCTATACAAAGCCTTCCTTGTCTGTGTAATACTGTTTGCCTCAGCTGAGACATTCTGCATACAAGATTAGACGAAGATCTGTCCTCATGGATATAAAGAAGCTGGTGGTTCTGTTGATCTTTGTGGAGAATGAGGAAAGCAATATGTCAACTCCAACAGATATATAAAGTTAATTGGGAAGAGGGAATGTTCTCATTAAAATGGAGAAGATGTGGATTTTAAAAATTTGCTTCTTACATTACCATTTGCATGAGCACAAGGGGGTTGGATTTAGTGGTATCATATGGGGGAACATCTTGTTCTTAAGTTATGATTTCCCTTTCAAGAGAATCAAATGAAAAAGTGATTTGGAGGACACAGAAGGAAACAATAAGATTCTACTCAGTTCTGGTTTTAAAGCATAAGTAAGCCTTTAAATTAAGTGAATGTAAAATTGATGAGGCAGCTATTCTAAGAACATTTGCAATTTACTTTCATTGTTTATTTTCTTTTAATTCCAAGATATTAAGGGATACATGTACTGTTAATATGAATGAATTTTGTTATAACAGCGCCACCTGCTGGTCAGTTTTCCACCAGTCTGACCACCAAATAGTCAAGGAAGTTGTCAGGAGAAAGAAAGAGGCTGCTCTGATGTTCTTCTGCTTAGGAATAAAATACGAAACATTTCTTCTTTCCTAAGCAGAAGAACATCAGAGCAGCCTCTTTCTTTCTCCTGACAACTTCCTTGACTATTTGGTGGTCAGACTGGTGGGAAACTGACCAGCAGGTGGCACTGTTGAAACAAAATTCATTCATATTAACAGCACTTGTATACCTGCTTAATATCTTGGAATTAAAATTAAATAAATAAAGAATGTAAATTGCAAAAGTTCTTAGAATAGCACCCTCATCAATTTTACATTCACTTAATTTAAAGGTTTACTTATCCTTTAAGGAAGAGAATTAGGAGCGTTTGAGGGTATATATGAAACACAAAGCACCTATCATGGGGAATACTGGGATTGGAGGGTTACATATTGGTCATCGATTCTTTATGTTATTCCCCTCCAGTTGGGGGCCCTATCTATGTGCGGCCCCTCGTTCCCTAATGCCGGCACTGATTGTTCCAAAAATGATTTGTGATCTTTCTTATTTGCATTTATACCAAGCACTTTAGTATTTATTTATCTTTTCTATGCCTCTAATTTATTGTTTTCTAACACTGTATCGGTTTTGTATTTTTTCTTTAACAAAATAAACTGATATTGTTATTAAGAAACACAAACTTGTTACTGTAGTGAGTTCTAGCTTCTGCCTCATATATAATCATGGTGTCAGTGCAGGACGCTAGAAGAGCACATCAGTAATATACTGGGAAGAAGGTATGTCATGTAAAATGCTGCTGGGGCTTCTGAAGGGGCAGAGAACAATGTGCTTGTTCAGTGAACTTGCCAATCAAAGTTACTTTCAATGTATGAATAGTTCAAGTCAACTCTTTTAACCCTAGAACTACAGTCATGTGATCCAAGCGCTCCCCCAAACTCACCCTGCTACCAGCAGATCAAATCATTCACTCCTGTGCTCCTTTTGCTTTAAAAAACTTCAGCATTCTCAACCCCAGGGGTCAACAAGCAAGTCTTTGATGTTCCTCACTAAAGCCAAATTGGATTTGATTTACAAATAAAAACCAATAACATGGCAGTCTGCAGAATTGAAATGTAATATCCTTGGTTAAATACTAATATACTACCTGCTATAGTTCTAAAGGTGGCCATAGACACACAGATCCTATCGTACGAATCGAGGATTCGTACGATTTTCGGATCGTGTGTGGTGTGTGCCAACATCTTTCGTCCAGCGGAGCGTTTGGTCGATCGGTCAGGTTTGATTTTGACCCGACTGATCCTGCCGGAGCCCATGGCACATCGTAATCGGATCGTTCGGCCATAGGGCCGAACAATCAGATTACCCCGATATAGCCATGCTCGTTAATGGCATATCGGGGAAAGATCCGCTCGTTTGGCGATGTTGCCAAACGAGTGGATCTTTGCGTCTATGGCCACCTTAAGGGTACTCAGTACTGTAAATAGGCACTCATTCCAAATCTCCCCCTAACTGGCCTTCAGACTGGGCCCCTTTAGCTCATAACAAGGTTACAGATATATAGAAACATTGGGGTAACAGTCACTCTGCTATAGTTCCAGGGGTACCCAGTGCACAAATAAGCACTCACCCCAAATCTCCCCCTAACTGGCCTTCAGACTGGGCCCCTTTAGCTCATAACAAGGTTACAGATATATAGAAACATTGGGGTATCAGCCACCCTGCTATAGTTCCAGGGGCACCCAGGGCACAAATAAGCATCATCCCAAATCTCCCCCTAACTGGCCTTCAGACTGGGCCCCCTTAGCTCATAACAAGGTTACAGATATATATATAGAGACATTGGGGTAACTCTCACCCTGCTATAGTTCCAGGGGTACCCAGGACACAAATAAACACTCACCCATAATCTCCCCCTAACTCAGGCTGGCCCCCTTAGCTCATAACAAGGTTACAGATATATAGAAACATTGGGGTAACAGTCACCCTGCTATAGTTCCAGGGGCACCCAGGGTACAAATAAGCACTCACCCCAAATATCCTCATAAAATAAGGATTTGTTAGTCCAAAGTAAAATGTATGACCTAGTTAATCATAGTTTTAGGATGCCAGAGATGCCCCTTGGGGCCCAGTGAATGAAACAAGAGCATGTGAGGGCTGTCACTCTAGTAATCTGATAGAAGAATGCCTGGAGGGAGAGTCTGCTGCAGAAACTCTTTGATGCTGAGGCTGGCACTTGGAACACAGTTTTTCCCGGGCTGAGGCATGACATGGACCCGTGTCTGATGGTTCTGCTTCCTAAGAGATTCTTCAGCAGCTGCAGACTTTATTGCACCAAGCTCTGTGGTGGGTTAATTGCCTCCCTTAATGCCCCAAATAGTTGAAATCTCTCCATCCTCAGGGTTAGGGCCTTTCTGTCAATGACAGGAGTCGGCATCCTTTATACTGCACCCATTTCTGGAGCAGCCTGAGAACAAGTGGCCTTGTGAAAATGCCAGCTCAGTATCCCCCTCTATAATGGAATAAAACAATAGGGTTTTTTATGAGCATCGGGCACCTATTTCATGGTACTTAATTGTTATCTATTTATATAAAATAAAAAAAGTAAATCAAACCAATGGGGTAATGATAATAATAAAGTAATAATCAGATGAAACAATGAGCAAAAACCAGACTATTTTATTTTTAGAGAGAGACAATGTAAATAAGAGCAATAACACTCATGCATTATAAGGGGTAATGTACCCCCTACTGTAAATAAGGATATTAGAAGTCAGTAAGGGGTTGTTCTGTGACCATTTAAAGGCACAAGGCTGCAGGCTGAGTTATACAGGGATGTCTGAGTATCACTCGTGTATTAGAAGGGATAATGTACCCCCTACTGTAAATGATAGGGATATTAGAAGTCACTGAGAGGTTCTGTGACCATATAAAGGCACAAGGCTGCAGGCTGAGTTATACAGGGAACTCTGAGTATCACTCATGTATTATAAGGGATAATGTACCCCCTACTGTAAATGATAAAGATATTAGAAGTCTCTGAGGGGTTCTGTGACCATATAAAGGCACAAGGCTGCAGGCTGAGTTATACAGGGAACTCTGAGTATCACTCATGTATTATAAGGGATAATGTACCCCCTACTGTAAATGATAAGGATATCAGAACTCACTGAGGGGTTCTGTGATCATATAAAGGCACAAGGCTGCAGGCTGAGTTATACAGGGAACTCTGAGTATCACTCATGTATTATAAGGGATAATGTACCCCTACTGTACATGATAAGGATCTTAGAAGTCACTGAGGGGTTCTGTGACCATATAAAGGCACAAGCCTGCAGGCTGAGTTTTACAGGGAACTCTGAGTATCACTCATGTATAAGGAATAATGTACCCCCTACTGTATATGATAAGGATATTAGAAGTCATTGAGGGGTTCTGTGACCATATAAAGGCACAAGGCTGCAGGCTGAGTTATTCAGGGAACTCTGAGTATCACTCATGTATTATAAGGGATGATGTACCCCATACTGTAAATGATAAGGATATTAGAAGTCATTGGCTTTCACTGCACAGATAATGCAAATGGTCACAATCATATAGCAAACAATAGATTGTATCCAGTGTATTACAGTTGACACAGTGCTCAGTAAAACAACAAAGGTAAGAAGGTGATTTATCATGGAGGTGCCTAATGGATGTTTCAGATTGGTGACGTGCCAGGCATGAGTGAGATACCCTGAGAGTCCCATGCTCGTGGCATGATAAAATAGGTTTGCGAGCAATGTAACAACGAGTACAGATTCTTAGAAGTGCCACACTGGGATCCCAAGGAATGTAAGGAGATGTCACACCACCCTCAAGTAAATATGTCCTTCATCTGAAAGTACATGGGGTGTAGTCTTTGGCTCTGACAATAAACAGGTCCTGAAACCTGTAGAATCAAGTCAAAGAACTCTTATTCTAAAAACATTTAGTTATCATTAGTATTATTTAATATATATATATATATATATATATATATATATATATATATATATATATATATATATATTATTATTATTCAATTATTTATATACACCTGAAAGGCCAGTTTGAAGGTCATTTAGGGTTAGATTTGGAATTAAAGTGGAAGTCACCATTTAGTTAACTTTTAGTACATTATACAATAGGTAGTACTAAGTAACTTTTTAATTGGTCTTCATTGTTGATTTTTTGTATAGATTTTTTTAATAATTTGCCTTCTTCTTTCCAGCTTTCAAATGGGGGGTCACTGACCCCATCTAAAAAAACAAATGCTGTGTAAGGCTACAAATGTGTTGTTATTGTTCCTTTTTCTTACTTATCAATCTATTCAGGACTATCTTAATCATATACTAGTCTTTTGTTCAAATCAATGTATGGTTGCTGGGGTAATATGGAACCTAGCAACCAGACTGTTGAAATTGCAAACTGTTGAATAAAAAGCTAAATAACTCAAAAATCACAAATAATCAAAAATAAAAAACAAGAATATTCCGCTCTGCATGATACTTGCTCCACTAGAGGGCATTAGTAACTCACATAAATACAGGCATGGCTCTGTTGTGGTTACAGTTTAGAATAGATGACAGTTTGTGACTCCTTACAAATTCACAATGTGTATCATAACATAACATTTTACACCTGGAAAAGGGAAGTAGATCAATCTATATCACCATGTAAGTACCAGAGTCCTAAACTGAACCTCTGTGTGGGAATAAAACAGGGAGGTTTAGTTTAAAGGGATGGTTCACCTTTAAGGTAACTTTTATTATCACCTTTAATATGTTATAGAATGGCCCATTCTAAACAACTTTTCAATTGGTCTTTAATTATGGTTTTCTAATTATTTGCCTTTTTCTTCTGACTATTTGCAGCTTTCCAATGGGCATCGCTGACCCCTTCTAAAAAGTACATGCTCTGCAAAAGCTACAAATGTATTGTTATTGTTACTTTTTATTACTCATCTCTCTATTCTAGCCCTTTCCTATTCATATTCCAGTCTCCTATTTAAATCAATGCATGGTTGCTAGGGTAATTGTGATCCTAGCTACCAGGTTGCTTAAAGTGCAAAATGAAGAGCTGCTGAATAAAATGCTAAATAACTCAAAATCCTTAAATAATAAAAAAAATTAAAACCAATAGCAAATTATCTCAGAATATCACTCTCTACATCAGAGATCCCCAACCAGTAGCTCGCGAGCAACATGTTGCTCTCCAACCCCTTGGATGTTGCTCTTAGTGTCCTAAAAGCAGGTGCTTATTTTTGAATTCCAGGCTTGGATTTATTTGCATAAAAACTAAGTATAGTGCCAAGTAGAGCCACATGTAGGCTGCCAGTCCACATAGGGGCTACCAAATAACCAATTACAGCCCTTATTTGGCACCCAAGGAACTTTTTCATACTTGTGTTGCTTCCCAACTCTTTTTACATTTGAATGTGGCTCACAGGTAAAAAAGGTTGGGGACCCCTGCTCTACATCATACTAAACGTTATCTCAAAGGTGAACAACCCCTTTAAAATAGCTGATTTTGGACTCACTGACACAATGGACAAGGTGAGTAGTTGTTACATGGAGCACTAGTAGAACGTAGGCAAGAGGGGGTTCAGCAGAACCGTGGTTATGATGGGGATCGGCCTAGAATAATGGGTTACTTTCAGACAAGGGGAGAGAACGTGAGTGATACGCAATTATTTATGTGAATTGTTTCTCATCGGCTAAAGTGATCAACTGGGATGTGGCAGCTCAATCTATAGCCATCCGTTCTTTGACTCTGCCACTTGGATGGAGCAGGAGAACGGTCATAATAAGCCACTAATCTCAATGCCAAGTGTTTGTTATGCAGAATCAAGTCTCGATATAGATTCTACAGAATTCTGTTACAGGCTACGTGCAGGAAGGTGTTAAACATTTCAATGCAACATATTTTGATCCCATGGAACCTGGTCGTTTCCATTTGCAGTTCCCTTTGCACAGTGGTGTAACTAGATGTTACTGGGCCCACAGCACATTATTTTTCAGGCCCCCAAAATGTCTAGTAGTTGACCTGTTTTACTAATATTTATTGGAATTGTATATGAATTAGGGCCTTATCCAATACCTCGTGGGCCCTCCAGCAGCCGCAGGGTCTGCTTCCTCTGTAGTTACGCCCCTACCTTTGCAGTTCCCTTTGCAGCCACCAGAGGAAGCATTACCTTGGGAGAACCCATTTATGTGTAATGGAGCCACGCAGACCCCTATATCTCCTTATGCCCAAAAGGGATGCCAGTGCTTCAGCAGTGAGTCCACACTGGAAAAAAGACCAACCCCAAGGAGAGATACAAATATCCCTGCGCTGAGGTAGGACATGAAAAACAATATTATTTTTATCATGTATTGACAATTATGGGGTTATCAAAATGTCGAATTTTAGAGTAATGGGTTTTATTTTAAACTCTAATAAATTTGATTTTCTTCACAATTTGAACGTCGATTCGATTGAATAGTCCTGACCCCAAAACTCAAACCAAATTTGAATCAGATTCAAATCACATTTTCCTCCAAAAAAAAAAAAACAACTCGACTTTTGCATGCCAAACTTTTTTTGTTCTGCAACATTTTTTTGAGTCTAAGGGGTGTCATTTTCAAAGCGAAACATGGCAAAAATGTGGCTCATGGCTACTATTAACATCTTCAAATAGTTCAAAGGGACCTGTGCCATTAAAGGGGTGGTTTAAAGGGGTGAGACATTGACTGTCCAGTAGGTCAGGATGTTTGTGGGTTTTAAGTCTCTTTAAGTACAAAGAGGTTTATCTCCATATCTGAAATAGTGTCAGCCTGGAAACCAGGGAATGTCCTGCATGGCAAAATATCTCTCTTATTTCTAACAAAGACCTCTGTAGATACTTTTAGTATATGTTATAATGTAATAGTGCTATAAGGGACAGAGTTATCAAGGGTGGAAGTAAAAATTCGAATTTTTACTTACAGTTTTTTTTACGGCCAAAAGTGTCAAATTCGACTAGGGAATTGTTAAAATTCTATTCGAGTTTTTCAAATAATTTCAATTCGAAATGTATTTATTTATCATACACTGGCACTTTAAGAACTCGAATCTGACTATTTAACTTAAATCTGTCGAATTGCTGTTTTAGCCTATGGGGGGAGGTCCTGGGATCAATTTGGAGTTGTTTGCTGCCTTCCTGACATTCCAGTTTTTTTCGGATTTGATTCGAATTTGTGGGTCAATCTCATTCCCCCGAGTTTCAAACATTTGATTTTTTTTTTAATAAATTGCAGATGGTCGAATTTCGAGTTCATGGGAGTTTTAAATATATCCCATGTACTCGTAATTCGGTTGATTTGGTCAGGTTGACCCTAGGAGACTCTGTCCAAGCATATAGGGGTAATAGAAAATTCTGTAGTAAAATTTATAGAGATGCACCAAATCCACTATTTGGGATTCGGCCGAATCACCGAATTTTTCGTGAAAGATTCCGAATCCAACCCCTAATTTGCATATGTAAATTTGGGGTAGTAATGGAAAACGTGGAAAAAATTCTTCTTTTGTGACGAAAAGTCATGTGATTTCCCTACCCACCACTAATTTACATATGTAAATTAGGATTTCGGATTTGGTTCGGCCAGGCACAAAGATTCGGCCGAATCCTGCTGAAAAAGGCATAATCCTGGCCTAATCCCGAACCGAATCCTGGATTCGGTGCATCCCTATAAATTTATTGTGTATGGGACTGGTAGGCTGTAGACGTTAATATTATGTCTCTGCAAATGCCTCCCCAAAAACAGCACAGGCTAAATGAATAATATAGTGAATAAAGTACCCCCTATTGTAAAATATAAGGATATTATACGTCACCGAGGAGTTCCATGACCATATAAAGGCATATATATACTTTTACCTAGGGTTTTCTAGATAGCGGATCTTTCCGTAATTCGCATCTCTGTACCTTAAGTCTAATAGATAATCATGTAAACATGAAATAAACCCAATAAGCTGGTTTTGCTTTTAATAAAAATCATGTAAACATTAAATAGGCTGGTTTTGCCTCCAATATGGATTCATTATATCTTAGTTGGGATCAAGTACAAGCTACTGTTTTATTATTACAAAGAAAAAGGAAACAATTTTTCAAACTTTGGATTATTTGGATAAAATGGAGTCTATGGGAGATGGCCTTTCCTTAATTTGGAGCTTTCTGGATAACAGGTTTCCGGATAACAGATCCCATACCTGCACTTGTTTGTTGATTTATTGAGGAAAAACTATCCACAGTGATGTATTTGCATGGAGCAAACGTATGTGAACCTGTAGGCTTCTCAAATCATTTAAAGGGGAAGATGGAGTGAGTGTTTCAGCCAATGGGAGGATAATCAGGTGTGAGTGTGGGGCCCCTGCCTTATTTAAAGAACAGAAGTCTGGTTCTTCACTGTCTAAGTCTGATCTTAAAGGGGTTGTTCACCTTTACATTAAGGGGCATATTTATCAAGGGTTAAATTTCGAATTGAAAAAACTTTCAAAAAGACCAACCGAAATTAAGTCGAAGTTTTTTTTTTAGTCTAATAGGTCCGTTTCAATCGAATAGGTCCGAATTCGGCTGAATTCGAATCGTACGAATCCCGCTGAATAGCTCATTCGAATTCAAAGTTTTTCCCCAAAAAAGAATCGTACGAATTGAAGGAATAGCGCATTCAATAGAATTAGATTAGAAAGTTTTTCCCCAAAAAAACTTTGATTTTTCAAAGTCCACCAATTGACTCCAAATGGGTTCTAGGAGGTCCCCCATAGGCTAAAACAGCAATTCGGCAGGTTTTAGATGGTGAATGGTCGAAGTCAAATTTTTAAAGAGACAGTACATAATAAATTTCGATATTCAAATTTTCTATTTTTTTCATATTCAAATCGAATTTAGACTATCCCCTAGTCGAAGTACACAAAAAATAGCTCAAAATTCAATTTTTTTTTTTTTTTATTCGAAAATTCACCTCAACCTTTGATAAATATGCCCCTAACTGTGGCAGGGGCATATTTATGAAGGGTTGAATTTCGAATTGAAAAAACTATGAAATTCGAATTCAAAAATACTTAACCGCTTGGACACGCTACCTTATCTGCAAGTACCTTATCCGCGACCCGCTGACCATCAAGAAACAGGAAGTGCTGTCATTGTAAACCGGAAGTGACAACATTAGAAGTAGGCGTGATCAGAAAAAAAAGGCGTAATACATGAATTGCTGTCATTGTAAACCGGAAGTGACCAGAAGTAAACTGCCGACCCGCGTCTATACCCGCTCCCGAAACTTCTACCTGCAACCCGCAGGGTACCCCAGGTTTTTGCCGGTAACCCACGAGTACCTGACCCACTGAAGGACTCTATCAGGAGGCCCCCCACACCATCCCCCTGGCAGGTATACAGCCAAACATTTTGGAAATAAAAAGAGGGGCAAAACACTTGCCACACATAGCGTGGCGGAATTTTTTTTTACCAAGCCCATTTTTGTGGCCACACACCATACTTACCATGTTCATTTTACAAAATTTCGCAGGTAATAAAAATGTGAACATATTTCTGTGGTTTTTTTCAGTTATTACAGTTTTACTAATGAAGGTAAATTGCCCTTTAAACTGTGAGTCTAACATTTCCCAAGGGACCTGTTATCTGATATTGTTACAATTACTTATTTGCTTATCTAGATACATTTTAATTGTTACAAATATATCTTATCTTCTGTTGTGGCTGTTCTGAGCTCTCTGCCAAAAGCCAATTAAGTTATAAACGTTGTTTTTTTTTCTGGCTGTTCAGCGCAGACTTTCCAGTACAAATGAGGGACTGCAGGTTGAGCTGTCAAAAGAGGGACTGTCCCTCTAAAAACGGGACAGTTGGCAGGTATGTGCAGGGCTGGATTTACATAGCGGGCACCCCTAGGCCCCCTGACATTCGTTGCCCCCGCCCTCTCCCTTGTATTCACGCAAATGTTCATCACCGGGACCGGAGCAACAACGACTTGCCAGCTGCTTGTAGTAGAATCTTGTACACAGCTAGCCTGAGACAACAGCAGATAAGGCAAGGCTGAAACTTCAAAAAAGGAGGAGAAATGCATTTTTAACTTATTAATATTTTTTTTTACAAAAAAAAGCTAAAATAAAGGTATAGTGAGCCAAAAGTGGTCTGATTATAGAAGACAGCTCACACCACGAGTGTTAAAGGAACAGTAACACTAGAAAATTAAATGTTTTAAAATAATGAAAATATAATGTAATGGTGTGCTGCACTGGTATACCTCTCAACTGTGTCATTTTTTGCAGGACATCCCAATTCCGACAGCTCAACCCGCAGTCCCGGATTGTTATTGAAATGTCCTGACTTTCTCTTTGATCTCCTGCACTGAACAGCTAGAAAAAGATACCAAGTTTCTATAACTTAATTCTCTTTTGGCAGAGAGCCCAGAAAATTGGCAGGTGCACTTGGATACATTTGTTACAATTTAAGATAAGCAAAGAAACAATTGTAACCATTTAAGATAAGCAGGTCTCTTGGGGAAACTGACTCACAGTTTCAAAGGACAATTCATCTTCATTAGCAAAACTGTAATAACACATAAAAACCACAGAAATGTGTTCAAACTTTCATAACCTGCCAACAGGGGCGCTTCTATAATGAGGCGGCCTGAGAATCTCGCCTCAGGCGGCAAAATATGGGTCAGTACAAGGGGCGGCATTATGGCCGGTGTAATAGACTGTTGCTTTGCTGTGGACGCGGTAAAAGAAAAAAAAAAACTTGCTTGGCAAATGTAAATATGCGACGCGCATAATGCGGCTTCAGCTTCCCTCCTGCTGCTGCCTGGCTGCCGCCCTGACTTGTCCTGTGCGGAGTGCGGTGCTACTTGCCAGTAAAAGGTGGGTGCGCTGTTTGCGCGCGATAGCGCACTTGTCTTCTTGGTTGCGCACGGTTGCGCTTGTGTGTCCTCAGTTGGGCGCACGATTGAGCGCTGTTCAGCACTGCTGTGGCGGGGGCAGAAGTGGCAGTCCGGCCTGACTCGGCAAACGGCAATGTCTTTGACTGTAATAATAAGGATATTTAAGTCTCCGAGGAGTAATGGGCAGGTTAAGAAGTTATTCTTGGGTTGTGTTTATTATATGAATCCTCCCTATCCAGTAACAGTACATCGGGCCGCCTTTTCCTTTCTAGCCCGGATATAATGTTTTTATGTTTATTCTCCAAGAAGCTGTGGGTCTGTTGCCGGTTGGGTCGGGATGAAGAGGAAACTAGCGCTTGTGACTAGATGGCAAGCCGCAAGAAGAGAATGAGCCCCCTGTGTGATACATAAGTGATGCTACACCAGGGAGCCTGGCAACATCGCACCCATCACGAGATGCAGTGAGGGTGGTACAGGGGCTGAAAAATGAGCATAGGAAGGTTTGAGCTTAACTCAATATAAATTTCTGCGCCTCTCACAGCTGTGCATCCCAAGCACTCCAACAACCATCCTGCCCTCCTAAACCTATACCATCCTCGTCACCACATTCTATACCACCATCCACTCCTCATTCTATACCATCTTGCCTTCCTAAACCTATACCACCCTCCTCTCCGCATTCTATTCCATCCTGTCCTCCTAAACCTATACCATCCTCGTCACCACATTCTATACCACCCTCCTCTCCTCATACTATACCATCCTGCCCTCTGAAACCTATACCACCCTCCTCTCCTCATTCTATACCAGCACCTTGCCCTCCTACACCTATACCACCCTCCTCTCCTCATTCTATACCAACTTGCCCTCCTACACCTATACCAACCTCCTATCCTCATTCTATACCACCTTGCCCTCCTACACCTATACCAACCTCCTATCCTCATTCTATACCACCTTGCCCTCCTAAACCAATACCAACCTCCTCTCCTCATTCTATAACATCCTGTCCTCCTAAACCTATACCATCCTCCTTTACAGGGGCGCTTCCATAATGAGGCGGCCTGAGAATCTCATCTCAGGCGGCAAAATGTGGGTCAGTACAAGGGGCAGCATTTTGGCCAGTGTAATAGACTGCTGCTCGACACATTGACATGCACTGTGCGCCTCAATTTTACATCTCCTTAATATAAGTTTGTTCAGCATTTACTTAATTTTCTTGTGGCCCCAATAAGTTATAATGCAGTTATCATCTATAGTGTAACATTAATGCTACAGTTTCTACTGTATCTCCAATCATGCTACACTTATTCTGCTTGACTCTTCTCCTTTCAATGGAAGCAACTTAACTTATCTGTTCTTCAGAGGGATTTTTTAACAGTGCAAGGTACTGTAACTTAAAGGGATTGTGTCATGATTTTACGGGTGTAGTTTTTATTTCTAAATGACACTGTTTACACTGCAAATAATTCACTCTATAATATTAAAATTAATTCCTGAACCAGCAAGTGTATTTAGTTGTAATATTGGTATGTAGGTGCATCTCATGTAATTTTGCCTTGTCATGTGCTTTCAGAAAGAGCCAGCACTTTAGGATGGATCTGCTTTCTGGCAGGCTGTTGTTTCTCCTACTCAATGTAGCTAAATGTGTCACAGTGGGACCTCGATTTTACTATTGAGTTTTGTTCTTAGATCTACCAGGCAGCTGTTATCTTGTGTTAGGGAGCTGCTATCTGGTTAACTTCCCATTGTTCTGTTGTTAGGCTGCTGGGGGGAAAGGGAGGTGGGTGATATCACTCCAACTTGCACTACAGCAGTAAAGAGTGACTAAAGTTTATCTGAGCACAAATCACATGACTGGTGGCAGCTGGGAAACTGACAATATGTCTAGCCCCATGCCAGATTTCAAAATTAAATTAAAAAAAATGTTTCTTTTGAGAAACGGATTTCAGTGCAGACTGAAATTAAATTTTTTTTAAAAAAACGATGTTTTCCCATGATAGTTTACCTTCAAGCACTACATTTCCTGTACATTTCTTGTGTGATAACTGCCTAATAGTAGAATAATTATTTAAAGGTTTTTTAATGTCTCTAGGCTAAAAAAGACAGTACGAAGTATCTATCTACAAAGTATCCATATACTTTATTAACTTTAGGGACAGCATAGTAACACATTTGAGGGTAATTTACCTATCCTGTATGAGAAAGGCATGGTGTGTGGGGGCGTGACTCGGGGTGTGGCTTGAGGGCGTGACATGGAGCGTGGCACGGGGGCGCCTCAGGCAGCAGAAAGGCCAGAATCACCCCTGCCTGCCAAATGTTATAAAATCAACATAGTAGTGATGTGCGGGCCAGCCCTATACTCGCGAGTCGATCAGGTTCGGTCCCATCTCGCGCGCGCGCGTCCGGGTCGAGCTCCTCTTCCTGCCCGCCCGCCACCTTCAACTTCTGACTTTATAGGTGCATGACTGCTCGCCCCGCCCCTTTTGTGATGTCATCAGCGGCTTGGCGCGGGTCTATAACTGGAAGCGGAAGACGACCTCAGGCAGGTGGGATACGATCAGGAAAAACAAAAGGGGCGAAGTAAATCTTTTTGTCCCTCTTTCTGTCTCAAAAATGTTGGGAGGTTTGTGTGTGGGACCTGTTATCCAGAATGCTCGGGACCTTTAGTTTTCCAGATAACGGATCTTTCCATAATTTGGATCTTCATACCTTGTTTACTAGAAAATCATATAAACATTAAATAAACCCAATAGTCTGGTTTTGCTACCAATAAGGATTAATTATATCTTAGTTGGGATCGTTTCTGTGACACGCAGTTTCCCGCAATGATTGCATGAAAGTCAGGAAAGCAGGAAATGCGCGTTGAGGACTACAAGTCCCATGCAGCCACGCTCCACTTAGCGGAAGTGACGCCGGGCAGCAGGGGCGGATCTATCCGGGGCCTTAGCGCTCTCCTTCCTTTCGCGCCGGTTGCTGGGGTGTGTGGCGGCTCCATGTGCGCAGCTGCTTGTTAGCCTCGGTCAGTGCCACAATCCCCTCGTCTCTGCCGCTCCCACACGCGCACACATGGACCCCAACATCCTGATCGAGGCCCTGCGGGGCACCATGGACCCGGCCCTGCGGGAGGCGGCCGAGAGACAACTCAGCGAGGTGAGAGTGGGGCCCTGCTGCGGCCCGGCATGGGACATGCTGACTCTTCCACCCCGGCCTGTCCGGCCGCACTGACACTTCCACCCCGGCCTGTCTGCCACTGGGACCCCCGTTACTTATCCCTTGTGTGTTGCCCAATAACGTTTGGGAAATCCTTATCTTTGTGTCCTACTTCCTATGGTTCGCTGGGTCCCAGAAATAACTTCTATCCCCCGTCTCACTGCCCCCAAATAATGTTTCTCCTTATATAAAGGCGGCATTCCTCTAGTGACCCCCTTGTCACTGCCCCCCAATAATTGTATTACATTCCTGTATATCGCCTGCCACCCTCCCCTCAAATAACTTAGATTTCCTGCTGTACTGCCCCCAAATAATTGCATCCTCTTTCATGCTGCCCCCCAAATAATTGTTATATTTCCTGCCATGTTATCCCCCCAAATAATTCACATCTGCATCACTGCCCCCCAAATCCCTGTTCACACTGCCCCCCAAATGTGTATCGCCTACCACATTGCCCCCCGTATAACTTGTATTCCCTACCACGCTGACCCTCAAATAATATATTCCCTGCCACACTGCCCCCTCCAAATAACTTTGCCCCCCCCCATTAATGTTTCAGACATTCTTATATAGCTATTATTCCTCTAGGCACCCCCTATTATACTGGAACCTAATAACTATCATATCCCTCATATTGTGTGTTATATCCTAGTATACAGCACTCACTTTGGTGCCCCCTATTCTATTCACTGACCCTGCACCCCTGTTGTGAGCACTACAATCTGGTGGTGGTCTGACAGTGCTGGTCTCCATGAAACTGCACCCCAGTTGTAATGTTGATTTTCTAATCTCTGTAACCGATACTGTATCCATATTCCACATCCTAATATTTTGTACCTCTGTATCTTGCCAGGCTGTGAGACAGAACTTCTTCTTTGATTCCCCTTGTCCTGCAGCATTTTCTATTCCTTCATGTTCTTGTCGCTGACTGCACCCCACTTTGTACTTATGCTTTCCTTTTTTTTATTGGAACCCCAATATTATGGATTATTTCTTTATATATAATATTACAGAACTCATATGGCATTCCCCATTATTATCTGTTGACCTTTAATTTGTCTTCTGGGACTAGCATTTAGGAAGGCACCATATACAGGATTTGGTTTTTGGATTCTGCCAACTGTAGCACTTTCAAAACATCTTTTATAGGGGGTGCTGACCCAACATCAGTTTGCCTTCTGAAACTGTACGTCTTAACAACTTAAGGTTCATTAAAACATGTCAGTGGTTTTAAAGTTATTTATAAATGCAATTGCCATTAAATGCAGTATCTGTTTTTTTTGGGGGGCGGGGGTGCAGGCGTGCAGGCCCGGACTGGCAATCTGTGGGTTCTGGCAAATGCCAGAGGGGCTGCTTTAAGGTGCCATAGAAAGTCAGTATTTAGTGGGCTGGTGGGGGCTGATTGGGCCTCTTTGTACCTGAAATGCCAGGGCCTATTTTTATTCTCAATCCGGACCTCGGGGGTGGGTGCGGGAAGTTCCTCCTTTGTTTCTATGGCAGAAGCTATTTTAAGGAAGCCCCTTAGCTCATAACAAGGTTACAGATATATAGAAACATCGGGGTAACAGTCACCCTGTTATAGTTCCAGGGGTACCCAGGGCACAAATAAGCACTCACCCCAAATCTCCCCCTAACTGGCCTTCAGACTGGACCCGTTTAGCTCATAAGGTTACAAATATATAGAAACATTGGGGTAACAGTCACCCTGCTTTAGTTTTTGCCCAGGGGTACCCAGGGCAGCATATAGTCAATTAGTAGGGTCAGTATGTTGTTTATAGGATTTGGCTGTGAGTGTTAGTTCATCAGGAGCGGGGAAGTTGCTGGTTGTGGATTTAGGAGTTAATATGAAGTTTCCTTGGCTGAGCCATGTGCCGGGCTATGATGTCATGCTTTCCAGAGCGGTGTTGGGATTAGGAATGAGGTCGGAATGCTTGTTTCCTCCTCCCCTTGCTCCGCCTCCTGCCCTTAGTCATTTCCTGCTGGCGGAGCTGTCAGTTCCAGTACAGAAGTATCAGTGGAACAGAATGATGACTCCATAATGTACAAAAACTGCATCATGTTCAATAGCTGTGACACAATGACCTTGTGTATTTGCATTTGTCACTGTATCTCATGTTCTAGTTCTCTCCTGCACATGCTCAGATGCCTCTAATTGTATTTGTTAAGCAATGACCCCGGTGTCAGCAGAATGAGCTACTGGGTACAATGTAACTGCGACTGTGTATCCATCTGTACACAATTGCAATTTCTTTGCTTCTCGTGTTTTACACATGAGTCTCAGCCCCACTGGCTTGTGTGCACAGTGTTACACGACCAGCCTTGATCATTGCTAGGGAATGAAAAGGGTTAATAAGGCTACTGATAACATTAACCCTATTGTGAAGATGATAGGGAATCTTCGGTTGATGCCTGATACGAATGGTGTCTTATCTCAGTGCTGTTCTGCTCTATATGTTGCCTGCAGCGCTTCGTATTCTGAAGTCGCCCGAAGTTTCCTCGTGAGGCAACTTCGGGCGTCTTTGGAAAATGAAGCATCGCGTTTGCCATGCCGTAAGCGACTTTTCATTATAGCCGGCTCAAGACAGGGGGTAGCCGTTCGGGGAGATTAGTTGCCCCAAAGAAGAGGTGATTAGTTGCCAGGTGACTAAATCTCCCCGAATCACCAGGTGTGCCCTTACCCTAAAGGGGTTGTTTACCGTTAACTGTTGGTATGTTGTAGAGAGGGATATTCTGAGACAATTTGCAATTGGTTTTCATTGTTTGTGGCATTTGAGTTATTTAGCTTTTTATTCAACAGCTTTCCATTTTGCAGTTTCAGCAATTTGGTTGCTAGTGTCCCAATTACCTTAGCAACCATGCAATGATATGAATAAGAGAGGCCTGAATAGAAAGATGAGGAATAAAAAGAAGCAATAACATATAGACATGTAGCCTTACAGAGCATTTGTTTTAGATGGGGTCAGTGACCCCCATTTGAAAGCTGCAAAGAGTCAGAAGAAGGGGAAATAATTAAAAAAAAGAAAAACTAGAACAGAAAAAAATGAAGGCCAATTGAAAAGTTGCTTAGAATTAGCCATTCTATAATATACTAAAAGTTAAAGGTGAACCACCCCTTTAACCCCAGGGATGCCCCTGTAGTTGATTAAGACTCTGTACTCTGGCTTGTTTTTTTTATGGTGTTTATAGCAAATAAAATAGATGTAAATAAATCTGTTAACGCAGAACTTCTCTGGATCTGCCGGTAATGTTATTTTAAGCTGTGACTGATCCCAGAATGAAATTGCACAGCCTTAACCCTTTGGTTGACTGAGCCATTCGTTCTTCTGTCGCTGGTTAATGAGCTGCAGAGATGAATGAGTGAAACGTGGGATCAGCTGTATTTCCAGACATGCAGTCAGCTGGCGCATTCTCTGCATCGGGCACAATTCACCGTGACCCTTAGTTCAACCAGAAACACAATGCTTCTAGCTGGAGCGACCCAATCAATTCATGTTCACCAGACTTTGGCCGTTGTGGCCTGTAATTGCTTTAACCCCTTCTTTTCCTCTCACTTGTTATATTATGTTATCCAGCAAATGGTCCTGGGCAGTTGGTGCCTCCTGTTGTTATTAACTATTTTTAGAGCGCCAACATATTGTGCAGCGCATGTAAAATGAATGTGCTTATACATCTATGTGGCATACCATATGGCAGCAATATGTATTCCCCTGTACTAAGCACAATTCAGCAGGAACAGCCCCTAAGTTTCCCCATAGCCTGTACAGAGAGATCCCACTAAACTATGGCTGCATAGGTAATCCCCCTGTACTAAGCACAATTCAGCAGGAACAGCCCTTAAGTTTGCTCACAGCCTGTACAGAGAGATCCCATAAAACTATGGCAGCAAAGGTATTCCCCTGTTCTAAGCACAATTCTGCAGGAACAGCCCCTGAGTTTGCTCATGTCCTTTACAGAGAGATCCCACTAAACTATGGCAGCATAGGTATTCCCCTTTACTAAGCACAATTCTGCAGGAACAGCCCCTATGTTTGCTCATAGCCTGTACATAGTGATACCATAAAACTATGGCAGCATAGGTATTCCCCTATACTAAGCACTATTCAGCAAGAACAGCCCCTAACTTTACTCATAGCCTGTACAGAACACCATAAAACTATGGCAGCATAGGTATTTCACTGTACTAAGCACAATTCAGCAGGAACAGCCTCTGCGTTTGCTCACATACTGTACAGAGGGATCCCATAAGCAACAGGATCAATTAAAGCAATATAGACTTAATGCATGGTCAATATCCGCCCTACTTTGGAGCACTGGCAATAGAAGCGGCGCTGTACAATAGAAGGGTGTATACAATAAACACACAGATTAGAAACAAGTAATGACCGATACAGAAGACTCTTATTAGAGCTTAACAAAGAATTCACTTTGTTATCCAATGAGCATTTTGCGTTTATGGTGGGAGACGGGCCGGGTGATATCGGCAGTAGACTAGGTTATCTTTCGCTCATCATCGGGGTGGCCTTTTAAATTTTGACCTTGAAAAGCACCTGAACAACGGCCACTGTTAGTGCTAAATTATCAGATACAGGTGGAATTCTATTGATTACTATATGTATATCTGACGATTCCGCTTTATACACGTGTATTGAAACCTTCTTGGAAAAATCCTTAAAGGGACACTCATGGGAAAACATGTTTTTTTTTTCTTCAAAACACAACAGTCAATAGTGCTACTCCAGCAGAATTCTGCACTGAAATCCATTTTTAAAAGAGTAAACAGATTTTTTTTTTTTTTTATATATATATTCAATTTTGAAATCTGACATGAGGCTAGACATATTGTCAGTTTCCCAGCTGACCAAAGTCATGTGACTTGTGCTTTGATAAACTTCAGTCACTCTTTACTGTTGTACTGCAAGTTGGAGTGATATCACCCTTCCCCCCCCCCCAACAGCCTAACAACAGAACAATGGGAAGGTAACCAGATAACAGCTCCCTAACACAAGATAACAGCTGCCTGGTAGATCTAAGAACAACACTCAATAGTAAAAGCCAAGTCCCACTGAGACTCCTTAAGTTACATTAAGTAGGAGAGATCACAGCCTGCCAGAAAGCAGTTCCATCCTAAAGTGCAGGCACAAGTCACATGACTGGGGGCAGCTGGGAACCTGACAATATGTCTAGCCCCATGTCAGATTTTTTTTTATATATTCAATTTTCAAATCTGTTTGCTCTTTTGAGAATTGGATTTCATGGCAGAAGTCTGCTGGAGTAGCTCTATTAACTGATGCATTTTGAAAAAAACAAGTTTTCCTATGACAGTATCCCTTTAAGGACCACATAGGCAAATGGGCAAGTGTTTCAGGAAATACACTCCCCTTGGCAGCACAATGAGTTGCTTGAGTTAAACCACTGAAAGTCGTCCTCCCCAGCTTTACCTAAGAGAGCAATTGATTTGGTCTTGCCCAATGTACGTTCAAATGGTCGCAATGTATAGACTCTTTTTAAGCAATTGAACCATAGGGTGGTGCCGCCCTGTTCTACTCCAGCTAGAGAATTCACAGTTCTATGATTGAAAGTGTGTTTGCAGCAGTAACATATATGGATAGTGGTTCATTCAGATTTAGTTTATTTACCCACAATTCATATAGGCATGGTGGGGGTTATTGCAACTGTAAATGTGGAATTTGGAATGGGTTTTTAGTGTTAAAGGCGAACTAAACCCTTAAAATGAATGTGGCTAAAACTGCCATATTTTATATAGTGAACTTATTGCACCAGCCTAAAATTTCAGCTTGTCAATAGCAGCAATGATCCAGGACTTCAAACTTGTCACAGGGGGTCACCATCTTGGTGTCTGTGACACTCACATGCTCAGTGGGCTCTGAGCAGCTGTTGAGAAGCTAAGTTAAGGCTCGTCACTAATTATCCAGCAGAAAATGAGGTTGGTCTGTAATATAAGCTGATGCTACAGGGCTGATTATTAAATTGTGATGCTAGTTGCACTGGTTTCTGTGCTGCCATGTAGCAATTATCTGTATTAATTACTAATCAGCCTTACATTGTGACATTTCTATTTTTAGTGTACTGTATATTGTGAGTGGGTCCCTAAGCTCAGTAAGTGACAGCAGCACAAAACATGTGCAGTGAATCAGCAGAAAAGAAGATGGGGAGCTACTGGGGCATCTTTGGAGACACAGATCTTTACTGCTAAAGGGCTGTGGTTGCCTTTGACTGGTACAAAACACAATGTACAAAATGCTTTGCTACTTCTTTAGTTAGTCTTTAGTTGCCCTTTAAATACACTGCTATAGTTACAGGGGTGCACATATCTGTGATTGTTATAAGCACAAGGTGAGCCCGAGCAATAAATGGGGTGCCTGAATGAAACATTGTGTTCTGAAGTGCCAGAAATCCCAGGTTTTCTTCCCTTTGATGCAGCCCATTTGCAATTCCCATGGTTTTGTTGCTGCTGCTCTTGACTCTTTAACCACCTGTGGGAATGAATTCATGTTCAGCTTTCATCGTCTCTCTTCTTGCAGACCCTTGCCTTGGCATCACCCACTTTGTTTTTTTAATTACTTTAATAATTTCTACTTTATTTTTCTCTTCCAGTCCCACAAGTCGTTGCACTTTGTGTCAACTCTGCTTCAGATCACCATGTCTGAGCAACTGGAGTTACCAGTAAGGCAAGCAGGCAAGTATGTCTTCTGCATTTTATTGTTTATACCAATTTACTGGCATGAGAGAAGCCAAACCTTGAGGGATGAGTGCCGGCATATCTGCCTCTACACTTTTCAATACTATGGGACCTGTTATCCAGAATGTTCAGGATAATGGATCTTTCTATAATTTGGATCTTCATACCTTAAAGCGATACAGACACTAAAAAATTTTGTTTAGAAATATTAATCTACATTAAAAGTTGCCTTTGGGTTATGTTGATTGTTTTTCACTGATAGTTCTGATTTTGTAAGTAATTGCTACTTGAAGTTCCTAAACCTGACTGTTTTGCCAACCTGACTGTCTCTTCTCAGCCTGTCAGTTAAGAGTTTTCAGTGCTAACGGACTAATGTTGCACAAATATGGCAGCCCCGTCATAGAGGAACATGGGGTTAAGAAAGTTAATGTAAAAGCATCAAGAAACATATAGAGGCATTCAGTGTCGAGTACAGTAAACGGTGGCGTTAACTTACACAGGAAGAAGGGGGGTCCAGGTGCTCAAGCCCCAGACCTTCAGCGTAGGGAGGCAAATAATGCAATTAGATAATGGAGGGCTGACACGTACCAGTCCACACTCTGTAGATTGATGTAGTAAAAAAGTATTTTATTTAAGCAAAAAAAATCACAGCGAGCCTTACGCGTTTTGTGCCTTAGGGGCACGTAGTCATAGGCTAATGTAAAGCATAACACAAATACCTTTACGGCAAAATAATAAATAGCATTCAAAAACAAATACAAAAAAAAGTTATTTTCTGGGGTCAGTATCTCTTTAAGTCTACTAGAAAATCACGTAAATATTAAATAAACCCAATAGGCTGGTTTTGCTTCCAATAAGGATTAATTATATCTTAGTTGGGATCAAGTACAAGCTACTGTTTTATTATTACGCTGAAAAAGGAAATCGGTTTTAAATATTTGGATTTTATTATAATGGAGTCTATGGGAGACGGCCTTTCCTTAATTCTGGATAATAGGTTTCCTGATAACGGATCCCATACCTGTACCACAGGGAACATTCAAGATTTGCCATTCAGCATGTTCTCCGTGTGATCTGTCAAAACAACTTTAGTATTCCTATCCGTATTCCCTCTGCAGAGGTTTTTATTTGGGCAGGGGGATCTAGTGGATGGCATAGAAGTATATAAATCGAGGGATCTCCAGAGCTGCTAGTGTTACAGTGGGGCGTCATATCAGATGAAATAACCCTCTCAGCAGCTGCTAATCTGCTACAAATAGAGGAACTTGTTGGGAAATGTACAGAGCATAGAAAATGACAATTTGCATCCCACTGACTCAGCAGTATTATTTCACTGCCACACTGCAATAAACTGTCAGCTCTCCCATGTTCATAGCAAGGATCACTGGGCATGAATCTGTTGTGTATATGGACTTGCCCTTGACAGTAAATCTATATACTTGTGCACACTAAACTTTTTTTTTTTTTTATCTTTTGGGGGTGCTTAACCATGTGAGAATAAGGGCAAGGCCAGACGTGGCATTTTTTCGTTGCGTTAGCTCCGTCGGGTGTAAATATGCATAAACTGCACTACCACTGAAACTAATGGAAAATGCATTATGGCAATTCTCACAGGGCGCTTGCAAGCTGAAATCTACCACGGGACGCCAGTATTGCCGTTTTTTAGCAGAAATGCCAAAACGTCAAACTGCCTGGGATCTGCAAGTTTGAAACCACGCTTTACGTAAATACACAGCATATTTTAAATATGGCGTCCAAATTCTCGCAAGATAAATGACGCACATACGTTTTTACGGCCGGTGGCGTAATTACGTTGCGTGTTGACGATCATTCCTGCTCCATTTTGCATGTAAATCTTCTATTTCTAAATAGATTTTCTATTTCCAGCGAACGGAATTATGGGGAAAGAGAACAATGAGAAGTGCATGTTGGGAAAGGAAACCTACGTGCTGAAAAACGCATGTTGACGGCTGCGTGTGGTTTCAGTGGCGTATTTACGCCCAACGGAGCTTTTTTAAAAACGCCATGTCTGGCCTTGCCCTTACAACTCACACATAGCAGCTACCTCCCTTTCTGCCTCTACGGTTACATTTCTTTAGTATGTGGATAAACAAGGCATATGGTTGGATTTCATTTACTACACTTCATCGACGTTGCCCTACAGGGTTACATGCACAGTCACATTTGCTCACCACCTGTTGTTGTGATAGCCCTGAATCTGCAAAGTATGTTTGTGGATGTCCAAATTTATCCTCCTGACCATCCAAGGAGCACACTAAATGCACTAAAGGCTTTAGAGATGCTTGGGATTCCAACGAAAGTAGCTATAAACTTCAATTATGACATTGGATTGGAGCAGCTTTCCTATAGCAACAAGACATTGTCACTAGTATCTAGGCTTTCTGCTTGAATGTTTTGGGCAGCCTTTTGGGATTTCCCCTAAATAGGAGTGTGTGAGTAGCTTTATTCAAAAGCAGAATTGTATACCTCTCGTCCTTGCCTTCACATTCCATTAAAAAAATAAAAATTTAAAGGGGTTGTTCACCTTCAAACAACTAGTTGTTTTCAGATGGGTCACCAGAAATAACGCCTTGTTGCAATTACTTTATTTGTGTCACCGCTTTTCTAATATTGTAATGTAAAGTGTCCTTTTTCCCCTTCTAAAGCAGCTCTGGGGAGGGGGTCACTGACCCTGTAAACTGTTCTAAATTGATACATTTCTTATCTTTGTTCCTGTTTCATTACTGTTAGAATTGGTACAATAGTTGCTAATACTTTAGAGATGCTGCTGAGAAATGTAGCAACTCATTGTAGCAACTAAATAATATATTGACTAAATGTTGCAAAATTGTAACAGTTTAGAGTTTGCACTTGAATTACTGAGCTGCCAGAATGAAACACAGGGACGTTCAACTTTAAACTTAGATTTTGGAAAAACAGTAAAAAATAAATAATGGAATGTAATTGAAAAAAGTCTTTATTTCTGGGCAACAATCTGAAAACAACGGAACTGAAAAAAGTGTGTTTTACGGTGAACAAGCCCTTTAATATAAGCTGCATCATACTGAAATAATAAACTTTCTAAAGTCGGTTAAAAATTCGGTACCGTTTCTGAAATCACCCACTTTTCTTTTCTCATCATATGTTTCTGTTCGTCAGCAGGAGTTTGTTGTCCGATAATCCTTGACAGTTAGATCCAGTATATTATCGGGGGGTCTCCCATTGAAGATGTATTAGAGCTCACTTTTATTAAAATCACCAGACATCATGTCTCTCTACATGTAGGATTTGTGCAAAAGGCACTGATTTTGTTTGTACTGGAATCAGTTATTTGAGTGAGCTCTGTCATCTGTTAAGAAAGGAAGCCCCCTATTAGATATATTGGATTTAAGTGACTGCCAACCTGACACCCAACTGCTGCATGAAGACAGAATGAAGAAAGAGATGCTGAGAGGGAGAGTGAAGATAAACTTGATTATTTCAGCAATGATGCAGAATATTTAATTGATTATATTTAGAAAGTTTCTTATTTCAGTATAATGAAGCTTAGTTTCATTTTTGCAATGGTTCCCCTTCAAATAGATCTGCTATAGGCAGTGCACTTCCCCCTATATATTTCTTTACTGTCAGTCTATGCAGAGATTCATAAAAGCAATTGCTTGTTGTAAAAGGAAAACTGCCACTTTCCTATCCGTCACTTGGCTTGTTTTTGTATTTGCAGGTGTTATTTATTTGAAGAATATGATTACTCAGTACTGGCCGGACCGCGAGGTGACTCCAGGAGAATTGCCCCCTCATACCATCCCCGAGGAGGATCGTCACTGTATCCGAGAGAACATCGTAGAGGCAATTATTCACTCCCCAGAACTGATCAGGTATGTCGCTCAAATCTGCCATATTATTGTGGGGATATTACTGTTAATGAAGAATAGAGGCATCGACCTAATTCTACCATGTCATGGCTTTGAAGGAATGTTGAAAGTAATAACCATGGCTTTGAATAAGCAAGTTAGGATTTGGTGGATTCAGTGAATTTCAAGAAAGATTATTAAAGGAAACATAGAGTAACCGTTTGCCTAGGAGGCCAAATAGGATAGAGGTTTTTCTTTCTTTGTGTTTCACTTATGTTATTTACAGGGTCCAGCTGACGACCTGCATTCATCATATAATTAAACATGATTATCCCAATCGCTGGACTGCTGTCGTGGAAAAGATCGGCTTTTACCTCCAGTCGGACAACAGCGCCTGCTGGCTGGGAATCCTCCTCTGTCTGTATCAGCTGGTGAAAAACTACGAGTAAGTGTGTAAAGATCAATGCGCCTCTGTCCATTCCAATAGCTGCTTATTATTTGTATGGGGACCAAGCTTGTTATTTCTGTTATTGTTTGATCTTAGAATTAAGGTGGCCATACAAGTGCAGATTAAAGCTGCCAATATGGGTCCTTTAGACTGATTTGGCAGGTTATCTGCCCGTTTGTGGGGGCTTCCAACAGGTCTCCCCGATCAATATCAGGCCAAAAATCAGACAGATATCTATCAGGCAGGTTAGATTTTTCCTGCGTTGGCTAGTTGATGCGCTCCTATGACCTGTCGATGCCCAGCTAATGCGATTGTTTGGCCCTAGGGCTGAACTTTCGGATTAACCCGATATCGCCCTGCCGTTAGTGGAAATATTGGGGAAAGATCCTCACAAAACGAGCGGATCTTATTGTGTATGGCCACCTTTTGACTCCTAAGATAATTCTCATACAGCTCGGTGATATTTCTGAATTTTTTTTTCAGATACAAGAAGCCTGAGGAGCGGAGCCCTCTTATAGCAGCTATGCAGCACTTTCTTCCCATGCTAAAGGACCGCTACATCCAACTACTTGCTGACCCATCTGAGCAGTCTGTCCTTATTCAAAAACAGATCTTCAAGATCTTCTATGCACTTGTGCAGGTAACGGAATAAATCTGATCAATCTGTATAACTGCCTGCGTCCTCGCAATTGTTTTGATGTCCCTTTTAACCTCCAAGATGTCAGATCTTGGATACGTTGTAACCAGGGACATAGTACCACTGAGGCTACATTTATTAAGGCTTTTGGTATAGATACTGCAATCGGGCAGCTTCAGAAAAGCCACCCACCTGTAAATGAACATATTTTCAGCTTGCAGTGTTCGGATTCACACGATACCCAAAATGCTTTAAAAATAGCCACCATGCAAATATAAATCATCCCTAGAGAATAACCCTGGTTTTACTCATGAAAACAGTGCATTGTATCCTTAATGCAGTGATGTGCTTATGGTTTTGTTTCTGCAGTACACACTGCCCCTTGAGCTCATTAATCAGCAGAATCTGGCTGAGTGGATAGAGATTTTGAAGACTGTTGTGGATCGGGATGTACCTGCTGTAAGTAATCATGTGATCGCTATAGTTTTTCTTAAGGCATTTACACACTTTGTCATTGCAGCTTTAAGCCTCGGTAACCTGTCTGGCAGCACATATCAATTTGCAGTTTGTCCTTTATAGGAGACGCTTCAGGTCGATGAAGATGATAGGCCAGAATTGCCTTGGTGGAAATGCAAAAAGTGGGCTTTACACATATTGGCAAGACTGTTTGAGAGGTAAGAGTTTCCCAGTTGCTCACTGTACCTCTGAGGAGAGGCTAAAATCTCATGATGCTTTATATCCAGCAAACAGAAGTTGAATATGAATTCAGCCAGTGGTGGATTTCAGATAAATAAGGTTCTACTCTACTTATCAGGAAGTAGCTTTGTGCAACACATTCAATTCTGCACTCAACTCTTATGTATACTTTTTTCACTTCAGGTATGGAAGCCCTGGAAATATCTCCAAAGAATATAATGAGTTTGCGGAAGTCTTCCTGAAGGCCTTTGCTGTTGGTGTTCAGCAGGTATGTTAAAGACCAGCTGTTACAACTGACGCCTAGAAGACTTTGGAACACTATTGTTGATATTTGCACATTTCCTTTCTACCCATGTGAACTCACCACTATAATTGGGAACCCAAGTGCCAAGTTTTCAGCTTACAGCATTGTAGTCAGAACATATTCATGTTTTTGTAAGCACAAAGGTCCTCTCTAATCCGAGCTGCAGTAAGGTGTAATTCTGCTCCCTGTGTAGGTTCTGCTGAAGGTGCTTTACCAGTATAAGGAGAAGCAATACATTGCGCCGAGAGTCCTGCAGCAGACGCTGAATTATCTGAACCAAGGGGTGTCTCATGCTCTGACTTGGAAAAACTTGAAGCCTCACATCCAGGTGAGATGTTCTCATCTTCATAACACTATATAAAATTTCAATTGTATTTGCTTACCGTAATGCTCTTTTTCTGGTGGCCGCCCCCATTGACACATTCTTTTAAGGGCATTGCACTGCCTCGTATACAAGCTTGATCATTTTGTTATCCCTGCCTGTTTCCAGGGGATTATTCAAGATGTCATCTTCCCTCTGATGTGTTACACGGACTCGGATGAAGATCTGTGGCAAGAAGATCCATATGAATACATCCGCATGAAATTCGGTATGCCTTTTTCTTTGTCATTTTACAAGTGCATTGAAAATGGAATTGCAGTTCTTAACAAATATCTTCTACTTTAGATGTGTTTGAAGATTTTATTTCCCCAACTACGGCTGCACAAACTCTTCTTTTCACCTCCTGCAGTAAAAGGAAAGAGGTAGGTGCTGAGTGTATTGAGCTCAGTGGGAAATAACATCAGTTTGGGAGTGTAACAAGGTCAGACAAAGATGTTAGCATTTATCCACAAGACTGCCTTTATTTACTTGGCAAGGCACAGCACTATTCGGGTGTCTACCACTTTTATAAGCAGTGTAAAAAAAAAATGGCGCTTGTGAAATGTGGCACTTTTTACCTACTGTATCTTGATAACGCAACGAATTTAAGTTAGACTAAGAATGCTTTTCATTCATGTGAGCTTATGGGACTATTACTGTAAATCTCATTGTGTGCAATAAGCTTTATATGTGCTTGATTGGTGTTTTTATAGGTTCTCCAGAAAACCATGGGCTTCTGCTACCAAATCCTTACAGAGGCTGCTGCGGATCCTCGAAAGAAAGACGGAGCTCTTCATATGATTGGCTCCCTGGCTGAGATCTTGCTGAAGGTAGGAGAAATGTCAATAGCTGTTAATACACATAAAACCTATGACCATTCATTTGAAAGCTTACAACTACCTTAATACCCTTTTTTTTTTTTTTTAAACATTTATTTTTTTGCCCTTTTCACCAGAAAAAGATCTATAAGGACCAGATGGAGTTTATGTTACAAAACCATGTTTTCCCTCTCTTCAGCAGTGAACTGGGCTACATGAGAGCACGGGTAAGGATCCCCTACCCCTAGAATTTTTCCTCTGTTTTGTCACTCCCTCTTTTTCAACCCTTGCATTTCCCATTGATACAACTGTTTTTGGATTGCTGTGATTGCAGGATTTTCTTTTTTTAAAGGCTAAGGGGGCACGTTGTGAGCAAGAGATCCTGAGTCTTCAGGCTCTTGATATCTGTAGGGATGGCAATGTCTTAAAAACATTTCATCCTGTAATTATAATTGGTGCGGCTGCAGGCCTGTGTGCACAGTGACAGTCTGTGTCTGTGGAGCAGCTAGCTTGTGTTTTGCATGCTGGCAGTTTCATACACGCGTCCCCTGCAGCCCAAGACTAACATGAGATCATAGTACTGGTCTAGTGATGTCTTAAGAGACGCTCTTACCACTGGCCAGCCTCCAATCTCTCAGACATAGTCTTAGCCACATTCATGCAAACCGGGGAAAAAAAAATACAGCCAGGTGAGGGGGGAGAAAAGCAAATATACACACTTCAGCATCTGTTAGTTTCTATATGAAACCTTCTATGTAGGGGAGAAAGGTAAAAAATAGCCTAGGGAGAATATTGCATGCAGATCAAGTACCTTTGTTGGAAGTTCTTTCAGTTGCCTGTAAATCCTATGCATATTTTCTGATGTTTGCAGGCTTGTTGGGTTCTACACTATTTCTGCGAGGTCAAGTTCAAGGTTGACCAAAACCTGCAGACTGCTTTAGAACTGACCAGGCGGTGTCTCATTGATGACCGGGAGATGCCAGTTAAAGTAGAGGCAGCCATCGCCCTTCAAGTACTTATCAGCAATCAAGAAAAAGGTACACGCCTTTATGTGTGTCTGACTGAGAATATACAAAAGTTGGGCAACCAATATTTTAGCATGCGTGATGGTAACTGTCCAATGAAAGGATCCCCTGACACTGTGTAGCCCCAGTGCAAATGACTTTACCCCATGTTACTGATAATACTGTCTTCTTTTTATTTAGCTAAGGAGTATATTGCACCATTTATTCGGCCTGTGATGCAGGCTTTGCTGCACATAATCAGGGAGACGGAGAATGATGACCTTACCAATGTGATTCAGAAAATGATCTGTGAATACAGCGAGGAAGTCACACCGATCGCCGTGGAAATGACTCAGCATCTGGTAAGTTTCTGTTAGTTTCTGAGATATTGCAAGTTTTAACTGTTGGGAGTTGCCGTGGCTGCAGGGCAGTGTGCGCAGTGTCTGTCTGTGTTTGTGGAGCGTCTAGCTTGTGTTCTGCATGCCGGCAGCTCCATACACACGTAACCTGCAGCCAGAGATTGACATGAGATCATAGTACTGGTCTAGTGATGTCTAAAAGACACCCCTACCACTGGCCAGCCTCCAATCTCTCAGACACAAACGATCTGTAGATTATCCTTTGGGTTATACCAATATTAATCTCCGATGGGGTCCAATCAGGAAACATCCTTTGTCTTAATATTTGTCAAGTCCTGAATCTTTCCTATTCCCAGGCCATGACCTTCAATCAAGTCATTCAGACTGGACCTGATGAGGAGGGAAGCGATGACAAAGCCGTTACGGCCATGGGCATCCTCAATACAATTGACACTTTACTCAGCGTTGTAGAAGATCACAAAGAGGTAAGAAGTCATTCACCTTTCATCTTCTCTGCCGCAATAACACACGTCAAGATATCTTGATCATTTGTGTCTGCATATTGTCTCTAGTACCAAATCCTTCACTATAAAACTTCATTTTAAATGTAGTAAAGGAATGTTGTTTTCACATCAGATTACACAGCAGCTTGAAGGAATCTGTCTGCAAGTCATCGGAACAGTTCTGCAGCAACATGTTTTAGGTAAGCACAGCCATTTTTAAATGGCTATTATGGGTTATCTGAACCTATGAAAGGGTTATGGGCCGTGTTTTACATAGACAAAATTAGTATATGTGAAAGGGGAAGTGGCTTTTCCCAGGCAAAGAGGGTCCATTGACAAATCTTTGTACTTGTTCCAGAATTTTATGAAGAGATCTTTTCCTTGGCCCACAGTCTAACGTGCCAGCAGGTTTCTGCCCAGATGTGGCAGCTCTTGCCCCTTGTATTTGAAGTGTTCCAACAAGATGGCTTTGATTACTTCACAGGTGAGCGCCCTGTGTTCTTTTGTTATAGTGTTGTCTGCTCCCATATTTAAAGACAAAACATGGATGGCACTACTGATGCAGTTGAACCAGTGTGGGTTGTTGGCTCATGAAAAAATGGCAATGTTTCGGGCCTATACAAGGTCCTTTGTCAAGGCTTGACAAAACGGTCTTGTATAGGCCCGAAACGTTTTTTTCCTGAGCTAATAACCCACACTGATTCAACTGCATCAGTAGTGCCCATCCGTGTTTTGTCTTTGGATAATGTTTTTGGGCCATACACCTAGAGGCACCTGATACCAAACAGGTATATATACTGGTTAGTAGCACTCCCACTGTATGGTTCCATATTTAAATGAAGCAAAACAAACATACAAAGCATATTTGTGCCTTTTTTGTTTGCAGATATGATGCCACTCCTCCATAACTATGTAACGGTGGACACAGATACCCTGCTGTCTGATACCAAATATTTGGAGATGATCTACAGCATGTGCAAAAAGGTAAGCTGTAAGGCCAGAGGGGGGCACCCACTAGCCATACCCAGTAACACTGATCAAACAATAGAACTAATTGGCACCCCAATAGCAGCATAAAACGATAAGGTGCAGTAGATCCAGTAATTGGCTTTTTGTGCTCAGGTCCTCACAGGAGTAGCGGGAGAGGATGCTGAATGTCATGCTGCTAAACTATTGGAGGTGGTCATCTTGCAGTGTAAAGGACGTGGCATCGACCAGGTGAGGGAAACAAACCAGTACATGAAGGGCTACACCTGTTCAATTTTGACTTGTTTGTCAGCTATTCAACCTTGGTTTAAGTTAACTTTTCATATGTTACAGAATGGCCAATTCTAAGCAAATTTTCGTTTTTAAGTTATTTGCCGCCTTCTGGCTCTTTCCAGCTTTCTAATTAGGGGGTGACTGACCCCATCTAAAAATAAATGCTTTGCAAGGCTACACATTTATTGTTATTGCTACTTTTTAATACTCAACTTTCAATTCAGGCCTCCCCTATTCATATTCCAGTCTCTGATTCAAATCAATGCATGGTTGCTAAAGTAATTTGGAACCTAGCAACCAGATTTCTAATGTTGCAAACTGGAGAGCTGCTGAATAAAAATCTAATCGGAACAAACAAATATTGAATGAAAACCAACTGCAAATGGTCTCTAAATATCAATATCTAGATCATACTATTAACTGGAAGGTGAACACCCCCTTTAGGATAAATATATATTCACACCAAATCTCTCCCTAGCTGACCTTGAAACAGCCCTGGAATCACTTTAAGGGCTCTAGAACCCACAGTTTAGGACTAGACTGTACTACTGTATAGTCTGTGTGATGTGAAGAGCCCATAAATATTGTTTGCTTCTGTACAACCCAGGTCATCCCGTTGCTTGTGGAGGCGGCTCTGGAGAGATTAACCAGGGAAGTCAAAACAAGTGAGCTGAGAACAATGTGCCTGCAGGTTGCAATAGCTGCGCTGTACTACAGCCCTCCCCTTCTGCTCAATACTTTGGAAACCCTTCGCTTCCCCAATAATGAGGAGCCGGTCACCAACCACTTTATCAAGCAGTGGTTAAATGATGTTGACTGCTTCCTTGGGTAAGTTGATGGTGTCTCCGAACATTAAGCTGATGAACTAATCCCCCTCCGTTGGCCTCCCCCCTGCACAGTTTTACCCCAGAATTATGTCCCCTCTTGAAATAGTGACCACACATGCAGAGTGAGCGCAGTGGAGCTCAAGGGCACATCTTTGGTAATCTTCGTGAAGTCAGCAGCAGGGGCGCTCCACCAATGAGCTGAGACACTCTCCTCAGGCGCAGCGCCCCCCTTTTTGCCAGCGGCAACAAATTCCGCTCCCGGTAACTAAGAGCCGAATTACCATTTTTTCAACTTGGAAATTCGGCTCTTCTAGTGCAGAGAGTGCAATTCCATTCTATGCAATTATGCAATTGCATTCTATGCACTAGTGACTGGACCACCCACGACCCCCTCCGGCGCGACCGGGACCATCCCCCAACCCCCTCCGGCACTGAAAGGTGAGTACCGTGGAGAGGGATGGGGGCGGCAAAATTAAGCCAGCCTCAGGCTGCAAAATGGACAGGATCGCCCCTTGTCATCGGCGAAATGGCGCATGCGCAGTTGCCGCAATCTTCCGGTTTGCGACAACTGCGCATGCGCAGAAAGAGATGGAAATTGCCAAACTGGAGGAAGAAGACACGAAAATTACCGAAGAGGAGTAGATGGCACCTGTGAGCTCCGCTGTGCTCACTCTGCATGTGCAGTCACTATTTCAAGAGGGGACATAATTCTGGGTTAAAAATGTGCATGGGGGGCCAACGGAGACTTAACATAGTGGGGGGGTTAAGAACTCCTTTAACTCTCTGATCCTAATTACCATAAATTCCTACTTTCCAAGGTTACATGATCGGAAGATCTGTGTCCTTGGCTTATGTGCCCTTATTGAACTGGAGCAGAGGCCCCAAGTGTTAAATCAGATGTCCTCCCAGATCCTTCCAGCGTTTCTCCTCTTGTTTAACGGTCTAAAGAGAGCCTATGCCTGCCATGCAGAGCAAGAGAACGACAGTGACGACGAGGAAGATGGAGAAGATGACGAAGACGCTGGTACGTGATACTGCTCTTTAGCTGGTAGTACCTTATGAAGGGTCCCTGCAGAGGCAGTTTTGTGCATTTTTGCCTCATGATTCCATCAGGCTGGTCAGTAGCATCTGAAAACAGACTTTGTATCAGTACAAGCCTTGGAATTCATATGGATACCAGGGTAATAGTGTGGAGAACGGGTGCACAACCAACCAGCATTTATGAATAATTGGTAATAATGTTTCCTTTCCAGCAGAGCTGGGCAGTGATGAAGATGATATCGATGAAGAGGGACAGGAGTACCTGGAGATTCTAGCCAAACAGGCTGGTGAGGATGGTGATGACGAAGACTGGGAAGATGACGACGCTGAGGAGACTGCACTAGAGGGCTATACTACTCTCATTGATGATGAAGATACCTCTATTGATGAATATCAAATATTTAAAGCTATATTTCAGAGTGAGTGTTAACTGTTGATCTCACATGGAACGCGCATGCTCTGTGCCATTACGTTCTTCACAATAGACTATATCCATGAATTTTTAGCTATGATTGTGATGAGTTTACATGTTATCCCCTTATTTCCAATGCTACTGAGAATGCATATGGGCTACTACCAATCCAGGGTTTTTTTATTAGTGAATCCCTAGAAGGTGAAGGGATTATGACATGATTTTTATGATGTTTTGATTTCTAAATGACTGTTTACACTGCAAATCACTCTCCCATGTAACATTTCATTCCTGAACCAGCAAGTGTATTTTTTTTTAGTTGTAATATTGGTGTATAGGTGCATCTCAGGTCATTTTGCCTGGGCATGTGCTTTCAGAAAGAGCCAGCACTTTAGGATGGAACTGCTTTCTGGCAGGCTGTTTCTCCTACTCAATGTAACTGAATGTGTCGCTGTGCGACCTGGATTTAAATATTGATTGCTCTACCAGGGAGCTGTTATCTGGTTACCTTCCCATTGTTCTGCTGATGGGCTGCTGAAGGGAAAGGGAGGGGGTGAAATCACTCCAACTTGCATTAAAGTGTGACTGAAGTTTATCAGAGCACAAGTCACATGACTGGGGGCACCTGGGAAACTGACGTCTAGCCCCATGTTCAAAATTAAATATAAAAAAAATATTAAAATCTGTGCTCTTTTGAGAAACTGATGTCACTACAGACGTCTGCTGGAGCAGCAATATTAACTGATGCATTTTGAAAAAATGTTCATAGAAAAACTCTTGTGTCATATATGTACTAGAATACACAAAAGCCATGAATATCTTGTAAATGATATCCTTATAAACGATGAGTTCTGATGTCATCAGTTATAAACGGAAAGTAGTGATGTCATTTCTGTCACATGACTAAAACTTGTGTATTATAATAAAGTACCCCATGTTGCAAAATATGAGGATATTAAAAGTTACCTCGACATTCCATGGCCTGTATAAAAACACTCTGCCTTCTGCCTCGTGTATTTATATGGTCATGAAACTCCTCGGTAACTTATAATATCCTTATAATTTACAAGAGGTGGGTACATTATTCACTCTATAGTACTCTCATATATTCTCTTCGCTTGTATTTCTCTTTAAGATGCTAATTTATTCTTTGTTTCTAGAGCTCCAAGGTAGGGATCCAGTCTGGTATCAGGCTCTTACTCAAGGACTTAATGAAGATCAAGGAAAACAGTTACAAGACATCGCTACACTGGCAGATCAGAGGCAGGCAGCACACGGTATGTTATATTTGCTCTCAACGAAATCTTTCAGGCAGGGTGAACCTCGTTCTTCGTGGTAATAAAGCCTATGTGTTGCTGCTGCAGGTCTCTGTTTAAAACAGGGGTGTCCAAACTTTTGGCTCGCAGGGCCACATTGGAAAAAGAAGAATTGTCTGGGGCCACACATGATATACACAAACACATTTGATTTGTAAAAGTAAAGGAAATACACAGAAAAGAAATACAATGCCAGTTGGATAACCAGATGGAGCTATACACTGGAATATGGGACACCTGGATATTAAAGAGACTTATTATTATAGTATTATTACTAACTGGGCAATGGGCAGAGTCCCCCCTCCTCCTATATCCTTTGCGACATGACGTTTCCTCAGGAACCAAACTGGGCCGCATTCATATGCATCCTGGGCCGCATTTGGCCCTCGGGCCGCAGTTTCGACACCCCTGGTTTAAAAGAACAGTTCACCTTTATATTAACTTTTAGTACAATTTGGAGTAATCTGAGCCAGGTGGTGGGTGGTTTTTATATTTTGTGAATTTGCAGCTTCCCAGTTGGACATTTCAGCACCTATGTGGTTTCCAGGGTCCAATGCAGCCTAGCAACCCCAGGTGGTTGCCTGGGTTTAATCTACCCTAGCAAACCTAGGTTTGAATGATAGCCTGCAAGACAAATAGAAAGATAACCGTAACATGGCACGACTGGGGTTTTCAACCTTACTTACTATGTATATGTAACATTGGGGCTTCGCAGAGCAATTGCTTTTTGACTGCCGGGGTCCTTTTAATTAAGATAAAATCTTTAACTGAGATTTAATTTGCTTTTACATTCATGCAACAGTTCCTGGCGGCTGCTCCTTCCTATGTCACTGTATAAACATTTTATTTCTCTTGTTTTCTTTCCTTCGTAGAATCCAAAATGATCGAGAAACACGGAGGCTACAAATTCAACGCCCCAGTCGTGCCAAGTTCATTTCATTTCGGCAACCCGGCCCCAGGAATGAATTAAAGCTCTTTTTTGCTTCTCTTTCCTGCTAACGTGTGACTGATTGTAGTGAAACAGGCTTGCGTTCCTCCCAGTAGCGGGTTCCAGAAAAACGGGTTCATGCTCAGTCCGAGGACGTTCCTCTGAACCAATTTAGGACCTCTCGGTTGGATACGGAAATCTGAAAATAAAACGGTAAATCATGCAACCCGGCACTGGGACAGCCAATGGGGGACTGACTTTATTTCTCCTTTTTTTTTTTTTAATTTCCCTATTGACGAGAGTAAGAGCTTGACCTCCAAAGCTTCAAGTAAACACCAAGGAAACTCAAAAGCCTGAAGGGGGTGACACCAAGGCAGTTTTTTTTTCCTTCTCCTGGAAAAGACGTGGGCAGCAGTACTAGATAAATAAAATCTTACACAACAGAAGGGCCAATTTTTTTATTTCACTTTTTTTTTGTGTGTACTTTAAATTGCCATATCTCTTGCCTCAGATATAGGTGTAAATCGTAGAGGCCGTGTCATCCCGACGCCTGACTTGGGCTCACCGTATCCATTTCCGAATAGACTTGACTGTTCCTGACGTTGAATGTTGGACGCTTGTAGCACTACACAAATAATTGTAAATGGACAGCACTTTTTATATGGAAAGGAACCTGCTTGCCCTCCCCCACTCTGTGTACAAATTGCCAGCTACTTGCTGTCGATACATAAAGCATAAGGGATGAACTATTGACAGTTTCAAGTTTAATTTAAGTAATAAAAAAAACTAGCAGTTTTTTGTATCGGGTGACTATGGGGGTGTGTCGCCCCTTTGGTTGTGACTTGAATTTGGATATGTATATAAAACAAACAAAACAAGGGTTAGTCCTATTTCATTGCTGCTACAACTGGCAAACGCCCTCCGTGTCCTTTTGGGTTATTTTTTTTTTTAACGCTCTTAACCGTACAAGTTCAATTTGGATACAGGAGTCATGAAGCACTAGGGCAAACAGACACCGTTTATCTTCTGAAGCATGTAGAATTGGACACGAAGCTCTACTCTTAGAGTTTGATTGAAGTGTGTGGATGAAACATCTATATATGCAATCTATTAAAAAAAAAAAAAGATGAATTCGGCTAAACAGTTGTCTCTGTTCTTTGTTTGCCATGGAAATGATTGGGAGAAAGGTCAACTTTACCATTGCTGATTTGTGCTTAAAACCTTTCAGTGAACTTTTAGTATGATATAGAATGGCTAATTCTAAGTATCTTTTCAATTGGCCTTCATTTTTCCTTGTCACCCATGTCATGCATTCACCAGTGGGTTAAATATTCCCTTTGGGCCAATCGACAGGAACCTCCCCCAAGCAAGTTAAGTGCCAACCTCTCCGCTAGGTTATTTTTTTTTTTATAGTGCGTCTTGCACTTTCCCAGTAGCAAGGGGGCTCCTCTTTCTCTTCCCCCCGCCCCCCCCCCATTTGCATGCTGGAAGTCCCTATGCTCCCCTGAAGTTGGGGTTAGCAAGGATGGGCCAGGAAGGTTGCAGGGAAGCAGCTGAGGGCTGGGCCATACCTCCCGTTTTGCGGGTTGTGGAGGCATTTAGGCGGCTTTGATGGTGGTACCCGGTGACGTCATCGCAACACAGTTTGATGACGTAGCAGAAGGTAGTGTTAAAAGTAGTAAGAGTCTCTTGCAGAGTGGCACTACAGAGACAACAGGAATGAGGTGGCTGGGAAAGTAGAGGGAAGGAGTGGATGGGGGGGGGAGTGAGCAGCTACCAAGCTTGACAGGTAAAACCTGCAGTGCCTGCAAATAGATTTATATTGTGAAGTATCGGCAAAAGTAACAGTGGCCTTGCTGACTATCAAATTCACCAAGCCGCATACACAGAAGTGCCTTAAGTAGATGCGCCGTTCCTCTTCAGCTGTGTGCAAGAGCTCTTGCCCGATGCCCTGACCGTCACAGATCTTGGCGGAGTCTCTGCAACACGAAACCGCTTACAGGGATATGCGTCTATTGGGTGTGCTGCTCTTCTTCGGCTGCAAGAATAATCGCACGCTGCTTTTATCCAAGTCAGCTTGGGGACACAGGGACATTGGTATAGCTAGTACCACTAGGAGGCAGGACACAACCATAAAACAAAAATGACTCCTCCTTCACTGGCTATACCCCCAGCAGGCGGAGCATAGGTCAGTTTGAGTTGTGTCCTCAGGAGGTTGTTATTTTTTGGTCTAATATTCTAAGTCAGTTACGCTGACACCAAGGGGAAATGCAGGTCTCTTACACAGAGTAAGGGCTTTTACTGTCATCCCCCAACGTGGGAGCCTGTCTCCGGGGTCATTTTGTCCTGTGTGCACAGACCACCCAGCCCATCTCCAGGAGCTGGCCGGCAGACAAGTAGAATATTTAGTCCATTGGGTCTGAGGTAAGTTAAAACTTCCTGCAGCCCACAGCCTCTATCCTTCCTCTCCCAGGCAAGGTGGCGTTTAGGCTTCCCCTGACACCCCCCTCCTAATACATTCCCCGCTCTTAGCTGGTACCAGGGAGGAAGGGCCAACTAACGAGCACTCTGCTCAGGGGTCAGACACGCTAGTCTGCTCAAGGAGCTGCGCACTCCACATACTCCCGCCGCTTCTTTTTTTATTTAAAAGTGCCGCCATTTCAGCCACAGCACGGAAGGAGGCGCGCTAGCCCTTGTGCGCCTGGCGGTGGTAAATTGTTTTCTAAGCTGCACAGACGTACGCAGCACGGCCAGATGCCATGCTTGTCCCCTCAGTGCAAGCCACCATCTTAGATCTATTGGTGCGGATTTTGCGCGCTTCTCCCTTATTCTGCCACTGCAGCAGGGACAGCGTCGGGGCACAGGGAACGAATTGGTACCACTCCAGTTACCAACAGAACCAGACTACTCCTTTCCTGCACATATCACAGCAGGTTAGTGTGTAGTCCACTATCCCCTGGGGGTGGGGGATGTTCCTTCTTAGCTTACTCACAAGCTACCTCTGGCCACACCAACAGGTTGCAGAACCCCCAGCACCTACTCCACCTCTGGTGAACCAGGCTAGTCAGAGGGAATCTCCAGATGCCAGCAGACAAGCTTCCCCAATTAGAGGTCATTCTCCTCCTGAATGGGCTTCCCAATTGGCCACTGGAATACCAAAGCTAGCCCAGTCATTGGACAAGCTGCCTGTCACGTTTAGACAATCCTAGACAGAGGCCTTCCAAATGCAGAGCTCTCTCTCCATCCGAGGAAGAGAGCGATACTCCTCCCAGACACCATTCGTCCATCCCATCAGACTCTGGGGGTGAGGACCGCTCCGAGGGTGAACTACCATCTGGTTCAGACCATGACGAGGAGGAGTCATCTAAACTCTTGTCAGAGTCAGTAGATTCATTGGTTTCCTCTGTTCTGGAAACTCACCACCTCCAAGAGGCGGAGACCATGGCTGAGTCCTCTTAAACCTTATTTAAACGACACAGTAAGACATCACCGGTTCTTTCCTCTCACTCTCAGCTTGACCAGATCACCCAGCAAGAATGGGATAAACCAGAAAGACGCTTGTGAAAATTCTACTTCAGAAGCCAAAACATACAGCAAGATTCTGCATGAAGGTGCTGGGAATCACGCTACGCAATATGTTGGCGCTATATAAATACATGTTAATAATAATATCCACTATAGAAGCAGTGCCATTTGCCCAATTCTATCTTATCTCCAATGGAACATTCTTTCCTCCTGGAAACGGAAATCCCTACTGCAGGAGATACACCTATCTCAACAAACAAGGTCCTCTCTCCTCAGGTGTTTGCAGACCACCCACCTCACCAAGGGAAAACGTCTAGGAGAACCATGCTGGTGCATTCTGACAACAGATGTGAGTCTTTTTGGCTGGGGAGCAGTTCTTGAGGGCAGGTCAGCACAGGGAAAGTGGAAACAGAATGAAAGTCAGTTGCAGATCAATTTGCTCGAGATCCAGGCAATAAGACTAGGTCTACTCCACTGGCAGCAAGACCTCATGGGCCAAGCGGAGAAGGTTCAGTCGGACAACTCAACAGCGGTGGCTTACATCAACCACCAAGGCGGTACAAGAAGTAGGGGAGCCCTAAACGAGATAAAACTCATATTTCAATGGGCCGAAGCTCAGCAAGTCCACCTGTCAGCCATTTACATCCCAGGCTTGTTAAACTGGGAAGCAGACTTCCTAAGCCGTCTGGCCCTGGACCCGGGTGAGTGGTCACTGAAGGACGAAATTTTCCAGGAGATAACGCTAAGGTGGGGTACTCCAGAGGTAGACCTCATGGCAAACAGGCACAACAGAAAGATGACAGGGATCCCCTGGCACTAAATGCCGACGCAAGAACAGCTCCCTGGCCCTTTCGACTGGCGTACGCCTTCCCACCTCTGCCACTCTTTCCCAGAACCATCAGAAAGTTACAACGAGAACAGACCACCCTCATTCTGATAGCGCCATGGTGGCCTAGATGAGCGTGGTTCTCAGACCTTCTCTATCTGTCATTGGCAAAACCATTGACCCTAACGCCAAGTCCAGACCTTCTCACTCAGGGACCGATCTGTCATCCAAACCCTGCATGGCTCTTGAGACCCAAATCCTAACCCAGAAGGGTTTTTCCAAGGCAGTGGCACACACTATGTGCGCAGCACGAAAAAGGAAAATTGTTTCATACTTACCGTAATTTTCTTTTCCTGGTCATCCCTATGGCAGCATAATAATATCCTTTGGGTATGCTCTCTCCCTGTTGGATAAGCAGAAGAAAACAACACGCCTCCCATACCCATAAGTACCTCCTCCTCCAACTCCCCTCGTCTTAGTACTAAGCACAAACAAGCTAGGGTGGGTATGCTGCCATAGGGATGACCAGGAAAAGAAAATTACGGTAAGTATGAAACCATTTTCCTTTTTCCTGGTCATCCCTTGCAGCATAATAATAACCTTTGGGTAATACCAAAGCAATAAAACACAAAGGGAGGGAAAATAACACGCTGAATATGTTTTAATCAACAAAAGCTGCAAGGACAGACTGTCCAACAGAATCTCTGAAAAATAAAATTAATTTATAATGCTTACAAAATTATGAGATGATGCCCAGGTAGCTGCCCTGCAGATTGTCTCTGAAGAGACTTCTGCTTCTGATGCTCAAAAAGCTGGAACACTCCTGGTAGAATGTGCTTTCAAGCCTGAAGGTGATGGTCTGTCCTGCTCTGTTGGAAATAGCTTTAGTAATCTAGCTTCTCAAGGTTCTTTTAGACGCAGGTTCCCCTTTTCTTGCACCTGCTGGAATAATGAATAGTCTCCTAGAATTCCTAACTTCCTCTGTTCTTTGAATGAAGCTTGGAGACACCTTTTGACATCTATAGGACTCTCCTCTCTAACTGAAGGCATAGATGGAAGAACAATAGGTTTATTAAGATGAAAATTAGACACCACCCTTGATAAAAAAAAGACAGGACCAGTTTCAAGACCACCTTCTCCTCATGGAAAACTGTATAGGGCTGATCCACAGACAAAGCTTGCAGCTCTCCAACTCGTCTAGCCGATGTCAAGGCTACCAGTAAAATAGTCTTCAGAGACAATGGGCAAAGGGAAATATCAAGACCCAGCTCAAAGGGGGCCTTAAGGACCAAAGGAAGATCCCATGGAGGAGCAATCTTTTTCAATGGAGGTCTGATTCTTAGAACTGCTAATAATGTTCTTTCCTTGTATGTTCCTGCACACTTGATAAAGGGCTTAGCCGAAAACATGTAGTGATTCTCACTTCCCCAATAAAATATTTGCCGTCTAAGACTACTGCCATGGATTTGTCTTGTACGTCAACTCTTCTTCTGACCGATTCCAGTGAGCCAGGAATCACCTCTGAACAGGCCTCATTCTCCACTTCGCCCACTTCACAAAACTTATGGTAGAAGTTAGAAGACCCAGAAACTCAGGGAGTTCCCTGGCTTGCAAAGAATTGAGATTCTGGAGACACTTCACCTTGGAGGTAACTTGAGAATTCTCTGCTGGGGTAAAGAACCTAGCCCAGCCTGGTGTTGAAGAGAGCCCTCAGGAATATAATCATCTGTGTGGATACTGGTTGACTCTTCTCTTCATTAAGAACCCAACCAAAATGTATAAGAGTTGACCTCATCAACAGTACCTGGTTCTTGAGCGTCTCTGGATGTCTTGCTACAATTAGAAGATAGAAATCAAATTCCTCAGTTTGGTAATGAGCACCACTTACACCTTGGTGCAGGTTCTTGGCAAGGTAGAAAGGCAGGCAATGAAATTGAAAATGAGACCTTCCCAGGCAAATACTAAAAAATGCAGATATTCATCTGCCACAAGAAGGTGAAGATATGCAACCTTTAAGTTGAGAGAAGCTAACCAATCACCTGTGTGGAATACCAACTTTATTGTGGCAAGTGACTCCATCTTGAATTTCTGAAGTTTTAAAACTTGTTCATACGTCTTAATCTAGAATAGGCCATAATCTCCTGATGCCTTTGTAACTAGGAACAAGGGGAAATAAAACCTAGACCCCATTGCTGAGGGGAACTGGCAAAATTGCCTCCTTCGCAAGTAGTTGAGATATGTAGTCCTGAAAGACTGAATAATTTGCTCCACTGTTGGTTCTCCCTGAAGAAATGAAAAATTGTCCTGAGACTTTTGAAAAAAGTAGGGCCAGTCTCATCTCATTGTGGCTTTGGTTGAATTTTAGGGGATCTGGAATTCTTAGCTCTAGTGGCATGAAAAAAATCACAACTGACCAGAATGCCAGGCAGACTCGTAGTCCTTCCCAGGCCTGCAGGATCTAGCCTCCTCTTTGTGCCTGGAAGAACCTATCTTGTCTTCTCTCTTGAAAACACTTAGTTTGGGGCAAAGATTTGGAAATAATATCGCCCGAAGATTTACCAAAAATACTCTTACTCTCGAAAGGAAGTTTACATAAAGTTTATTTTGTATCTGCATTCCAGGAGCGAAGCTCAATGCCCTTGTAGCCGCAGTGGTAAATGAGATATTACAGGCTGCCAATCTTGATAAATCTACTGTTACCTTAGAACAATTCCGCTGCTTACTTCAAATCAGAAATGGCTTCACAGACTGCCTTCTTAGGAGAATTTTCCATAACAGCCTAATCAATGTTCTCTGGCCAAACAGACATTGCTTTAAAAACAGAAATAGCTGCAACTGCAACAACTCCAGCTTACAAGCAGCTCCTGCTAACAGTGCTTTCTTAAATTCTGTCTGTCCATTGGATGCTTTAAAGTTAAAATGTTGTCAGTCAGAAGTGCAGTCTTTTTAGACAGACGGGCCACTGGAGCATACACAGTTAGCGTATTTTCCCAGATCTCCAGTTACTCCTAAGAAAAAGATAAAGGTTAGAAATTTTTATTCTCAACAGGAAACTCTTTAGGGCCTTTCGCCCACTCCTGGTCAATTATGTCCTTGATTCCTAACACCTGAATTAGGGAAGGAATCAATTAGCCTCAAACATTCTGAACTTTCAGTTTCCTCCTCAGAGGAATGGGATTCATAATCCCTTTAGGAACCATAGGTTGCTTTAGTGTATCAGCTACTGCGTTCTAGATCCCCTGCATAATAGACTCCAGATTGAAGGATATAGTAGAAGTGGAAGCAGACTCTCTTTCTTTATCATGCACAGCAATTCCTGAAAGCATGTCTGGCAAGTCTCTTATGCTTTATAGCAGGATTGACACATGCCCTACAGGGTCTGAAATCTGCACTCTCCTGCCTTCTGTGCCATTTTTTAGAAGCAGCAGGGACATAATGAGAGTAATAATAAATGAACAGCTCTTTTCGCAGAACCCTAAAATAAAATATAAGTATGCTGGTAGGGCACTCACCCAGTCGATTGTAAGGCAGCCTGATCCATGTTGTAGCACTGTAAGGACTCCATAGGCGCAGAACGCTGAAGCCACGCTGTTTGAGATCAAATGTCCCGCCAGTCACGTCACTTCCGGTATGCGACTGCAGGTGGCACCAGAGCACCAAAAAGGTATGCATACAAGCAAGCCTGCCCCGGCTGCAGGGGCTTCTGCACAGTAATATATCGGCAGAGCTTCGGGTCGAGGGAGCTGTTGAACTGCACCCGGTGATCGGATTACAAGAATCCATGAGTGCCCTACCTGCAACTTCTACTTACCCACAGAAGAAAACAAAGACGAGGGTAGTTGGAGGAGGAGGTACTTATGGGTATGGGAGGCGTGTTGTTTTCTTCTGCTTATCCAACAAGGAGAGAGCATACCCAAAGGTTATTATTATGCTGGCAGGGATGACCAGGAAAGCCAGTTTCAGCCAGGGCGTACCACAGAGTTTGGTCCATCTACCGCCAGTGGTGTTCTAGAAACAAAGTGAAGTTCAGGGTATTATCCATACCACACGTACTGGAGTTCCTGCAAGAAGGTTTCTCCATGGGCCCGTCATTGGGGTCCCTGAAATCACAGATCTCAGCCTTATCGGTTCTCTTCCAAAAACGTCTAGTACTATTACCCGACGTCAAGACTTTTATGCAAGGGGTAGCGCATGTGGCCCCTCCTGTTAGAGCTCCAGTCCCTGTCTGGGACCTCACAGTGCTACACGCATTACAGCACCCACCCTTTGAACTGTTAGCCTCTGTGCCCCTCCAGTGGCTCACCTTGAAAACTGTTTTCCTACTGGCCTCAGCAAGAGGTGTCTCCGAGCTTATTGCCTTATCCTGTAAATCACCCTACCTTGTCTTCCACCATGACAGAGCGGTACTTCGCAGTATCCCATCCTTTTTGCCAAAGGTTGTCTCTGAATTTCACCTCAACCAAGAAATTGTTGTGCCTTCCTTCTGTCCTGCTCCAGCAAATCTCAAGGAAAAAGCCTTGCACACACTGGATCCCATAAGGGCTTTGAAGTTCTACCTCCATAGGGTTCAAGACATTCGCAAGTCCGATTCTCTAATGGTTCTTCCATCAGGGCCACGCCAGGGTAGCTCGGCTACCAAGCAGGCCATATCCCGATGGATCAAACAAGCCATCCAGAGAGATTACACAGCAAGGGGTAAGGATCTCCCAAGCAGAGTCACCGCCCATTCCACCAGGGATGTGAGTACTTCCTGGGCATTCCGAAACCAGGCTTCGGCTGACCAGCTGACTTGGAGAAAAGGAGATTTTGTTTACTCACCTTTAAATCTCTTTCTCTTTGGTCACTTGGGGGACACAGGGCTTCCCACCCTGGATTGAGGCCTTCACTTCCGTCAGATATGATACGGTTAACAAAGTTTTTGATTGTTTATTCCAATTCTGGTTATTATTCCTGTTGACTTTGGTACAAACTGACCTATGCTCCGCCTGCTGGGGGTATAGCCAGTGAAGGAGGAGTCAGTTTTGTTTTATGGTTGTGTCCTGCCTCCTAGTGGTACTAGCTATACCAATGTCCCTGTGTCCCCCAAGTGACTGAAGAGAAAGAGATTTAACGGTGAGTAAACAAAATCTCCTTTTTCCCACAGATCTCGGCTGCATCTCAGAGGTTTAACAAGGTTACAGATTTCAGCGGATGTCTCTGGAGTTCAGCGTTGTCCACGTGGCAGTTGATTTCCTCCGTAGGTTTCTTAAGCCTGGTTTGTGCTACGATCCGTTTTTAAGAAGGTTCAATGGGTTCTGGGATTGGCATTAGCAGTTACACTTATCAATTAAAAAAGCAACTTTTATTAAGCAAATAAAAGCCCAACGCGTTTCATATGTGTTATACTTCCTCAGGGGCATGCAAGACCACTGCAAAATGTTTTGCTAAGGAAAGTAAGAAACCCACAGAAAAATTTGCAAAAAAACTTGATATTGCCTCAAGACACAAAGAGCAAGTTAAGCTGGTGGTGTGTTCAAGAGAATCTGGGGAAATGGTACTCCATTAGAGGAATACAAATACAAAAAAAACGCCAATACCTTAGTATGCTGCAATAGGGTTGATCCCAATTTATTCCGTGGTGCTACCAGACACTGCAGTTACAATCAAACGTTTCGGGAACACCCTGAAACGTTTGATTGTAACTGCAGTGTTTCGGGAACACCTGTCCCTTCCTCAGTGACTGAGGATGGGACAGGTGATCCCAAAACGTTTGATTGTAACTGCAGTGTCTGGTAGCACCATGGAATAAATCTCCTCATCTGGAAAGTTCTAAAGAAGATAGAGCTGGAAGCTGCCGATGTGGTTATAGTGGTTCCATATTGGCCAAGGAGACCGTGGTTTCCGCTGCTTCACAGATTGACTCTGGAGCAATCAAAGAAAATTTCCAAGATTTACGGGAGGCTGTTTCAGGGGATGGTGCAGTTCCAGGAGGAAGACCACTTATCCTTGATGGCATGGAGGTTGGAAGGGAGAGGCTGAGGAATTTGAATTGAAGGAGGAAGTTGTGAATTTCCTACTCAGGTCAAGAAAAGTTTTCTACTTATAAGATTTGGGACAAATTTGCACAAGAGGCAATCTCTGAGGAGCAAGATTATTGTTATCCTACAGCCTCTTTTGGTAGATTTCCTGTTCTCCGGATATGAGAGAGATGCTTCATATGAGTACCCTCAAGGTGCAGGTGTCAGTCATTTCAGCACTAACAGGAAAACATGGGCTTTAGATCCCTTGGTTCAACGATTTTTCGATTCCCTTAGGAGAGGGAGATCTTACATTCGGAATTGTTCACCACCTTGGGATTTGCCTTTTGTCTTGTACATGTTGACAAAACCACCCTTTGAGCCACTAGAAGAAAATTCCTTATGGAATCTTACCCTGAAAGTGGTTCTGCCAGTGGCTGTGACTTCAGCATGTAGGGTAGGTGAATCAGCTTCACTGTCCTCGTCTGAGCCATTTACAGTGATACAGGCAAGGTGGTGCTTAAGCCTGACTTCAAGTTTCTACCAAAAGTAGTATCCAAGTTCAATATGGATTTGGAGGTGTAACTTCATTACTTTATAAGTTCAGGTAAGTGACCGCAGCCTTAGAGCATGTATTGGGGATCATCAAAAAGAAGAAGCATCTTCAAAGACATCTCTGCTTATAGGGCTGTTAGAAAATCAGCTCCTAACATAATGTAGAAGTTGTAATTATTTATTAATCTTTAGTTCCCCTTTAAAATTCAGGGTGCTGAATTGTGTGGAGTGTATGTGAGGGGATATCTCTGTTAGCATATTAGGGGGAAGCCAGTAGTCAGAATCAATGCTCTTTTGCTGTCCTTGGTCCTCCTGAAGGCAAGTTGAGGGACAGTTTTTGGGCTGGATTTGGCCTCCATCAGAACAAGGTTTAAGTTGAGGGCTGGACCCCAAATCTTTAAGGGGCAACACTGTTTGTTTAAAAACACCACTAGGTAAACTGATAAAAACCGCTATTGGTACAAAGCTGCAGGCTGATGAAGCCGTTTTGAGTGGTAGGTGGACGGTGGGGGACAGCTCCCATCCGGTCCCAACGTAGCTAGGTAGAATTGGCTATTAGGTTAATCGGACTTGAGAAGGGTGGGGGGCCTACAATGCTGAACACTATAGCGGATGGAATTTTTCATATTGAGTAGTGGCTTGTATTCACAAGCACTAGTCACCCCGTTACCTCCACTTAAAGTGTACTTTTAAGGGAATTGCTCTGCACTGCATGATCGAGGACATGCAGTGAGTCTGGTGTCACGTGTGGCGTTGTGTATGGGCTTGGCCCGAGTTGATTTTAATTTAATTTATTAAAAGTTACGTTTTACTACGATTATTAGTAATCAGTCACTCTATTCTTCTTCACCTGAACGGGTTTGAATCTAAGTAGAGGGCTGCTTCCCAGATCTTTTAGGGGCGCAGTCAGAAGCTTGATATTCTTTGTGAAGCCTTTAATCCAGGGCCGCTCCGGCCATGAGGCAAGGTGAGAATCTTACTCAGGCGGCACGGAGCGGCCAGTTACCAAGGACGGCAAAAAGCCGCCTTTGGTAACTTTAAGAGACGAATTTCCGTTTTTTTTTAAAACGGAAATTCTGCTCTTATAGTGCAGTGAGCGCTATTCCACCTGCTCCGACGCTGGAAGTTAGAAGAGCGGAGCAGGAGGGGGGGCCGCATTGGGGCTGCTGCCTCAGGCGGCAGCAGCCCCTGAAACGTGCCTGCTTTAATCCACCAATAAAACACCTGCATAGCTTAGGGGTACATTTACTTAGCTCGGGTGAAGGATTAGAATAAAAAATACTTTGAATTTCGAAGTATTTTTTTGGCTACTTCGACCATCGAATTGGCTACTTCGACCTTCGACTACGACTTTGAATCGAACGATTCGAACTAAAAATCGTTTGACTATTCGACCATTCGATAGTCGGAGTACTGTCTCTTTAAAAAAAACTTCGACCACCTACTTCGCCACCAAAAACCTACCGAGCACCAATGTTAGCCTATGGGGAAGGTCCCCATAGGCTTTCTAGGCAATTTGGGATCGAAGGAAAGTAGTTTGATCGATGAATTAAAATCGTTCGAATCGTTCGAAGTAATTGCGCTAAATCTTTCGACTTCGATATTCGAAGGAATTAACTTCGAGGGTTAATTAACCTTAACCTTTTTCTGTTTGTCCCTTTTTGCCATTGGAAATTTCATGGGCAACTAAACCTAAACCTTGTCATGTCATTTAAAGGGGTTGTTCGCCTTTAAATGAACTTTTAGTATAATGTAGAGTGATATTCGGAGACAATTTGCAATTGGTTTTCATTTTTTATTATACGTGGTTTCTGAGTTATTTAGCTTTTAATTCAGCAGCTCTCCAGTGTGCAATTTCAGCCATCTGGTTGCTAGGGGAATTTGGACCCCAGCAACCAGATGGCTTGCATTTATTTAAATAAGAGACTGGAATCTGAATAGGAGAGGCCTGAACAGAAAGAGGAGTAATAAAAAGTAACAATAACAATACATGTGTTGCCTTAGAGAGCATTTGTTTTTTTAGATGGGGTCAGCGACCCCCATTTGAAAGCTGGAAAGCGTCAGAAGAAAAGGCAAATAGTTAAAAAACTGTGAAAAAAAAAATGAAGGCGAATTAAAAAGTTTCTTGGAATGAAAACATATGTGCAGCATCGATAACTTGCCAAACCCGAGCCAGAAAGTCATCGCCTTAAAGAACAGGCTGTTTTTATAACTCACTCTTGAGTAGAGGTCCCTCCCGGCACTGGCGTCTCCAATCAAGTTCCCGGACTGAGCAACGCGTCATCCATCTTCAGCCAATGGCGATTGGGAAAGCACGACGTACCGCCGCCCCCTAATTGCTTTGCACCTATCCGTGTTGCGGGGAGTGCAGTCCAGGTCAGCTTCATCTACATGTTGTTCGGCGCTCTGACGGAGGAATTGTATCTGATGTAAGTGTAGAATTATGTGGTGGGTGGGGAAGGAGAATCTGCTGACAAATTGCTGCGTCCCTAGTGCTGTCAGAATCTTAAGCGCGTTCTTTTTGGGTATGACGTTCACTGCTACGTCATTTCCCGGTGTCCAGAATGAGCCAATGTGGTCCAGGTCACCTGACCCATACCGGAAGTGCTTTGCCTGTGTCCTTAGTTCAGATGCTTCCCAGCTCCTTCTCATAAGGTGAGGAATTGTCTCCTGTCGTTTTTCTTTATCCTGCCTGTCATTGGTGCATTGTTCCCCAGGGCTGCTATTAGGGGCGGCCACAGAGGGCTATTGGCCAACAAAGGGAACTCTTTCTCTACCACTCTCTGTCTCTCCCTCCCTCTCTCTATCACTCTCCCTCCCAATCTCTGTGTCTCTCTCTCTCTCTCCCACCTCTCACTCTCCCCCCCTCCACTCTCACCCCACATGTAAAGAAGCTCATAGTCTGTGGGGATCAGGGAAAGGTTGCTGAACAGTTGGGGAGTTGTTCCTCATGCAGCTTGTTTAGTCCTATGTGGGGGCTACAGACCGTGGCATAACTACACCTTACTGGGCCCCACAGCTAATTTATTTTAGGGCCCCCTCACAGCTTAGGGCCCCTAACAGCTAATTCATTTTAGCCCCCCCCCCTCATTTTAGGGTCCCCTCCCCACAGCTAATTAATTTTAGGGCCCCCCACAGCTAATTAATTTTAGGGCCCCTCACAGCTAATTAATTTTAGGCCCTCCATCCCCACAGCTAATTCATTTTAGGGCCCCTCACAGTTAATTCATTTTAGGGCCCCCACAGCTACCTTGTTGGTGTGCACAAGGTATTTGATGTAACCAGACAGTCTCTGTCTGTGTAGGCTCAAATAAGGAGATTTTTTTTTTTAAAAAAAAAATGCAATTTAATAAAGCCCAACACATGGGGGGGAGGCAAGAAAGCTCTTGATCTCTTATCTTGCAGTGCTGGGCAGCTGTGTACATACTCACATGATCAATGAACTAGTTACTTGGAACCAGTTTTTCAGGCTCTGCGTATGTTTTACATCGACCCTAATATATTTTAGATAAACAGTTGTATGTATTGTTTTTTTTTGTCTGTGTACTCTATAACAAAGCTGTTTTGAGTAGCAGTACTTTCCACAACTATTCATGGCTTTGTGTTGAATGCAGTCTGTATGTACACACCTACTGATGCACACACATATATAAAAACATCATATTACACCGCGCTATTTATTGAGCCAATGTTTTGGCTTTGGTTTGAGACCAAATCGTTGGCTCGATAAATGTGGTTTTTTTCACCACTAAAGACCTGTGAGTGCGGTGTAATATGATGTTTTATCATCTCCAGACTGCGGCACCCAGGCATGTGCACACTTCTAACTGTTCTGTACACACCCGCACTAAACTAACTGTAGATCTTAAGTTTCCAATAATCTTGGACATTATGCTTGTTGAAGAAATCATCCAAGCAGATACATAAGGCATTAAAAATATCAGCCATCCCAAGCTCACCCGGCAGGGCATTTCGGAACCTCAATGTGCCGTGAAGATCCATTTTAGTGCTTGAAATGAAAGTTTACTGCTTAATCCTATTCTAAATGGGAGCTTCTGCTTCTTTATTCATTTCTATGGGGAAAAAGATCCCCTTCACTATCTGTCTACACTTTACTTTACATTATACATTATAATCACGTCCACTTGCTAGAAACCAACCCCAACCATGACCGTTTACCCTTATAATTTAAATATTCCATAACCTTTCCTAATTTAGCTGCACTCTCTCCATCTCATTAATATCCTTTATTCCTAATATCCTATCATTCTTTTTTTTTATATTTATAATATATCATATTATTCTTAAGGACTACAGCCCAAAACTCCCTCCACTCATACTCTAGGCGAGGCCTTACCAGGGACCTATATAGAGGCAAAATGATGGTTTCATCCCTTGAAATATTTCTTTCCCTTGCAGGTGTATTTTCAGGAGGTGAAGGTGCAGCTTGTGAAAGGTGACTAACCAACAAAAAGCAGGGGCAAAATGCAGGTGTGTATAACAATTTGTATTGTATCAATTTGTATTGTGTGGCTACGGTGCTGTGTTTAAATTTGGGGATCAACTATTGGAAACGCCTCTTGTTTAAAGAAGAACTACTAAAGAAGTAGTTAGAAATGTTTTACATTATGTTTTGTGCTTCTGTACCAAAACCACAGAACTTTAGCAGGGAAGATTTGTGTCTCCAAAGATGCCCCAGTAGCTCCCCATCTTCTTTTCTGCTGATTCACTGCACATGCTCTGTGCTGCTGTCACTTACTGAGCTTAGGGACCCACTCACAATATACAGTACACATAGAATACAAATGTCACAATATAAGGCTGATTAGTAATTAATACAGATAATTACTACATGGCAGCACAGAAACCAGTGTAACTAGCATCAGAATTTAATAATCAGCCCTGTAGCATCAGCTTATATTACAGACAAACCTAATTTTCTGCTTTTCTGCTAATTTTCCGCTTAGCTTCTCAACAGCTGCTCAGAGCCCACTGAGCATGTGAGTGTCACAGACACTTTCCAAGATGGTGACCCCCTGGATCATTGCCGCTATTGACCAGCTGAAACTTTAGGCCGGTGCAATAAATTCAGTGTATAAAATATGGCATTTTAGTTAATAATAAAGATGCAAACTGAATCTCATTGCAATAAGTCATATCAGTGATATCAACATATTTAAGTTGGTACAGAGCAATGCAATGGTGAAAGCAAATGTCTGGCTGCAGCTGGTTATTTATAGTGGGGGTTGCCCTCATTTTCATAACAAGAAATGGAAATGGGCAAGTATGTCTGGTATGAAGTGTCACTGTGATGTATACTGTGTAAACTCATTAAGCCGCCCAAACTTGCCTTGATTGTGTTGAATCATCAGGAGTTGTTACAGATAAAAGTTAACCTTTTTCCCCCCAACCAATAGGTGCACGAAAGGTCACACACAGGGGGCCACGCATGTCCATGTAACCATGGCAGTGAGAAGAAGGCACCAGCAGCAGGTATTGGCTTTATATGATTTATTTACGGTTAAGTTAGCACATGGGTAAGATGCATTCCCATGACAGCAGGCAGAATATGTCAGAACAGAGGTACCACTCTCTGTAACTCACAACTCTGTGGGACTAGACCCCTCTGATGGAAACTTACAGGGGAGGAGTAGGGATTCTTTAACTCAGGTGGTGGGTGGGACTGCTTACTGCAGCTATAAACTAAAGTAGTACTTATGTGTTATCTACTGTGTATCCTGTGCTTGAATGACTGCCCCCATGGCTACACAGCAGCTCGTATATAAACTATAGTAGTACTTATCTGTTATCTACTGTGTATCCTGTGCTTGAATGGCTGCCCCCATGGCTACACAGCAGCTTGTTTATATAAACTATAGTAGTACTTATCTGTTGTCTACTGTGTATCCTGTACTTGAATGCTGCCCCCATGGCTACACAGCAGCTTGTTTATATAAACTATAGTAGTACTTATCTGTTATCTAATGTGTATCCTGTGCTTGAATGACTGCCCCCATGGCTACACAGCAGCTGGTATATAAACTACAGTAGTACTTATCTGTTATCTACTGTGTATCCTGTGCTTGAATGGCTGTCCCCATGGCTACACAGCAGCTTGTTTATATAAACTATAGTAGTATATTTGCTGTTATCTACTGTGTATCCTGTACTTGAATGGCTGCCCCCATGGCTACACAGCAGCTTGTTTATATAAACTATAGTAGTACTTATCTGTTATCTACTATCTATCCTATACTTGAATGCTGCCCCCATGGCTACACAGCAGCTTGTTTATATAAATTATATTAGTACTTATCTGTTATCTACTGTGTATCCTGTGCTTGAATGACTGCCCCATGGCTACACAGCAGCTTGTTTATATAAACTATAGTAGTACTTATCAGTTATCTATTGTGTACCCTGTGCTTGAATGACTGCCCCATGGCTACACAGCAGCTTGTATATAAACTACAGTAGTGTTTCTAAAACAAACAAGCCAATTTTACCAGTGCAGCACAACAATACATTGTATTTTCATTACTTTAAGACACTTTTATTTTTTGGTTTTAATGTTCCTTTAACATAAGCAGTGGGGTGGATAGAACACTGATGGCATATTACAGAGGAGGCACTATGAGTCTGTAGCACTGGATGGGACTGTTGTGACACAGCTCTGGGGTAAATGTGTTGGGCCAAATTCAAGACAGACATTGGGCTCACCCAATAGTGGCACACCTTGGTGCAGCCTGTTCTGCTTTTGTGACAGGGAGGTTTGGGTCTCCTTTTTTTTTTTTAAAACATGAGTTATTCATGGACATTTGTTCAGGAATGTATTGGTTCAAAGTACAAACAGGGCATGGCTTTTATCTGGAAGTAATAATTTCCCACACTGCCGAATCTCCTAGGGAATTTCAAGGAAAACTGTGGATGATATTCGGAAGGGGTTTGTTACAGTGAGAGCTGTGAAGATGTGGAATTGTCTCCCTGAATCAGTGGTACAGGCTGATACATTAGATAGCTTTAAGAAGGAGTTGGATGGTGTTTAGCAAGTGAGAGAATACAGGGATATGGAAGATAGCTCATAGTACAAGTTGATCCAGGGACTAATCCAATTGCCATTTTGGAGTCAGGAAGGAATTGGAGAGGCTTCAGATGGGGTTTTTTTTGCCTTCCTCTGGATCAACTGTCAGGCAGGTTAATTTAAAGAACATGTCAACGCAAAAAATAATTTTTGCCTAATAAAAGAAAACACAATTATAAGGAATTTCCAATATGATTATATTAAAAATTGTTAGAGCTTTAAAAGTTATGTGTAAATGTAATTGATACTGAAAACAGCATATCTTAACATCCTGTTACTTTTTAAACAATGTTGCAAAAGTTTGTCTCCTCCAGCAAGATGGGTCTGTCAGTCTGTTGGCTTGTGTTAACTTGTTTCAAAATCCAGAGCCACCTGGTAGAGTCCTGCATCGGGTCGAAAACCCGCCAAATACCCAGTTGGGCAAAAAGACCCAGATTCCTTTGCCGTGTAGGCAGTCTGTGGGTAACCCGGCTGGGTACCTAATAAAGGTGCAGGTTTGATTCCTCCCACCCTCCCTTGTGGTTCTTTCAGTTTTTAAAAGAATTTTGTGAAGATTCGGTGCCAAAGTTAGTTGGCATATTGTGGGTCGGGTAGAGGGTACATGCAGATCCAATCGCGGGTTCGGTTGCAGGTACCAGTTGGCTACAGGTTTAAAAAAAAAAAATGGACCCGCGCAGGACTCTACCACTAGGGCAGACAATAGAGAGGGGCAGACAATAGAGAGGGGCAGACAAACACTACTTTCAATAGCAATACAAATAACTTACAAACCATAGCAAATGTGTATTGAATGCATATTGCAGAGTTGCTTAGAATTTTTCTCTTTTATTAGGCAAAACATTATTTTTTGGGTTGACACGTCCTTTAATAGTAACAACAAATAGGTAAAATATCTTTTGCATAGGGAGAAAATATTCGTTTCTATTGAGAAAAAAATGTACCTCCTGCTCTGCCTCAGATTAAACTGCGTCTGGCCTACTGTCATAAAGCTAAATTGTTTGTGGGGATAGTAACCATGGGAAGGCACCCACATAATGATAATCACTATGAAATCACATGGCTGCCATTGTCTTGCAGCTGCAAGTTTTAGGAAATCTGTGCAACCAGCCCAGAGGTCATTATGCCACTCGATCAGAGCTTCCCAGGCTTGAGTTATACAGGATAGAAACCTATTATATTGTGGAGGGCTCAAAACCTCCAAAAAAACACCTTCATTGTGGTGTCAGGTGCTGTACTAAAAGACCCACGCCTGCCATGGGGCCATATCCATCTGAAAAAAAGAATTACCAGCAGCACACTGTGTGAGTTGTAGTTGTACAAAAAGATTTATTCTGCCCAAAAACATACAATAAAGGCAACGTTTCCGGCCTACAAGACCCTTTATCAAGCTTGATAAAGGGTCTTGTAGGCCTAAAAAGTTGCCTTTTGTATGTTTTTGGGCTGAATAAATCTTTTTGTACAACTCGCATAGTGTGCTGCTGGTAATTCTTTTTGATTTATACAGTATGACACACACATTTTATTATAGCCCATGCCTCTAACTTTGGTGTATGTGAGAATTGGCCGCTGGACAGCGATGACAAGGAACGAGGCAAGTAAGCACATTACTGTCCCTGGTAGTTTGTGTTGGCCGAGTTGTTGTGCCCTCTTTGCCTGTAATACTAGATAACCTCTTCTATGAACTGCAATAATCTGTAACCTCACACCAGGAAATAAAAATCACCTGGAACTGACAACACATATTGGATTGGAGTTACTGCACTTTGTCAACAAACACAGTTTGGATTTATAATGATCTTTTGAAGTTGACCTTTAATAAATCACTGTTGGCGTCAGAGTCAAAGGGAAAGCTGACACGACCAGTGCATGAAGCACAACACTGCAGCAATGTTTTTTGATTTGAACAATGTTTTTGTATTTGTTTCAGGGAAGGTCTATTCTGAGGGAGGCTCAGCTCGAATGTCCCTTCTTATCTTGGTCTCTATATTCCTTTGTGCAGCCTCGGTCATGTTTCTGGTCTACAAGCACTTTCCACAGCTCAGCGAGTAAGTTTGTGTGGAATAACCTTTCTATCCACCAAAGGGTTAATTTAGTGGAGTGGAATTATCACAAGTGCTGGGTCTCGTGTGATTATGGGGTGAGGTAGGATATTACCCAGAATCCCTGGCTGTGAGGTGAGCGCTGGGTGCTGTGTGATTATGGGGTAAGGTGGGATATTACACAGAATCCCTGGCTGTGAGGTGAGCACTGGGTGCCGTGTGATTATGGGGTAAGGTGGGATATTACCCAGAATCCCTGGCTGTGAGCTGCACTGGGTGCCGTATGATTATGGGGTAAGGTGGGATATTACCCTGAATCCCTGGATCTGTAATGTAGGGAACAATAAGATTCATTCATGTCTGCAGGTTTCATGCCATAAAATATAAACTTGTATCAGTGAAGTGGAACAGTCTGTGCTGTGAGCAGATTACACTTAAGCCCCAGTTGTCGGTGCATTACTTGATACCCAGTTGACCTTGTCCCATCTTGTCTCACTCCGTTTCCTTCTTCCCACAGAGAAGAGCGAGAGAATATAAAAGTCCCACGAGACATGGACGACGCAAAGGCTTTGGGCAAAGTCCTTTCCAAATACAAAGACACTTTCTATGTGGAGGTGTTGGTGGCTTATTTCACCACTTATATATTGTATCCTTTTTACCCATCAGGCCTTGGGACTGGGGTGGTTTTGATTTGTTGGTGACACCAATCTGGCCCAAGTAGCAGTTGCCACACGGACTGGAAATTAGACATATGAGACCCCACTTGGCTCCAGGGACCAGTGGGAAGTCGTTGAGTGTGGGTTCTGCTCAGCACAGAATGTCTTGTAGCCGGTCCAATACCTGGAAGCAGTAACATTGGCTGAAGCTCCCATCTCTGCTCCCTGGCATTGGAGTAGTGTCAATACATTTATTCCTGATGCCCCACAGGGTTTATGTTTTACACTGTACTGTTTCTATATTTGTTTATCTACACAAATCCTTCACTGAGATGCATCCAGCTTGCAGACGTTTGCCATCCCAGGCTCCATCTTTCTCAGTATCCTCTCGGGGTTCCTGTACCCCTTCCCTCTGGCTCTATTTCTTGTCTGTTTGGTAAGTCACTCGGCAGCTTGACTACAGCTTAGGGCCACACAGGCCTCTGTTTGGCTTTGATTACAGTCCTATTTAGTCTGAACAAATCACTGGGTTTAGTTGCTGTTCTCACTCTCACGTGTTCATGTCAACAATGTATTCCAACCATGGAGAAAAGATCATGTCACATAGTATGACGCATGTCACATAGTATGACGCATGTCACATAGTATGACGCATGTCACATAGTATGACGCATGTCACATAGTATGGGTAAGACTTTCAGACCCTCCCTATGGGCTATGAACTACTCAACTGAACCAGATTAAACTAAGGAGAATTCAACCCGTAATTTAAAAAAACCCTACCCCAAGATGGTGACCCCCTGTGACAAGTTTAAAGTCCTGGATCATTGCTGCTATTGACAAGCTGAAACTTTAGGCTGGTGCAACACGTTCTGTATATAAAATATGGCATTTGTAGCCCCATTCATTTTTAGGGTTTAGTTGTCCTTTAAATGAGGGGTCTAGGGTGATGTCCGACTTATTACATGTAGTGGGGCCAATTCATTGTTCTATAAAATGTTTGAGGGACAGATTGAATTAAAATAATGATGTCATAAAGTGAATTCTATGGAGCCTTTAAGCTGATTATCTTCGGCCCTCCAATTGGACAGTTGGCTAATGACGAATCCTATCCCAGTGCAGAGAGTGAGGCTGATATGATACGACTGTATTCATGCAAATGTGTTTCCTTCTTTCCCCTCCTGTTTGCTCATTTGCCCTTTGGCTATGCAGTGCTCTGGACTCGGGGCCTCATTCTGCTACTTGCTCTCGTATGTCGTCGGCCGACCGGTCGTCTACAAATACCTATCGGATAAAGCAATAAAATGGTCAGAGCAGGTAAGTAAAAACTCTTAAAGGGGTGGTTCACCGTCAGGTTAATTTTTAGTATGTTATAGAATGGCTAATTCTAAGCAACTTTTCAATTGGTCTTCATTATTTATTTTTTAAAGTTTAATTATTTGCCCTTTTCCAGCTTTCAAATGGGGGTCTCTGACTCCATCTAAAAATCAAATGCTCTGTAATGGCAGTGGCACAAGGGAAAACTTGTCGTACGTGATTTTTTAGACGCGGCTGCGGGCGGCAAAACTCCCGAAAAAAAATGCCTCTCCATTGCCGGTATTCGGCAGTATGTCCAACTAATCACTAAATTGTCCGAAGTTTCCTGTGGAGGTATCTTCAGGCAATTAAGCGATCAGTTGGACATACCACCAGCTATTTCAATTACTGGCAATAGTGAGGCATTTCCGGGAGATTTGTCGCCCACAGCCGTGTCTAAAAAATCACGGGCGACAAATCTTCCTGTGTGTCACTGCCCTAAGGCTACAAATTTATGGTTATTACTCATCTTACTATTCAGGCCTCTCATATTCATATTCCAGTCTCTTATTCAAATCAATGCATGGTTGCTAGGGTAATTTGGACCCCAGCAAGAAAATGGCTGAAATAGCAAACTGGAGAGTTGTTGAATAAAAAGCAAAATAACTCAAAAACCACAAATAATAAAAAATGAAAACCAATTGTAAATTGTATCAGAATATCCCTCTCTACATCATAGTAAAAAGTTAGCGCAAAGGTGAAAACCATTTAACCCAAATCCCCCACAGTGTCTATGTTTATGGGCAAAAACCTCCGGATAATGAAATTTAAAAACACAAGCTCAGGGGCTGGTATTTTTTTTTTGGAGGGGGGGGGGTTGTAATTTTTGTGTCACAGATGTTGAATTCGGATCCTAGTGATTATGAAATTAATTTATAGCACATGTCCTGCTCTTTATAACATTCTAATCCATGAACCCTGCAGCTGTGGTGTAACCCCAGTAGACCTGTGCTGTTTAGCAGCTTGGCCATTGAGTGCTACACAAGCTTTTCCAACCCACCACACTGTGTGTCATTCGGTTACTTTCAGGCACACAAAGCTATTTGTCACTGCTGCCTCTTCTCAAATCCAGATTCTTACATCAGAAATTTTCCTCAATGCTTGTCCTACTTAATTCAGTCGAAGGATAGGTGTTGGGGAGAAACCACTTTACTGTCCTTTTCCACCTGTATCTGATTCCTGATCAAGTCCACGGCACAAAGGAACTCCAGATATCACTCCTTAGTGCTCATTTACCCAGCACTTGCTTCCCTAGCTTGCACATCTGAATGAAGCACATGAGTGGGGAGGGGGGACACCAACTCATCTACCCCAGCCAGCCTCTCGTGAATAAGTGCTGCAGCATGCAGTATTCATGGAGGGAGCACTCCATTCTGGAGTGCAAAGGATTACACTGGTGGTAGTATGCTCCTGTTTTTTTGCACTCTGCACCCTGCCCTCCATGTTATGCCTCTTTATAGGTCCCTGGTAAGGCCTCATCTGGAGTATGCAGTGCAGTTTTGGACTCCAGTCCTTAAGAGGGATATAAATGAGCTGGAGAGAGTGCAGAGACTAAGTGCAACTAAATTGGTTAGAGGGACGGAAGACTTAAATTATGAGGGTAGACTGTCAAGGTTGGGGTTATTTTCTCAAGACGCTTGCGAGGTGACATGATTACACTTTACAAGTACATTAGAAGACATTATAGACAAATAGCAGGGGACCTTTTTACCCATAAAGTGGATCACCGTACCAGAGGCCACCCCTTTAGACTACAAGAAAATAACTTTCATTTGAAGCAACGTAGGGGGTTCTTCACATTGAGGACAGTGAGGTTGTGGAATGCACTGCCGGGTGATGTTGTGATTCAGTTAATGACTATAAGAGGGACTTGGATGATTTTTTGGACAGACATAATATCAAAGGCTATTGTGATACTAAACTCTATAGTTAGTATAGATATGAGTATATATAATTTATGTGAAAGTAAGGGAGGGGTTTGTGTATGGATGCTGGGTTTTTATTTGGAGGGTTGAACTTAATGGACTTTGTCTTTTTCAACCCAATATAACTATGTAACTATGTTAAAAATGACCCCTGCTGGGTTGCCACAAAAGCTGGTATTGGTTTAATAGCAACACATTGTGCCACAGATGAACTGTTCCTTTACCCCACTATAAAGTGCTGCCTGTGGTTCTTCCTTAGAGGTATGTGAGTGCCTGTATCCCATTGTCATAAGAATAAAACATTAACCCCAATATATAATAAAAGGCATTAAAGGAGAACTCAACCCCCCACAAATAAAAACCCCTACCCAGTACCCTACATAGCCCCCCCTCCCTGCTCTCCGCCTGCATAGGTGATAAAAAAGTGCCTGTAATCCTTAACTCGCCTATAAGTGCAGAGTAAGCTCGGTGGCACCATCTTCCTTCCCTGCGGCAAGTTTTGACGCATGCGCAGTTGCTACGAACCAGAAGACTGCTCCAACTGCGCATGCACCAATATGGTGCTTACTTCCCAAATACATCCAAAGAGCCGGAAGATGGCACCCATGAGCTCCACTGCACTTACTTTGCACCTATAGAAGAGTAAGGGATTAGGGGCACATATAGTGTTATCAGGTTGGGGGGGCTATGTAGGGTACTGGGTAGGAGTTTTAAATTCGTGGTGGTTGAGTTCTTCTTTAAGTTTGCCCAGAAGCAGTAACCCAAAGCAACCAATAAGTTGTTTTTCTTTTTAAAAGGTTAACAGTAAATGCTTCCTGCTGATTGGTTGCTATGGATCACTTATACAGTGACATAACTCTATAAAAGACTTAATGATCCGTTAGAAAAGCAAAAGCTTTGGTGCTAGTGAGGGTCCGTGTCTACTGTACCCGCTGCACAGGCTCATGTCCGTGTTGCTTTATTTCCAGGTGGAGCGGCACCGAGAACACCTCATCAACTACATCATATTTCTGAGGATAACGCCGTTTCTTCCAAACTGGTTCATCAACATCACGTCCCCGGTCATAAACGTTCCTCTCAAAGTCTTCTTCCTGGGAACATTCATAGGTAAGAGCTTGTTTCATGGCGGCATCCTTGAGCCCCCTGCCTGGCTCCATCCAGGGGGCTCAACCTCTGCAGCCTTGATATGGTGATAATAGTTCCATTGTAGAGTTTCTCATAGAAATTCTTATTATTTCTGCTGCAGGGGTTGCGCCTCCCTCTTTCGTGGCAATCAAGGCCGGGACTACCCTGTACCAACTCACGACTGCGGGGGAGGCGGTGTCATGGAACTCGGTCATCATCCTCATGGTGTTAGCTGTACTCTCCATACTGCCGGCCATTTTCCAAAAGAAACTGAAGCAAAAGTTTGAGTAACGCCTTGTACATATCTGCACCTCTTATGCTCAGGACCACGTCCTTCCAGGCTCCTACTCCCGTCGGACTCCGTATAAACTCATAACCTTTTTATAATTTAATTTAATGACTGTTTCCGGTTCCTTGGCCCGGTGATATATTAAATTATTTAATCTTCCTCTTATTTTTGTTGCCCTTTTAAGGGCCAAGCTGTACATTTCATGGATCTTCAGCCTTCCGCTATGGAACAGAACGGTTCAGTGGAACTGGCCCATTGGTGTGCAGGACCTGAAGGAGTGGGAATCAAGCAGTTTTGTGGTTCCACAATGAACAATTTCATGTTGCTGCTTTCCACTTCCAGTGGGATTTTTCCTTTTTGGTTGGACTCTTGGGCAGGATTGGATCTCAGTGTGAGAACTCACTTAGCACCGCCTCATGCTTCTTACAGGACTAACCCGGCACCAGGATCACTGACACCAGAGGTGTACAATTGCCCACTTACTTTGGGGGCCAAATTAATATGATGTCATAGAAAGAAGCCTTAAAGGAAAACTATACCCGCAAAATGAATACTTAAGCAACAGATAGTTTATATCAAATTGAATGACATATTAAAGAATCTTACCAAACTGGAATATATATTTACATAAATATTGCCCTTTTACATCTCTTGCCTTGAACCACCATTTCGTGACTCTATCTGTGCTGCCTCAGAGATCACCTGACCAGAAATACTACAACACTAACTGTAACAGGAAGAAGTGAGGAAGCAAAAGGCAGAACTATGTCTGTTAATTGGCTAATGTGACCTAACATGTGGTTTGTATGTGTGCACAGTGAATCGTACGATCTCAGGGGGCGGCCCTTATTTTTTAAAATGGCAATTTTCTATTTATGATTACCTAATGGCACATACTACTAAAAAAGTATATTATTATGATAATGGTTCATTTGCATGAAGCAGGGTTTTACACATGAGCTGTTTTACTCAGTATCTTTTAATAGAGACCTACATTGTTTGGGGGGTATAGTTTTCCTTTAAGTAGATGGTGGGGCAAAATAAAAAAATCCCCTTTTAAGGGCCTGACCATCCTGCGTTAGCGAGTGGTGTGAAGGTTATGCTTGAGCTACTGGGTAGCATGGGGCATTCCAGCTCAAAGGAAAACTTGTGGTCAGGAAGAACTGTAAACAAGTTGTTTCCTTAAAGGAGAACTAAAGCTATATTAAAACTAAGCTAGAAATACTGCACATTATATTTTGGATTTCTGTACCAGCCCAAGGCAACCACAATGCTTTAGCAGGGAAGTTCTGTGCTCCCCATGATCTCCTGATTCACAGAAGACACTTACCTATATACCTCTATTACCTGTCTACAATACAAGGCTAATTCATAATTCATTTAGATTCACATTACATGGCACCATAAACATCAGTGCAGTCTGCATCCGAATGTAATAATCAGCCCTGTGGAATCCGTTTCTATGACTGATGCAACCTCACTTGCTCTGCTAATGGTTTGATGATTTCCCACACTCCCTAAGCTTCACTTCCCAATAGCTGCCCACTGAGCATGTGCAGTGCCACTGACACACAAAAGATGGAGTAACGATCCAAGCTGGGGTCAACAAAATCATTCTAGTTATAGGGCTGCTGAACCTCTGGTCAGTTCATTATATAAAATACAGCATTTCAAACAGTCTTTTTTTCAGCTTTTAAAGGGGACGGGGGGTGAATGTGAGACCCAAAAAGGTGCAATACAGAGTCCCTTTTAAAGACCTGGTACTATTCAGCATGTATAGTTGCTACACTTAACCATTCAGCTGCCAGTTCACCTGGCCTATGCACAATTGGTTTGAGCTGCCAGTACCTGGGTTTGATTGAACACCAGCTGTCGGTTCTTACATTGTGGGGATCAGAAGAATATCCAGATAAAGGAACGGTTTCACATAGACTCTTGCTTTCCAGGCATTGCTGAACTACTACTACTACCTCCAAGCTGCTGGGAGTTGCCATGGCGCCAATGTATCTTTACAGTGTAACAATGGATGTACCAGAGGAATTGAGAGTTGTACCAACAAGAGTATTTGCATAGGGCTCCTTTATTCCCAGTTGGGGTCTGTTGTCACTGAGCTGTATAGCGCCACCTTGTGTCTAGTGCTGACACTGTATGAAATGACCTTCATGCGATAGAGCAGCACTGGGTCTAAAGTAGTTTATTATTCATAGAGGTGCCATTCGGTATTAGAAAATATAGTGGTTATATTACCCCCCCCCCTTTACTGCCTCCTCTCCAACCATTCCCCATAACTGATCCCTTCCATTCCCTTTATCAGCTTAGTCGCTCTTCTCTGTACTTTCCTCTATTTCATTACTGTCCCTTTTATATATATATATATAGTGATTATATCCCCCTTAACTGTCTCTTCCCCAGTGTAACCAATCCTAACTTGCCTTTCCCATAACTGGACAGTTAGATTTTGGAGTAATAAAAGTGAAATATGGTGGGGGGTTAGAAATGGCTTGGGTGCTGTGCAAAAGGTGGGTGCTTTGACTTCCCTCATGGGTATTTTCTGTTCTGGCAGGTGGGTGTCACCAGGTAATACTTGCACAGCTAGTGAGGCTCAAGCACCCCCTTAAATGGGTGAGGCTAGTTGACCCAAAACCCATGTGTTGGATAGAAATGTGGGTGACCTTTGTGAGGTCAGGTGAGACTGGGGAAGTTCACTCCTCCCCTGCACTGGAAGATTCCAGAGGTGCGCACAGAAATAGGGGCAGGGAGACATGAGGATAGCCTGGGTGTCCCACCATGGTTTGCTGGTGAGGGTCAGGTGCTGGTTGAGTTTTATATGAGCTGCACATCATTAGTGAGAGCCAATTAAGCACAGGAAGACACAGATAGGGGTCGTCTGCCATTCAGGAAGAGGCAGGCTCACACTGGGATTGCTGGAAACCAGGAAAAAACCCAGTGGGCCGGGTGGGCCCCCAGCCTTTGTTGGCCCTGCCGGCCTAGATCCTCTCGCTGCAGCTGGTAGAGCCGTCACTCCTTCCTGACCCCCCCGCATAAATTAATAACACACTTGACAGAGGTACGTGTCGATCAGAGGGGGATTAGTGGGGGGGGGGTAGTCCTTTCCCATTCATAGGGTTACCATCTGCCATCGGTTTCGACCCGAACAGTTCGATCTTTCTAAGGCCAGTTTGGGTCTGAACTTTCTGTTCGGTTTTCAGCCTTATGAAACCAGAACAATAATCTGCCCAAAACTGTACATGAAAAGCAGTTAAATACTAAGACAGAAAAAAACCCGCGGCTCTATCCAAAAAGCAGATACTCCCAATTTCCAATAAAAAACACAAAGCTCATCCGGCATGTGAGTGCATGGCCCCAGATCTGTCTCTTTAGGGTGTTGCATTATATGCAAGTTAATTTAAATAATATAAGTGTTGTTTCACACCGATGAAGAAAGGTGGCTGCAGCGCTCCGAACCCGTAGCTTGGGGTGAGATGCCACTAAAATAGATGAATAGGCATGCACTCCTGCGACACACCAGGTAGGATAACATTTCTTGATCTTTATTCCATAGCTTAAAATCAAATGTCCTAACGCTTTTCGGATCTAGAGATACGTAATCCTAGGCACTCACCTTTCTTATTATTACAGATACAAAAAAACCAAAAATAAGAATGTTTTTTCTAAATTAGCATTGCTGTATTTCAGAGCTTTGTGGATAGTTGATTTCTGTATATTAGATCTCATACCTGTAATTAAAGGATTTGGCTTAATCATCGAGCAGAATATAGGGTTGCCACCTGTGTGGTTTTGAACTGGGCATCAACACTTTAAAACATTGGATAGAAATCCAGCCAGTTGCATCTAAATGATGCAATGACCTTGCCCTGGTGTCATAACTCCACCAACATCATTGTGCCCTGCTCTGATGTCATCATGCCTGTTCCTACATCACTGCCTCACCCCTGATGTTTTCTGTCCTGCCCCCCATGTTCAGGTTTAGCCATCAACAAAGGTGGCAACTCTACCCATCCAGTCAAATGGCTGGAAGAGGTTTAGAGCAGGGGGGGTCCAACCTTTTGGCTTCCATGGGCCACATTGGAAGAAGAAAAATTTTCTGGGGCCACACTCGAAATACACACAAACACTAACGCTAAATTTTGGTGCATTTTATTGTAAAAGAAAAGAGGGGATCATAAACCTAGTGGGATTAGTCTGAGAAACGAATGTATCAATATCTGGTAGTTGCAATTCTTAGTGAATTCTCAAGGTGCTCATCAGATAATTTGGTTCTAACTTTACTCTTAGGGGGTTATTTATAAAAGTCAGAATTTATCTCAATATTTTCTGCTACAAACTTCAATCAATTCTGCTCAGGTTTTTTGCGCGTATTTATTATATTTTCCTGAAATTTTGCTTTGTGGGAAAAAATCCGATTTTCAAGGTTTTTTTCCGGATTTTTCATCCGATTTTCACGATTATTTCGGATTTTTTCATCCGAAAACTCAGCGTTTTGCCTGAAAACCCCGAAAACTTTGGGGTATGGCACAAACCCAGCGCACATCAAAAAATCATTGAGACTTCTCCCATTGACTTATATGCAACCTCGACAGGTTTGAGATGCCGGATTTTCTGATTCAGACTTTTCCATCCTCGGGGTTTAATAAATTCTGAAAAATTTGTGATTTTTTAAAAGTCTGATTTCATACAAAAATTCAGAGTTTAGTAAATAACCCCCCAAATGTGTTCATCCTTGAAAAAAGCTGCATATATCCCTAGCATAGCCGGCGATGCCGCTGAAGAATGCTTACCTGCCTTTGTAAGTAACGAACGCTCACTTGTTAACTTTTCCTGCTCTATAAAGCCACACACCGCACACCTCATGTAAAATTTAAACCACACATTCACACAATTAGTGACCGTCAGAGCCGGGCCACGCTGGCTAGGTGCCCTAGACAAGCCGGGCAGTCGCCGGCTTAGCGTGCGCATGCACGAACTGGTGCTCGCAAATTAGCATGCGCGAATTGCCGCTTGCATGCGCTGATTGGAGTTCTCGCGCGTGCGCACTAGCGCAAAAAAGGTAGCAATAGCACAGAGAGTCGGGCAGATAAGGGAACCGAACTTGGGGTAGGCCACAGAGGCGGTACGTGCCTGGCGCCCCCCCAGCTTTGCGCTGTAGGCACGCGCCTACTCTGCCTATTCCTAGTTCCGGCCCTGGCGACCGTGTACATACATGTTCTGTGTGTGACATTGCAACATGACGTTTCCTGGATTGGCGGAAGTTCAAGCTGGGCCGCATTCATATCCATCCTGGGCCGCAGGTTGGACACCCCTGATGTAGAGAAACCTGGCGCTGGGCATGATTATAGGGGCCTCCCCTAAACTATGCCACAAAGCAGGAAGCACGGAATTACCTGGACTGTCATCAGGCCCAGACTGACAATGTGTGGGTTCTGGCAAATGCCAGAGGGGCTGCTATAAGGTGCCATGGAAAGTCAGTAGTTAGTGGGCTGGTGGGAGCTGTTTGGGCCTCTGTGTACCTGAAATGACAGGGCCTATTTTAATTATTTTTTAATTCTAATTTCACCTGAAAAAAGCAGCCCCCTAACCCTCCATCCCTTTTTAAAGGAGTTATTTGAACTAATTCACTTCTGGCACGTCATAGATTTGCCTCATTTCTTGCTATTCACATTTGTCTCTGGTTGCTAGGGTAAACTGCACCCTAGCAACCACATCACCGCTGACTACTTGGGACCTGAACAAAACAAAACCATTTCCAGTCTGCCTAGTTACTAGGGTGATGCCCTTTGGCAACCAGAGGAGAGAGCTGCACGGCTAAAACCATTCAGGGATTTGGATTCGCCCTCCCCGCAGGTTCTCGAACTAGCGCTGCCGCTTTAATACTGATGACGTAGCGTTCCCGCCATCCCCTGTGAGAAGCAGCCAGCACTAAACATGGCTGCTGTAACAACAGAGGGAGGATGTCACTGTCAATGAGCGGGAACGTGTCCTTTGAGGATTCTGCTTTACACCACTTTATCATAGAAAGGCAGTTTCTTAACTCCCACACCCAAATAAGTCAAAGGAAGGCCCAATGCAAAGCCCGCGCTTGCAAGCACCTTCGCCGCGCTTTCAACAAAATGGCGCTTTGTCTCTTTAGCCCTAGAACCAGCATCTGCCTAGCAGGCGCAGGGCGGGAGCTCAAATCAGCCGACAAACGCCTTCACCAATCGCGGCTGCGACATAATTGACTGCAAAGAGCGTTAACCAATCCTATGCGGGCAGAGCCAGCCCCGGGGGAGGGATGGGACGCCAGTCTCCTCAGAGGAACCCTGCTGCCTGTATAAAATATAATACCGCACTCTCCTAATGTTCTCACGGCGCAAGATTTAATCCAATCGTATCACGCATCTGAACGGCACGTCCCTCTTTCTTAGCCAATGGTGCGCCAGAAAGCGCGGTGCAGCTCCGCCTTCCTAGGTCCCGCCCTCCTTTGTTATGCTTCTATCCGGGTTGCAGGGTGCACAGTCCGCGGCCGTTTCCTGCCCTGGTGCATGGTGGTCGGACGGAGGAATTGTTGGAAAATTGTGCCGGAGGTTGGTATATAAATGTGTTCTTACCCAGGGTGCCGCAGTTCCAGGAGGGAGGCGCCGGGCTAAGGGACATTCCCCAGGCGGTGCACCCGCTTCGCGCTGCCTCCCTTTGCCCCAGCCTGGGCCTACACTGCGGCTGCTCTAGCGTGTGGGCTGGGAGAGAGCGCTGGGAGGTGGAATCCACTCGGGGCCTCCCCTCTCGGGCCTGGAGCCGCGCTGCCTCCCTGTATGTGTTGCTCTTGTGGCGCCCACTGCTCCTCTGCCTCCCACTCTTAGGAGGAGGGGGTGGGGGTCAAGGGCCCCGGATTTGTGGGGACCAACAGGGCAAGGTGCAGAGTCCCCAGAACAAATCCCTCCATGTATTATGCATTGTTCCTCAGGCAGTGCTTATAGTGTAAGATGAACTGCAACTCCCAGAATCCCCTGTCAACCTGGCATGTCGAGAGTTGTAGTTCAATGACAGCTGCAGGGCGGGTTGTACACTGTAAGGAATTCTTTAAGCTGTCAGTGGATTGTGAGAGTTGTAGTTTGAAAGCGCCTGGAGCGATGCCTGTTGAGTTTTACATTGCTTCAGGCTAGCAGGGAGTGCTGGGAGTTGTAGTTCAGCAATTGTTCAAGTGCGAGTTAAATTTATATGTGGAGCATGGATTCTGCCCAGTGTGTTACTGAGGATGCTGGGAGTTGTAGTTGAGTAGCTTTAATGGAGCAGGTGGCATTTTGTTGCACAGGTAGGGTTATGGGGGGGGGGATTTTGGCAGTAGTAGTCAAGTATCTGCTGGGGTTAGAATAATGGGCCCCACACTGGCCAATAAAGGTAGTTTTGGGGGGGGTAGCAAAAGTTTAATTATACCTGGAGAGATGCAGGTTGGATTATAAGCATAAGGGAGGTGGTACCCCAGCCTCACACTGGCAGGGAATGATGGGAGTTGTAGTTTAGTAAGCTACTGTAGTTCCAGTGTGTCGGGGAATGCTGGGAGTTGTAGTTTGGACACTGGTAGAAGTGCCAGTTGGTATGTGTATATAGATCTAGTAATTGTGCCCAGTTTATTCTAGCCTAGGGCTGAAAGGGGATACTGGGAGTTGTAGGAGGATGTGGTATGCTGCACAGGGGAGGTTTATCAGGGAGCTGTAGTCAGCTGGGGTTAGAATAAAGGGCCCCCCACCTGGTAAAGGTTCTTGGGAGTCTTTTGGTAGTGTTATTTCAGTTACTCCTGGAGTATGGGTTATATTTTAGAAGATGGCTGGTACCCCAGCTTCAAGCAGGTAGGGAATGGTGGGAGTTGTAGTTTAGTAAACTAGCTTAGTAAGTTACTGTAGTTCCAGTTTGTCAGGGGATGCTGGGAGTAGTAGTTCAGTAAGGGGGATTGAAGCTGTAACTTAACATAGTGTGGCCCTGCTGAGCCCTTCATCTCAAGGAATTCTAATCGTGCACATTGTGATCAATATCAGCACAAGCTGGGAGTTGTAGTCGGATGCTGGGAAATGTAGTTTAGCCAAAGCTCCTCAGGCTGCAGAACTCCACCCACCTGACTCCCTGGTATGTTGTTCTAAACAATCGCTGAGCCATGTCACAAGATCCTCTGCACCTGTTCCCTGACTCCCTGCCGCTGAGCTACAACTCTCAGCATTCTCTCAAGGGCAGAGGTTGATTATTGGATTCTGGAAATTGTAGTTCCAACCCCCCCCTTTTTTATGATTTTGCACTGGTTTCTCGCTGAGCTTCGTTGTTCTACTGATGCACAATAAACATTCTACTTGTTTACTGGGCTGAGCATTGCCCCTCCCCCAATCTGGCAACAGTGAATTCTCATTGGCTGCTGGGGTTATTGGCCACGGCTGGGTGAAAAGTGGGCGATTTTTAGCCCTTGATTTTTAGGACTTGTTAGGGGCTGCATTGTGCAGCCTATAGGTCCATACGAAGAGCTGTAGCCCCTGCGCCAGAGACACCGCCCACTCACGCCATAAAAGGGAAAATGACCCAAAATAAATGGTGATGGGTGTTGCTTTGAGGGATATTCTATTCCACTCCTAAAGCAACCCTATGAATTGCACCCCCCCAATACACACATATAGATCAGTCTGTGGCCCCGGGACTATACCTGTCACTAACAATAGGGCCCCGTATCTATGCTGTTCCACTTTGGTGGTCCTACAACAACCCATCCTTTAAAGGAGAACTAAAGCCTAACTAAAGAAGTATCTAGAAATGTTATACATTGTTTTGTGCTTCTGTACCAGCCCAAGGCAACCACAGCCCTCTAGCAGTAAAGATCTGTGTCTCCAAAGATGCCCCAGTAGCTCCCCATCTTCTTTTCTGCTGATTCACTGCACATGCTCTGTGCTGCTGTCACTTACTGAGCTTAGGGACCCACTCACAATATACAGTACACATAGAATAGAAATGTCACAATATAAGGCTGATTAGTAATTAATACAGATAATTACTACATGGCAGCACAGAAACCAGTGCAATTAGCATCAGAATTTAATAATCAGCCCTGTAGCATCACTTATATTAAAGGGGCTGTTCACCTTCCAAACACTTTTTTCAGTTCATTTGTTTTCCGATTGTTCCCCAGAAATAAATACTTTTTTTCAAATACTTTTCATTAATTATTTTTTTACTGTTTTTTCCAAAAATCTAAGTTTTGGTGTTTCAGTCTGGCAGCTCAGTAATTCAGATGCAGACAAACTGTTACAATTTTGCAACATTTAGTCGATACATTTCTCAGCAGCATCTCTGGAGTATTAGCAACTATTGTATCAATTCCAACAGCTGCCTGTAATGAAACCCAGAGATTCTGCTCAGCAGGGACAAAGATAAGAAATGGATCAACTAAATGTATCAATTTAGAACAGTTTGAGAGCTGCTTTAGAAGGTGAAAATTGACACTTTACACTTCAATATCAGAAAAAAACGGTGACATAGAAAGTATTCGGGAAAAAGTCGTTATTTCTGGTGAACTGTCTAAAAACAACTAGTTGTTTGAAGTTGAACATCCCCTTTAAAGTCAATTCTCACTTTCTCTTCGATAATTTGAGATAACCCCTAAACTTAGCTTCTCAACAGCTGCTCAGAGCCCACTGAGCATGTGAGTGTCACTGACACTTTCCAATATGGTGACCCCCCGTGACAAGTTTGAAGTCCTGGATCATTGCTGCTATTATTATACTGGTGCAATAAATTTAGTATATAAAATATGGCACATTCAACCATTTTCATTTTTAGGATTTAATTCTCCTTTAAAGGGAATGTAAACTCCAAATAAAATAATAAAGGGCAAGTGAATTTTAAGCAACTCTCCAGTGTTACAATCATTACAGACGTTGTTGAATGAGAAATCTGTCCTTGTGACACCCAAACGTTATGAAAGAAAAAGTCATTTTAAGCAACTTCCCAATGTAATTTCTCATTGTCACTGGGTCTGTAGTTATGTGTCAATTCCATTGTTATTGACGGCGGCAGCATCTGGTGCCTAAAACAGGCTGCCCCCTGCTATAGTTCCATCCCAAATCTCCCCCTAACTGGCCTTCAGGCTGGGCCCCCCCTTTAGCTCATAACAAGGTTACAGATATATAGAAACATTGGGGTAACGGTCACCCTGCTATAGTTCCAGGGGTACCGAGGGCACAAATAAGCACTCACCCCAATTCTCTCCCTAATTGGCTTTAGGCTGGGCCCCCTTAGCTCATAACAAGATTAGAGATATATAGAAACATTGGGGTAACAGTCACCACCCTGCCATAGTTCCAGGGGTACCCAGGGCACAAATAACCTCTCACCCCAAATCTCCCCCTAACTGGCCTTCAGACTGGCCCCCTTAGCTCATAACAAGGTTAAATATATATAGAAACAATGGGGTAACAGTCACCCTATAGTTCCTAACAAGGTTACAGATATATAGAAACATTGAGGTAACAGTCACCCTATAATTCCAGGGGTACCCAGGTTACAAATAAGCACTCACCCCAAATCTCCCCCTAACTGGCCTTCAGGCTGGGCCCCATTAGCTCATAAGGTTACAGATATATGGAAACATTGGGGTAACAGTCACCCTGCTATAGTTCCAGGGGTACCCAGGGCACAAATAACCTCTCACCCCAAATCTCCCCCTAACTGAGCTTCAGGCTGGGCCTCCTTAGCACATAACAAGGTTAAAGATATATAGAAACATTGGTGAATATAAAATAATTTTATAGCCTGTTGTGTATATATATTTGTTACTTCCCCTTTAAAATACATATCCAGGTGCTTAAGTTTATATTATCCAATTCTGGGATGTAGGTTGCATGTCCACTGAAAATGGTAACATTTTGGTTACAGGGGATGATGAAAAATCATATGAGTTTAATTCCCTTTCCTGTCTATTTGCCATAGAGGTCACATGTTACAGGGCTCCCATTGTAGTAGTAGTGCAGAAGACAGTTGTCAGTAACAACAGAAAAATTGCTACAGTTCCAGGGGTACCCAGCGTACAAATAAGCACTCATGCCAAATCTCCCCCTAACTGGCCTTCAGGCTGGGCCCCCTTAGCTCATAACAAGGTTACAGATATATAGAAACATTGGGGTAACAGTCACCCTGCTATAGTTCCAGGGGTACCCAGGGCACAAATAAGCACTCATCCCAAATCTCCCCCTAACTGGCCTTCATGATGGGCCCCCTTAGCTCATAATTTAGTGATTTAGCAGCAAAGGCTCATGGGATTGCAATGTTGGGAGATAAGGATTATGGGATGGAGAGAAGAGGCTGTATAATTATACTGTATATGATCACATTGATTTTCCAGGAAACAAGGAAATACAGAAATATCTATTTTAGTGTGTAACATTGTCGGCGGATGGGGAAGCCTCAGAATAACAGAGCTGTCCCCAAAACACCCACTGTGACGCTCAGAAACATACAAAAAAGCCCCCAAAGTCAGATAAAACAAAGCTGGTTTTCCTCAACAAACAATTCCAGAGATAGCTGGTAAAGGGGAAAAGATTGTTTCCTTTAACACTTTGCCTGCCAACAAGGTCATGTCAGTAGGCGTCTGTGCTGTCTATGATTTGCTGTTGCTCCTTCACTATGGACTAGTTGTCAGTATGGTAGAGCAATAGAGGAAAAATGGCAGCGTTTAAGGGGTACTGGGTGTCATTTGTTGTTCAGGGTTACCCTAAGGAAGCTCTTTCCATTGAATTGCAAACGAGAAGCCATTGAAACCCGGTCTGCTCTTTCCAAGGCTGAACAATCAAACAGGAAAGAAGCTTTTTTTTTTTTTCTTCACATTTTGCTTTATTGCTTCCTCCTGAAACTCAAGGGTTAACGTAATTACAGGAAACCTGTCGTTTAGTGCAGGTATCCTGGGTTTTAGCAATGGCTGCCCTATAGGAATATAGTGCTGCTGTCTCTTTAACTTGTGCTCCTTCCTTGCCTTCAATTCATTATGGTTGTTTTCTGATTCTTTCCGCAGGGAAAAATATGCTTTTAGCCCAAATTAATCGGGATTCCCAAGCAATGGCCGAGTTTCCTGGAGGAGGTGGGGAAGCCCAGCACGTCACTCTGTGTCTTACAGAAGCCGTGGCAGGTACAGAAATAACGAATCCCAGCCATATGTCCCATCGGCGGAGTCGCCATATTGAGCCGGGCACAAAGTGGCCAATTTAGTCAGGTCATCGAATGAGCCAATCATCAAAAGCGATATAAGATTTTCCGCAGACCACCAACCTAGACCATTGGGGTCCATGGCTGGGAATTTCCTCCAACCCAAATGATTTCTAAAATAACTCTGATTAGATGTTTATTAGAAAGGCAAATGTTTTGGACTTGTAAACCCACCAATGCGCTGTCAGTTGGTCTTGTTAACCGACCAGTGGGCTGTCCGTTGTTCTCGTAAACCGGCCAATGGGCTGTCTGTTGGGCCTGTAAACTGGCCAATGGGCTGTCTTTTGGTCTCGTAAACCGGCCAATGGGTCAGTCAGTTTGTGTCTTAAACCGGCTAATGGGCTGTCTGTTGGTCTCGTAAACCGGCCAATGGGCTGTCAGTTGGTCTCGTAAACCGGCCAATGGGCTGTAAATTGGTCTCGTAAACCGGCCAATGGGCTGTCAGTTGGTCTCGTAAACCGGCCAATGGGCTGTCAGTTGGTCTCGTAAACCGCCCAATGGGCTGTAAGTTGGTCTCGTAAACAGGTCAATGGGCTGTCAGTCACACAGGACAGTTTTCAGCTTTCAAATGGGGGGGGGGTCAATTCTAGAATGGTCAATTCTAAGGGTCTGGCCACACAAGCAGATTCAGGGAGATTAGTAGCCCCAGCGACAAATCTCCTCTTCTTCGGGGCGCCAATCTCCCCGAACTGCCTTCCCCCTGCACTCCGCTGGCTAAAATGAAAATCGCCTGTGGCAATGCACACGCGACATTTAGTTTTCCAAATTCGCCCGAAGTTAAAAAAAATTAAACTGAATTGCAAATTGTCTCAGAATATCCCTCGACAACATACTAATAAGTTAATTTAAAGGTAATTACGGGTAAAGGTAATTGAAAACCAGAGGGAAAAAAGTGCAGAAGTGCTGGGAACAGAGCCAGGAGCAATTTTACCTTCATTTGATTGGAGAATTTACATTTCCATGTGTTAATTGTTTGGACGGTTTCTTTCATTATGTATAAAAAAAAAATCTAGGGTGATATTTTCTGGTGGGAAAAAAACTTTTTACACCAGTTTGTATCCTCTTTTTCAACTTAATATAATTGTTCATGTTGGGTAATGTATACATAAAGGGATTGTTCACCTACTAATATGTAGTAGAGAGGGGTATTCTGAGACAATTTGCAATTGAATTGAATTTTTTATTTGTGGTTTTTGACTTATTTAGCTTTTTTTCCAGCAGCTCTCAAGTTTATTTCAGCCATCTGGTTGCTAGGGTGCAAATTCCCCTAGCAACCATGCATTAATTTGAATAAGAGACTGGAATATGAATAGAAGAGGCCCGGATAGAAAGATTGAGGAATAAAAAGTGGAAACAACATTGAATTTGTACCCCTACAGAGCATCTGTTTTAGATGGGGTCAGTGACCCCCATTTAAAAGCTGGAAAGAGTCAGAAGAAGAAGGCAAATAATTCCAAAACTATAAAAAATAAATAATAAAGACCAAATGAAAAGTTGCTTAGTACTGGCCGTTCTTTAACATACTAAAAGTTTACTTAAAGGTGACCCACCCCTCTAAAGTCTGCCTCTAATCATACAAACAGGCACATATGCCAATACATGTGTTATTTCCCAATTGTTCCAGCAAGTGGCTTTATTTCTCTTTCAGATGGTGAGAGCATGGACACAATGGAAGGCATGAGTCTGCAGGCAGTCACCCTGGCCGATGGTTCCACTGCCTACATTCAGCACAACACCAAAGGTAAGGCCTCCACCCCGCACTGTTATTTATCTGTATTTGCATTCATTGCGGCAGCAGCCATTGGCAGGGAAAGCTCTCGTCGTTACTCCCTGTATGTTAATAAGCTTATTTCTTTTATAATTGATGTTGCTGCAGCACAGAGCTTATATCAGCAAACACCATGCAAATAAATGTTACCTTCTGGTTGCAGGCTCAATGGCAGTTGCATGTACACTGGAAGCCGACCTGATCCTGACTGCAATTGCTCCTGTGCCTAGTCCTGCTATTGATCAACCCTGCTGTGCAGCTCTGTTCTGCCAGGTTTGGGGATTAGTGATTAGTGATATGTAGCCTGCCCTATACCCGCAGTTTTAGGACAACCACGCTGCCCCATTTGCAGGTCATGGATGTGTTCAGGTTGAACTTTTGTGTTCAGGTTGAGCTTTTCTGCCTGCTCTCCCCGCCCTCGAACTTACAGTGTCGGCTTCAGACTTCCAGTTTTATAGGCATGTACCTTCCTGTCCTGCCCCTTTTTTTTCCATCATTGTAGGGTCTATAAAAGGAAGGCGGAATTATTGTGTAGGTGGGCGAGGATTCAGGGTGCCTGGGTCCAGGTCGGGATGCGGGTTGAGTTTTTCTTGACCTGCACATCACTATGGCGAATCCAATAAGTAAAGCTTTAAAATAAGCGAATGTAAAATTGATGAGGGGTCTATTCTAAGCCCTTTTGTAATTTATATTCATTATTTATAAATGAATAGTCTGACTACCAAGTAGTCAATGAATGAAATGAAAGCGGCTGCTCTGATGTTCTTCTGCTTAGGAAAGATGTGAGAAAGGTTTCTAATTTTATTCCTAAGCAGAAGAACATCAGAGCAGCCTCTTTCTTTCTCCTGACAAGTTCCTTGACTACTTTGTGGTCAGACTGGTGGGAAACTGACCAGCAGGTGGTGCTGTTGTAACAATTCATTCATATTAACAGGTCCACGTGTCCATTAAACAGAAAACAGGTAGGTTTAATTCTCCTTTTAATGGGTAAACAATCAATGCCACTTAACTGTACAGTCATGTAAATAACTGCTGTCTACCTCTTTCTTTTTGTCATGGACGGCAGCCCCAATGCACTTGTCCCATTACTATTCTTTACTGCTCAATGTATCTTGTAACACGAGAAAGAAATTGTATAAAAAAAAGGAATATTCTGATAACGCATAGTGGTTTCTGTCTGCAGATGGGAAATTAATAGAAGGGCAAGTCATTCAGCTGGAGGATGGTTCGGCTGCCTATGTTCAGCACGTCCCTAAAGGCGGTGAGTATTCGCTCTTGCTTGTTGTGCCTTTTCCTTGCTAACCAATCAACCTTGCCTTGCTGGGCATTGTGGGAAAACGTTTCTTACCAGTTTTGTGCTTTTTGATGAGCAGATGACCTGAGTCTGGAGGACGGGCAGGCGGTTCAGTTGGAAGATGGCACCACAGCCTACATCCATCACTCGTCCAAAGGTATCCAGAGTCTCTGACCTTGCGTTTCACCCCTCTTTACTATAAGCTTAAAGGGGTTGTGCACTGTTTGTGTGATGTAGAGAGGTATATTCTGTAACAATTTGCAATTGGTTTTCATTTTTTATTGTTTGTGGTTTTTGAGTTATTTAGCTTTTTATTCAGCAACTCTCCAGTTTGCAATTTCAGCCATCTGGTTGCTAGGGTCGAAGTGACCCTAGCAACCATGCACTGATACGAACAAGAGACTTGAATATGCATAGGAGAGGGACTCAATAGGAAGTTGAGTAATAAAAAGTAGCTATAACAATAAATGTGTAGCCTTATAGATCATTTGTTTTTTGATGGGGTCAGTGACCCTCATTTGAAAGCTGGAAAGAGTCAGAAGAGAGAGGCAAATAATTAAGAAACTATAGAAAATAAATTATGTAGACCAATGGGAAAGTTGCTTAGAATTGGCCATTCCATAGCATACTTAAAGGTGAACCACCCCTTTAAAGTAGAAAACATGTCACCGTACATTGAACAAGCTCCTGTGACTACAGTTGGGGTCGCTGGCACTGCGGCCTTCAAAGAGAGATGTTGAGTGGAAAGCCAGGTATTGGCGGTCTAAAATTGATTTGGCCTTAATAAAGTATTCCGGACAAATGGCCTTGCTATACTGTGTGTGTGACCCTTGTGTGCTCTCTGTTCATTAATCCCATGACTGGATCAGGCAGCCTTTGTATAGCTGCATTTATTTAGGCAGAGAGTCCCGGCTCTGGAGAGATTATAGCCTGAGGCACAGGAATTCCATGGCCTAAAACTGCAAAAACCAACAAGTCTGTCCTTCTCTCAACTCCCTGCTCTGTGTACTTTCAGACTCGTATGATCAGAGTTCAGTACAGGCAGTGCAGCTGGAAGATGGCACGACGGCTTACATTCACCACGCGGTGCAGGTCCCGCAGTCCGATACCATCTTGGCAATTCAAGCGGACGGCACCGTTGCCGGGCTACACACAGGGGAAGCCTCCATCGATCCCGACACAATCAGCGCATTGGAACAGTACGCAGCAAAGGTACTTGGCTTACAGGGTTCTGGTGTCATTTTACTCTCTTAGACTTGCCTTTGAACCCGCAGCATGTTAATTTCACATACACTGTGGCATTATTATAGGCTGTGGCACAGATCAGCCCCGCACTGGGTACTCGAGATCGGCCATGTGAAATGTAAACTGCCCCTATTGCTGCTCTGCAGTAAAAATAAACAAGTGAATTCTCTTTGCAGGTGTCGATTGAAGGAGGGGAAGGAGCAGGTAGCAACGCACTTATAAATGAATCTGAATCAGAAAAAAAAATGCAGGTTAGTATATTTACCTTTCCCCTAATGGCAGGCTGAGGTACTACGGCACATGAATGGAAGTGCTTGTGAGCCCAAACAATAACATCTAGCTAAGAGGAGAAGGAAAGGCCTATTTAATTTGGGGTGCCAAAATTTAGCACCCGCATTTGATTGTATATACTTACCTCACACCCTGGGCTGGTGCTCCTACCAGGAGGAATTTGCACCAGTCTGGGGGTATTCCAGTGAGCACCACAGAGCGATCGTCTTTTGGCTTCTTCTTTTTTCAAATTTCCTGTGGCAGACGCAGTTGAACTAAATAGGCGACTTCGTTAAAGTTTGGCTTTTCACACTACTGAAGCGGATTGCTCCATGGTGCAGCAGTTTTCTCCTGATAGAAGCACCAGCCTGGGATGTCAGGTAAGTATATACAATCACTCATACCCAGACTGGCAATCTGTGGGTTCTGGCAAATGCCAGAGGGGCTGCTGTATGGTTCCATAGAAAGTTACCACATAGTGGGTTGGTAGGGGGCTGTTTGGGCCTTTGTGTATTTGGAATGGCAGGGCCTATTTTGACTAACAGTCCAGACCTGCAATCACTAGGGGGTACCTCATGTTTAGCCCCCCCTCACTTAAATACAGCCTTTACTTCTTCTTTAATGAAAGACCATGTAAATCCATGCGATTGCGAACCAGAGAATTCACGCTGCAGCACTCGGATAATTGTTAAAAAGTGTTTATCTGTGCCAAACGCTATAAAAAGTGCTTGGTATAGTAGCGCATATCATCTTTTTTTTTCCTATGTAATTGTGCGTCCCAGCTGAAACACGCTCCTGCGGCTTGATCAGTGCATCTTGACTAAATTTTTAGATTCTTACAATAAACATCATTCTGTTTCTTAGATTGTATTAAGCCATGGTGCCCGTTTGCCCATCAAAGCCCAACAGACTAACGAGAAGGCTTTCCGCTGTGACTACGAAGGCTGTGGGAAACTGTACACAACTGCCCATCATCTTAAGGTAACTGTGTATCCAGACAAAAATCTCTTTCATTCTGTGGGTGGAGAGGATCATGCGTAAAATAAGAAGCTTGGCCTAAAAAAAAGCCATAGCAAAATACAAACTGTTTAGTGAAGGACTAGTAAAATGGTAAATAAGTAACCTCAATCAAAGAAAACCATTTGTTCCATACAGTGCAAATGGAGTGAAGATAAGGGTGGTAGTTGTCAGCAGGTGGTTGGACTTAGGCCTGTAGGCCAGATAGGTTTGTGGTGGCAAACAAGCTCCTGGCATGGGTTTGTATGGGTCATGGGCCTAATGTCTAACTGTTATACTTTTAAAAGTATAGGATCAATATATTACCATTGTGGTAGAGAAATGTTTGTGTTTTGTTCCCGATAGGTGCACGAGAGGTCACACACAGGGGATCGTCCATACCAATGTGACCACGGCAGCTGCAGAAAAGCGTTTGCTACAGGTACGTCCCAGTTATTCTCTATGCTGTGGAAGGCATTCTCCGAAATATCAGAAGGGGCTGCTTTCCAGCATCTGTTACACAATATAGTACATCAACTAAAATATTACCATGATGGAGCAAGGAACACAAGTGATATTATTCTAACAAACACCGCTGGTTTGGTCTATCACCAGGACTCGTCACTGAACTGTCTGATCCGATACAATATGGCTTTTATATCATCACCCTCTTATTTGCCTACTGTTTCTCTCTCAGGCAATACTGCAAGAGCTGCAGCATTACATAGGATGACTCCCTTTACATCATGTGTGTATGATCCATCGATCATTATGGCTCGCACACCTACAGCAATTTGTGGGTGCTATACTCGCCCTATTACTTTTACACTGGTTATTTTTCTTCATACTACAGGTATAGGATCCATTATCCAGAAACCTGTTATCCAGAAAGCTCAGAATTACGGGAAGGCCGTCTCCCATAGACTGTTTTATTCAAATAATTTTTTTTAATGATTTGCTTTTTCGCTGTAATAATAAAACCAAAGCTTGTACTTGATTCCAACTAAGATATAATTAATCCTTATTGGAGGCAGAACCTGTCTATTGGGTTTATTTAATGTTTACATGATTTTCTAGTAGACTTAAGTTATGAAGATCTAAATTACGGAAAGATTCCCAGGTCCCCAGCATTCTGGATAACCCAAACCCTTATTCAGAACTGTGCTTTTATCAATCGATTCTGCATTCTTCCACTAGGCGGAGCACACAGTGAAAACTTAGCAGAGAAAAATCTCTGCTGAACTCCTTGGAATATGTCATTGCTGCAGAGGCTTCATGCATCCATCCAGTCCTCTCAGCATTCCTGTCACTTCATTCTAGATAAATCACAATAACTCGGAGCAGATTGCTCTCTCAGACTTCTTATGGTCAGGTGCTGACCTGAAGAAGTCCATGTTATGTTCATCATAAGCCCAGCTTACATGGCACTCTGCATGAATTGGGATGAATAGTGAGTAATGGTTTGTCTGTAATAATTTTCAATCTGGTTTTCTTTTTTGATCCAACATTTGATCTGACTCCCCTGCACTCCGAGATATTCTTGGATGTGCAACTGGCCTTCAGGCTGGGCCCCCTTAGCTCATAACAAGGTTACAGATATATAGAAACATTGGGGTAACAGTCACCCTGCTATAGTTCCAGGGGTACCCAGGGCACAAATAAGCACTCACCCCAAATCTCCTCCTAACTGGCCTTCAGACTGGGCCCACTTAGCTCATAACAAGGTTACAGATATATAGAAACATTGGGGTAACAGTCACCCTGCTATAGTTACAGGGGTACCCAGGGCACAAAAAAGCACTCCCCCCTAACTGGCCTTCAGGCTGGGCCCCCTTAGCTCATAACAAGGTTACAGATATATAGAAACATTGGGGTAACAGTCACCCTGCTATAGTTCCAGGTGTACCCAGGGCACAAAAAAGCACTCCCCCCTAACTGGCCTTCAGGCTGGGCCCCCTTAGCTCATAACAAGGTTACAGATATATAGAAACATTGGGGTAACAGTCACCCTGCTATAGTTCCAGGGGTACCCAGGGCACAAAAAAGAACTCACCCCAAATCTCTACCTAACGAGCCTTCAGGCTGGGCCCCCTTAGCTCATAACAAGGTTACAGATATATAGAAACATTGGGGTAACCGTCACGCTGCTATATTTCCAGGGGTACAAACTGCCTTTCGAGAATATAATTGATTCTTTTTATTTATACAGTTTTCTATGAAATACCTACAAACTCCACTCTTGATAGAACGTTATTGTTTTTTTGTTTTTCGGTGCATGCAATTTGACTTGTTTCTACCAGGCAGAATGACCGTGGGAGTCGTAGAGAGAGGGTCCACCAAGCACAAATCTCAATCTGAGCTGCAAAGGTAGAATCCCAGGAGGAGGCTTTTCTTGTACTGTGGTGAAACTAATCTTGGGGCAAGGACTTTGTACATCTGGCACAGAATTTTTATACAGGAGCAGCAACATTTGGTCTTTTTTTTAAGGACTTTTATGATTATGGGTTATCTTTATGAATTCCCTTACATTTTTCTGCACAGCGCCAGCGAATAACCAGACGGCATCAAGTTAAATTAATCTACTTCTTCCCATGCTTGACCAATGCAGGGTTTTTGGAGTGATTAACTATGAGGCTCCCTCTGCAGCCCCTGTAAGTCTCCATCAGAGTAGTCGTACAACTGACTTGACGCATGAAATATGGGGTTGTGTTCAGGTAAATGTAAACATTTGGAGTGAGCCTGCTCCGAAGGAAACCCCTTTGATATGTATAGGGGTACCTATCATGCAGCCTCTCTTTGTGGTACTAAGCAGGCCCTGCTTTCGTCATCATGCAAATTTTGGACTCTTTTCTTTGAGAGAGTTACAACTAGGTATATTGGCTGGAGGACAGCTTGCTTCTGCTACACTTGTCAGAACCGTAAGTGCAGAAAATGACAAACAAATTACCTTAGAATGACCCTTTCTTCCATTATGCAAAAACATTTTTTGCACGGAGTTCCCATTTAAAGGAATCCACGTGGTAATGATAGTTATAAACCAGAACATTTTATCCAATTTATGGAAACGAAAAAACGTTGCAGGTTGGAAGCATGAGAAGAAGTCAGATTCTGTATCAATTGCCAGGGCACTAAAGACTGCCCCCATCCTGACTTTTTTTTAGCACCCCCAGCAAGCAGGTCCAGAGCCTCTTTGAGGTTTATTTTTTTCCCCATTGCCTCCTACATTTATTTTATTTATTTTTGTCCTCAGCTCCAGCGAGCCCTCGGAAGGACAAGGCTAAAGCTAGTGGTCCTTCCGAGGGAGAGGATCACCTGCCGCCCGAGGAGACCTCAGTACCGCCAGAGGTACCTGAGCAGGGCCGCCCCCAAAATCCTGGCCAACGAGGCCGTGTGAGGAGGCACCGGATGGTGTCCGGAGTGCAGGGGATCCAGAAGACAGCGGACGGTGAGTACTACTCGCCTTGGCTAATAGGGGCACGGGAGGTGGGTGACTGACTCAACCGTATTTATCCTTGATGTACAAGATAGTGAAGCAGCAAGTGGCATGCTCTGCTATAGTGGCATCAACTATCTGGGACTTTTTTTGAAGTGTAGTTTATAGGTGACTGTTGACAAAACATCAAACTGGACTAGGGGAAGAATCTAAAAACCATGTGCCTGCCCTCCTCCTGCCAGAAGTGAGAGCCTCTCCTACTACTCCCGCTGCCAGGAACTAGAACAGAAGTCTCGAATACCATTTTTGGCTTCCTCTGCTCTTTGCTTTATTATTAGGATGTCCTCCCCCCTCCTCTTTCCAGTTTAATGCTCAGGGATCATGACAATAAAGAGAATGAGTCAGAAGCAGTTCCAATTTGTATTGGTAGAGCAAGAGACTGTGAGTTGGGCAGTGAAACAGTTATAATTGCAGGTGGAGGTGGACAACACCAATATCCTTGAGATGATATCAAGTCTGAGGTCCAAGTCAGATCAGGAGAGATCAATGCTCATCACTATTGTCTAGGACTGGTCTCATAGAGGTCCATAAGCTGTTTCCATGACAAATATCTCTTCTGTGACCTGGTCCAGGTCATCCCTTGTGTTGAGTGAAGAAGGTTTCTTTATTCCAAGGAGCTCTCTGGTCTTTCAAAACTGTATATGTTTGTGCTCTTAATATGTAACAAATATGTTGAAGACAGTAGATTTCTGTCCCCTGCCCATTCCTCGTAGGTTTGATGATGGTTATCCTTGGTCCGTTATTATCCAACAGTTCTATAGTCTTGGTAAAAGGAATTATCCTTTATATTGTATTTATTTTATATTTGTCAGGAGAAAGAAAGAGGCTGCTCTGATGTTCTTCTGCTTAGGAATAAAATTAGAAACCTTTCTCACATCTTTTCTAAGCAGAAGAACATCAGAGCAGCCTCTTTCTTTCTCCTGACAACTTCCTTGACTACTTGGTGGTCAGATTGGTGGTAAACTGACCAGCAGGTGGCGCTGACTGGAACAAAATTCATTCATATTAACAGTACATGTATCCCTTAATATCTTGGAATTAAAAGAAAATAAATAATGAATGTAAATTACAAAAGTGCTTAGAATAGCCCCCTCATCAGTTTTACATGCACTTATTTTAAAGGTTTACTTATCCTTTAATATGTAACAAGTCTTGTATCGTAAGTCTCTGAAAACCATTGCTTTCTGTGCCCTGCCCATTCCTCGTAGGTTTGATGGTGGTTATTCTCAGTCCGTTATCCAACAGTTCTATAGTCTTGGTTAAATCCTCTCTATATTGTAACCTAGTGGGATTAATCACTTTATAAAACCAATATAGTCTACTAAAAACTGGGGGCAGCAACTCCCTCCAGGAATGAACCTTCTATAAATGTGACTGTATCCTACAGAGTCACATGTGGATTTGTCCTTTGGCTTTCCTGACCTCCCAAACCTTTACAGTAAAAAACACAGGTACGCAGGTTACTGTGATGAAACAAATGGGTGCAAGCAAATGTTGGACTATAAACCCAAAACCTGCTCCGTAGCCAGAAGACCTTTCCACCACAGGTCTTGGCTGTTGGGCTTATGTTGAATGTGGCTCTATATTTCCTTCCAGATAAGGTGGCAGCAGTTGAATGTCTTCAAAAGTTGTCCTGTCTACTGTGAAGGAATCCCGAGTAGGAGGCAAACAGGAAGTATTAATCCTTAAATTCTCTTCCAGTGCAAGAATGGATAACTAAGGCCTTGCTCCGCCTCTGTACTCATTTGTATATGTGTTTATAATATAACGAATATTAATCTGTGTGCGACGTTTGAAGCTGCCTGTACAGAGTGAGACAGACGCATGCTGCCCTGAAATCCACCGAGGGCTATGACTCAAACTCACCTTTGTGAACCCAACAGGTTTTGCTTATGGTTTGGACTGTTTTTCAGAAGGCAGAAAAACCACCTGGTGTGCAATGAGCTTAAAACCACTATGTAATGAGCTCTATTGAGTGCAAGCCTACATGTGAGTGCTGGCACAGAACTGCTCTTTTATCCTGATTTGTTCCCACAGCACCGACGCCAACACATGGCTATTGGCCGTATACGATTCTGTAAGTAACACGCAGATTTTGCTTTATGCCAGGTTATGGGTTAAAAAGCCACGTGAGGACACACACAGGAGAGAAACCATACCGGTGTTCTGAGGAAAACTGCACCAAGTCTTTCAAGACGTCTGGAGACCTGCAGAAACACGTCAGAACTCACACAGGTAATGCGGCTCCATCACTATAAAATAACACCCCTCATTACTGTTTGCATGGCCTGATCCTCAGGCTGTATCTGGCCCCATGTCTCTGAAGTTGTCTGAACCCCTACCATCGGATCTCAGATGCTCCCCTACGTCTGGCCAATACCTGTACACTTGAGGTGGTCAGATCCTATGATTAGAATATATTCTGGCTTCCAGTCACATGAAGGGAGCATCAATTCTACATATTAACTGAGCAGTGTCTTCTGTTCTCTTGGACTTAATTACCCTATATTTAATATCTTAAGGTCATTTTCATAGCAGAGCTCTGATTGGTTCCTGCTAAGAGCACTGCTCAAGGCCCTGTGATTGTTGAAGGTCTATGCTGGGCCCTGGTTTGTAGAAACGTTTTGCTGTGCACTATGCGAGCTCTCTTCCATCCTAATGCTTGTTAATCCTCACTCTAGCCCAGTATTTATTGTGTTCTGTGCAATTATTCTGCGCTTGCTGTAAATGTCCACTTGTCTGTCCCGTACAAATCCTTCTACCGCATCTCATTCCTAGCTTGTCCGTTTGACAGTCAGCTGATGGATTGTTGTTGCAGCAGCAGCGACGGTTTATTACATAACAGACTGCAGCCTTTGGCAGCCAACGCCGGCCTTTGTGTGCCTTGGGTGTGTAAGACGGAATGTTCCGTTCCCCCCGGCTGGGCGCTGCTCAAGCAGGAGTGAAATACAAACAGAACCTTGCAACGATGGAGCAGAGGATTAAGAAGGGATCATAACATAACGTGGGAATACAAAATGGAAACCCACCGTCTTTCCTGTGCAAAAGCTCCCTCGGCCATCAACAGTTTAATACAATGCTACATTGCTATATACGTGTATTATATATAAACGAGGAAACTTTGGGCGACTTCAGAAAATGAAGTGTCGCGTGTGCTTTAGCGCAGGCGACTTTTCATAATAGCGGATGGGAAGACATGCGAAGGCAGTTCGTGTGGACTGACCCTAAAACTCGTAGAGACTCCATTCATTCCGTTCTCATTTACTCTGTTTAGAAGTGTTGATGATGGGTTGTGCCCTTTGTGTTGTTACAGGAGAAAGGCCGTTCAAGTGTCCGTTTGAAGGCTGCGGAAGATCATTCACTACGTCCAATATCCGAAAGGTCCACATCCGCACACACACGGGGGAAAGACCATACTACTGCTCGGAACCAGGGTGTGGCAGAGCCTTCGCCAGTGCAACCAATTACAAGAACCACGTGCGGATACACACAGGTGCCTTCCCCTTTCTTTACTTGTTTTTATTGAAAGGGATCGATAGGTGTAGCTAGAAAATCTATAAAATCTAGGTTATTCGTTGTTTTCTCCCGGCAGGTGAGAAGCCTTACGTGTGCACAGTACCCGGCTGTGACAAACGCTTCACGGAGTATTCGAGTTTGTACAAACACCACGTGGTCCATACGCACTCCAAGCCGTACAACTGCAATCACTGCGGCAAGACCTACAAGCAGATCTCCACGCTGGCCATGCACAAGCGGACGGCTCACAACGACACAGAACCCATTGAGGAAGATCAGGAGAGTTTCTTTGTGCCGCAGCCACGTAAGTGCCACGGAGGAGAGACTTATTTGTACTGATCGGGTTATGAGAGCTGATCTGCCCCTTCCCCTGTACCTCTTCAGGGAAATGCAGAGCAATGCCCCAGAGTGTGTGCCTGCTACAGCTGATTCCAAGTGTCCATAATAGGACTGCAGCATGCTGAGCGTAAACCAATCACATTCTGGCTTCTGGCGCCCATGCTACTGGTTGGTGATAGGGTTGCCATATGTTCGGTTTTGACCCAAACAGTTGGGTTTTTTGTAAGGCCATTTCGGGTCTGAACTTTCTGTTTGGTTTTCAGCCTTATAAAACAATAATCTGGTCAATACATGAATAAACATTTAAACACTAAGATACTCTCCTCAACATGGCTTAGTTACTATCAAGTGCAGTTCATTTCTTATTATTACAGATACAAAAAAAGGCAAATCAATCAAAACTAGGGATGCACCAAATCCAGGATTCGGTTTAGGATTCGGCCAGGATTCTGCCTTTTTCGAACCGAATCTTTCTGCCAGGCCGAACAGATCTGAGTGGGAAATCACATGACTTTTTGTCACAAAACAATGTAGTAAAAATGTGTTCCCCTTCCCACCATTAATTTGCATATGCAAATTAAGATTTGGTCCGGTATTCAGCCAAATCATTCGCAAAGGATTCGGGGTTCGGCTGAATCCAAAATAGTAGATTCAGTGCATCCCTAATCAAAAGTAGAGCTATCAGAGCTTTCTGGAAAACTGATTTCTGTGTAATAGAGATCACACCTGTAAGTAAACGATTGGGCTTACTCATTAAGCAGAATATATAGAGATAGGGTTGCCCTGTGTGGTTTCACACAGGCATCAACATTTTAAAACACTTTGTGAAAACTGGATAGAAATCCAGCCAGTTGCATCTAAGTGATGCAATCGCCTTGACACTGGTGTCATAACTCCATACCTCCCAACTGTCTCGATTTTAGCTGCTCAGTCCGTAGTCCCGGGTTACTGTTACTAAAATGTCCCGACTTTCTCTTTGATCTCCTGTACTGAGCAGCCAGAAAAGGATACAAAATTTCAAAAGCTTAATTGGCTTTTGGCAGAGAGCCCAGAATACGTGGCAGGTGCACTTTGTTACATTTGTAACTGTTTAAGATGAGCAAAGAAACAAGAATTTAAAATAAGCAGGTCTCTTGGGGAAACTGTGACTTGAAGGGCAATTCACCTTCTTTAGCAAAACTGTAATAACCACAGAACTGTTCAAACTTTCTATAACCTGCCAAATTTTGTAAAAAGAATGTGGTATTTAGGGGTGTGGCCATAAAATGGGCGTGGCCCCCTAAAAAATTCGCCATGCTAAGTGCGGTAAATGTTTTTGTCCCTCTTTCTATCTTCCAACCCCCGCTGTTAAAGTTAATAGAAATTGCCATAATTGAGCTTGAAAACCTGACTCCAGTCACCAGAGGTTTCTCTGTTTCATAATAACCCAGTCCCGTGTGCAGGGAACCAAATAGTTGGAACCCACCCTGCCTGAAATTTTTGATAACATCCGCCCTAAAAATTGACCCAAAATTGTCTGCTACACATAAATTATTTCATGAACTAAATCTGACTCTTCCTCAACTCCCCAAACATCAAAACAATCCTCTTAAGGTGGCCATACACGGAGAGATCTCTTCCCCAATATGGCCACCTTGAGGTGGCCATATCGGGCTGATCCGATCGTGGGATTAGGGCCCAACGATCGGATCCTAACAAATCGTAACGGTGGTCGGATCGCAGGGCCGCATCAACGAACAGATGCGGGCGCTATCCGACGGGATTTTTACTCGTCCAGATCTCGATCGGGGAAGCCCGTCGGGGGGGCCCCATACACGGGCCAATAAGCTGCCGACTCTGTCCGTCTGAAGCTTTTATCGGCCCGTGTATGGCCACCTTTATCCGAGTTAAAAGTTTTATGCAGTTTGGGTGAAACCAAAGCTATTCCCTGGAACACCCAATAAATCCTTTGTCTACCCGCGCTTTTAAAGGGCAAGTCCAACTCTGAATAAACTGGATACTCTATTGTAGACAGCGGTGTTGTGATTTGCAGTTGTATGCGATTTATTTTGTTTGTTCTGCAGCTTTTCAGTTACTAGTTAAATCCCTTCTCTACTTGGCAAATAAAAAACTAGTCTAACAACTGAAAGCTGCACCGTGAACCTCGTATATTGGACATAGTGCAAATATACAGAGATGTTGTGTACAGTTGCGCTAGATCCCCATAGGTTACAGCAGTTCTCTTCCCAGTCGGATGAAGTAATAATACATATAATGTGATGTTATATTGGAATTTCTAGTTTCTGTTATTAAAATAAGTGATATCACGACTTCTAGAATGACACCCTGAAACTATTGCCTGGTTTTATCACAAATCTTCCTTTTATTAGAGACGCTGCTCAAGGCTGGCAAATGTTTAACCAGACCCCCACACAATTGCCCAAGTGGCTACACAATGCCGTCATTGTGTCAATTCTGAGTCAACAGCCGCATTAGTGTTTAATGGCCGACCCTTGCCGGCTGATTTCAATAGCAGAGAGCGGATATCAGTGGCGTTATCAGCAGGCGGGATAATGTGTAACTAATGTGTGCTTACATTTGTGTCTCGCCAATACAAGCTCAGTGATGAATCTATGGGCTTAGGTCTGTGGCACACGAGGGGGGGGGAACTTTGAAGTGCTGGGTGCTCAGGCGGAAAACTGTTGGCAGTCAGAATGCCTCTAAATGCCATTCACTATGGGCACCCACTCATAAACATAGGCAGGTTGTTTCCCCGTACATTTCTTTTGCATGTGCAGCGAGGCAGGATTGGCCCCATATAAGAAGCCTGTTGGGGTGTCCTCCTATTGCATTAGTCTAGCGCAGTGATCCCCAACCAGTAGCTCGTGAGCAACATGTTGCTCACCAACCCCTTGGATGTTGCTCCCAGTGGCATCAAAGCCGGTGCTTCTTTTTTAATTCCTGGCTTAGAGGTACGTTTTGGTTGCATAAAAACAGATTTACTGCCAAACAGAGCCTCCTGTATGCTACCGGTCCATATAGGGGCTGCCTATCGGCCAATCACAGCCCTTATTTGGCACACACTGGAGCTTTTTTCATGCTTGCTCTCCAATTCTTTTTACATTTTAAATGTGGCTCACAAGTAAAAAAGGTTGGGGACCCCTGTCTAGCGGATCTATCCCCAATATGCCCACCCACGGCAGGGTGATGTCAGGTTGTTGATTTTAACATGTAAATTTATATTATAAAAGCTTGGAAATTTTTAATCTTAAACGTACCCAATGGCAATCGCGAATAGCACCTGAGTCTTTTAATTGTGACGGATAAATTGGGACTATATTTTTTAGATATAGATTTAGAGATAGATAGATATAGATTTAGATAGATAGATATAAGCCATTCCCATTACTCTCAACTAGGGATGCACAGGATCCAGGATTCGGTTCAGGATTCGGACAGAATTCAGCCTTTTTCAGCAGGATTCAGATTTAGGCCGAATCTTTGTGCCTTGCTGAATGCTAATTTACATATGTAAATTAGGCAAGGGAAATCGTGTGACTCTGGGATTCGGCGGAATCTCAAATATCCGTGCATCCCTACTCTCAACCCATATCCCCCCTGTCAAGCCATCAGCAAAACGCAGCCCAGGAACATCAAACTTGTTGGTTCTATTGGGACACGGGCCCTACAGAATTACAGCTTTGGTCAGTTCGGGTGCAGATACCCAAATCACATGACCTTGTGTGTGTGGCCAGTTTCAGGCTGGAATGGGTAAGAAAGCCACAGCACAAGTGACCCCGGGGTCAACAAACTGATCCCAAAGCAAACACTCAAGATACTAATATAATAGAGACCTCTTTGCTTTAGTGCCTGTTATCATGTAAATCCTACAGACAGGACAGAGATAAAAGTTGTTCAACCTTCGGAACCTTTGATAAAGTTCAGATTGAGTCATTGAAGCCCTGATTGGCTGACGTTAAATACATTGGCCTATTGATGTGGGAATAGAACTCTTGTTTCTGTGTATTCTATGAGGACATCCCTCCTCCTGTGCACACAGTATTTATTCCTAAATATTTTTAATTTTCAGGCTTTTTGAAAACATCAAAATATTAACATTTCCCCTGTAAATCTATTGATATATTACTCCAATAAACTGCTGCTGTTCTGATCACTACCCTGTCCATTTGTTGTAATTGTGCTGATTCCATGTTTCTCTGCTGCAGCTGATGAAGTGATCAAAGGCTCCCAGATCACGTATGTAACTGGCGTGGACGGAGAGGACGGTATCTCAGCGACGCAGTCGGGCCAGCAGTTGGCACTCATTGCCCAGGATGGCACATCCCATGTGAGTTCTCTTCATTTTTTTGCAACAAAACAAACCCCTAGTGCAGAAACAGACAAACAGGGGCTCTTTAGCCATGGCTGGTGTCTCCCAGAATCCTCAGTGAGCCCATTACCTAATAATAACATGCTTTAACCTCATCAAATCAATAAGTGACCTGAAACAATAAGCTGTAGGGACTGATACATCCTATTCTAATTCTCCATTGGTCACGTCGAAGCTCTGAACACAGGAGCCTATGACTTTCTTTTCTTTCATTGGTCATTTGCGTTGGTGATCAGGGTCTAAAACGAGCCAAAGACTTATAATGGAGAAATAAGGGAGCATCACCAATGAGATCACCCGTGCAACCGTCAGCTGTAGGCCGTCCAATCAGACTGCAGCCCCAGGTTGGCCAGTGACCCCGCTAAAAAACACAAACGTGGATCAAGTTGACCATTGGGAGCAAGGGTGCATGGCCAAGAAATGGAGCAATAGGGAGAGCAGCAGAGCAGAAGTGTGTTCTGTATTCCATTGGTCACTCTGGGGTGTGTCGGACTGGGCCGGCGGGATACCGGGAAAAAAACCTGGTGGGCCCATACCAGTCCAAACAGCCTGCGTTCCGAACACTCCATCACCCGGCTGATCGAAGAAATGGTGAGCGCGGGGGGGGGGGGTTTGCAGCTCAGAAGGGGGGGCTGAAGGGGCTCTGATGCAGCAGCCCCGGTGGGCCCAGACTAGAGTCGTGCAGCGGGTCTGATACCCGCGGGTTACCCGCAAAAACCTATCCTGTGGGTTGAAGTTCCGGGTGCAGGGTCTTCTCAATAGCGATTCTTACTCCTTTTTTCTGACCACGCCTACTTCCGATGATGTCACTTCCGATTTACAATGGCAGCACTTCCTGATTCTTGATGGTCAGCGGGTCCGGGTTGCGGATAAGTAACTTGCGGGTCGGCTAGCAGGTCCAATCGGGTAAGAATGCGGGTCCAGGTTGCGGCTACGGGTTGGGTACGGGTTACAAAAAATGGACCCGCGCAGGACACTAGCCCAGAACCCCCCCAGTCCGACACTGAGTCAGGGTGATGTGCAGGCAGAAGGCAGATTTGATTACAGGGATGTGAACTGTGCTGAGGAATCGCTGTAATGCTCCATAACAAATGGGGGTCTGTCGGGGAGGGGGGCTCCTTTTATTCTCTTTGATGGGAATGTTTGCCTTTAACCTACTAAAACACTCCTTTTTTCACTAACATGGGCCCCTTCCATCTCCCTCCGAACGCTGAAATTGTGCACCTTAAAGGATAAAAAAAACCTTTAAAATAAGTGAATGTAAAACTGACGAGGGTGCTATTCTAAGAACTTTTGTAATTTACATTCATTATTTATTTTCTCTTAATTGCAAGATATTAAGGGATACATATACTGTTAATATGAATGGATTTTGTTACAGCACCACTTGCTGGTCAGTTTCAGGAATTTGTCAGGAGAAAGAAAGAGGCTGCTCTGATGTTCTTCTACTTAGGAAAGATGTGAGAAAGGTTTCTAATTTTATTCCTAATTGGAAGAACATCGGAACAGCCTTTTTCTTTCTCCTGACAACTTCCTTGACTACATAGTGGTCAGACTGGTGGGAAACTGACCAGCAGGTGGTGCTGTTGTAACAAAATTCATTCATATTAACAGTTCATGTATCCCTTAATATCTTGGAATTAAAATAAAATAAATAATGAATATAAATTACAAAAGTTCTTAGAATAGACCACCTCGTCAATTGTACATTCACTTATTTATTTGAAAGATTTAATTATCCTTTAAGGAATCTCTTCTTCACACCGGCGTGCCATTATTCTACTGAATGTCTTATGTATACAACACGGAGGCACGTTGCACTGTGGTTGGCTAATTAGTCAGCAGTCAGAAAGCCAGTGTGAAGGGAGTGTTAAACATGGCGGCCCTGGAAGAGATAATGAATCCTACACTTTCCCACATTTACGGTTTCCTTGTCTGTCACAGGTGGCAATAGTCGCCCAAGACTTATCAGCATTCCACAACTCTGAAACAGGCCCCCAGCACAGCCACAATCTGGGGGGCAGTGACTCCAGACCCGTTACATTACTAGCCACTTCCAATGGGAGACAGATCGCAGTGCAAGTAAGTAGTAGGAAAAACGGCACCAACTGCAAAGTTGCCTTCCTTAATCTGCACCGCTGGCCATTTGCATCTTTGCTTGACACTTTTGTAGTTTAGGGGTATTAAAACTCCCAGGATCCTTTGCCAAACGCTGGTGAGCTGACGATGCTGGGGGATGAAACTGCCAATGGGTGAAGAGCCCCAATATTGACACCTTGACTGTAGAGCAACCACCCACCTAAAGACAAGTCACCTGATAGAGAATAATAATATTGCATCAATAATATAATATAGAATTTTATTCTGATAAACTAATACATGCCAGACCCTACTGGCAATATCCCAAAACTGCTTCTCATACCTGGAGTCCAAATCTAATATAACACTAGTGGAGAATGCAGCTCCATCCTAAAGCATTTTGTGCCATAAACATTTTATGTTTAAAGGGTTTGTTCTCCTTTAAATTTCCTTTTTAGTACGATGTAGAGAGGGCTAATCTGAGACAATTTGCAATTGGTTTTCATTTTTTATCTTTTGTGGTTTTTGAGTTATTTAGCTTTTTATTCAGCAGCTCTCCGGTTTCAGCAACCCAGTTGCTAGGATCCAAATTCCCCTAGCAACCATGCACTGATTTGAATAAGAGACTGGAACATGAACAGAAGAGCCCTGGATAGAAAGACGAGTAATAAAATGTAGCAATAAGTATTAATGTGTAGCCTGAAAGAGCGTTTTTCTTTTGATGGGGTCAGTGACCCCTTCCATTTGAAAGCTGGAAAGAGTCAGAAGAAGAAGTAGGCAAATAATTCAGAAAGTATAAGAAAAAAATAATGACCAATTGAAATGCTTACCTCCATTTGACAACTGGAAAGAGTCAGAAGAAGCTATAAAAAAAGAAGAAAAAATAAAGACTAATTGAAAAATAGCCATTGTATAACATACTACTTTTTTTTATTATTTTTTATGGTCAAATTGGACTAGGGAGTTATGGAAATTCGATTCGAGTTTTTTTCAAGATTTATCATATTCTAGCCCTTTAAGAATTCAAATTCGACTATTCGCCACCTAAAACCTGCCGAATTACTGTTTAAGCCAATGGAAGACGTCCAGGGATCAATTCGCAGATGTTTGCCACTTTCCTGACATTCAATTATTTTTTTTCGGACTCGAATCAAGTTTGATTGAATTTGATTGGAATTCGATTAGAATTTTCGGGGCGTTTAAATTTTGTCCGAGTTAAAAAAAAAAAAATTCAATTATACGAATACATTTTGCTAAATTGGATTTATGGGAGTTTAAAAAAAAAAACGTGCATGAATTTGAAATTCGACCCTTGATAAATGTGCCTCTAAAATGTTAAATTAAAGGTGAAACACCCCTTTCAATCTTGATTAAATTTCTATATTGGATCTGCATGACGACCTGATCGTTGGGCTTGGGGGAACAAATGATTGGACAAGCCCCATGTGTGGCCTAATTGGCCAAAATTTGTTTGGAACGAGCAGATTTTTTTGGTTAAAATTTTTTTTTTACATTTTTCTCCCCTGTCTCCTTTAGATCGGGGAACAGCAGTCATTGGAGGAAGCCATACGAATCGCTTCGAGGATACAACAAGGCGAATCCCCCGGCATGGAAGATTAACCACTAATGGCCCAAACAATGCGACTAGTTAACTGCAGAGATCTCTGCCCGCGCCCCCCCCCCAGCTTGCGTGGTATTGGGTGTAGGCCTCCAGGGGCCCCCACTCTTGTAGAGACACTAGGTTATCCAATGACTTTGTAAATTGTCCTTTTATCCACACAACAAACCTTCACTTTTTGGATCGGGGGGGAACATTGGGGGGGTGGATTTGTATAAAAAATAACTTTTTTGGGGGGGAACCCGGAGGAAACAGACGGATCTCCCACCACGGAAGTGACAGTTTGTCCCGTTGTACTCGCTGTAAATAGATTGTTCCTTCCTCTCTGTTCTGTCTATAACCTCCCTGCTCTAGATCTCATTTCTTAACCTGGGAGTTGTAGTTCAGCAACACCTGGGTCCCGAGGTTAAGAAGCAAGGCTCTAGTGTTTGGGTTATTCAAGCAAGGGAATGTCATTTTCTGTGTAATATATCCTCTCTGTATGAATGTCTCTAGGAACATATTGAATGATTCCGGCACGACGGGGGCAAATACTGTTTATAAGCAGGGACTGCCATGTTGCTTGCCTTGTAATGTGGGGTTTTACAGACTGATCAGTAGAAGGCACTGTTGTATAGAAGGAAACCATAAGGGTAGACAGGTATAAGGTGAGCCCTGCGTATAAATAGGCTTCATGCCCCTCGAGTATTTCAGTCTATGTTTGTCTATAGAAGACATGTAAACATTTCAATGTACGCGGGTTACACAGGACACACACGTATGTTCCCTGCTGACAATACTTTAATGGTAGATTAGAGTGGCGACTTGGTGCTAGTACTTATAATAATGCCGCGCCGGGTCTCCTGTTGTTGCACTTGACCCAGGGCCCCCTGGAAACGGCAAAAGATCCAATCCGACGGCGACATTTCATGGCAGGACGTAAGCCCCGCCCCTAAAGGGCAGTATGGCGGCAGCAATGTGTGATGTGAGCGCCCGTGTGTTCATATACAGTGTTTTATTTGTACAAAAATATGCAATAAAGACTTTGCTTTTTAACCAGGTGTCCCACGTTCTGTCCCCCCCGTCCTGTTTTACGCCCATCTGAAATGTAAATACGTCATTCGTTAATAAAGTTTTCTACGGTACGCCCGCTTGTTTCGCTGAGGCTCATTTTTCAAGGTCCTTAAAGGAAAACTAAAGCCTAAAAATATTTTATATACAGGACTCAGTTGGCGCTCATTTATCAACATAGGGCAAATTTGCCCATGGGCTGTTACCTATAGCAACCAATCAGTGATTAGCTTTATAAAGCCAGCTGCAAGAAAAACAATGAATGCAGCAATCTGATTGGTTGCTATAGGTAAATTTGCCCAGTGTTGATAAATAAGTGTGTATGCCCAGAGCTGCAGCAGTCCTATAAATAATAATCCAGGCCTTTCCCCATCTTGGATCTTGTAAAGCATCTTTGGTGTGTCAGTGGCACTGCACATGCTCAGTGGGCTGCTGTTGGGAAGCTGAGCTTAGGGAGTGTGGGGAATCATCAAACCTATAGCAGATAGGGAGGTCACATCTTTCATTGAAGCTACTGGGCAGATTTTTAATTTGTTCTTATGCAAACTGCATTGGTTTCTATGCCGCCCTGTAATGTGACTGCATTATTGTATATACAATGTTTATTGTCAGTAGGACCCTAAGCTCAGGTAAGTGCTGGGAATTCACAGAAAAGAAGATGGGGGTTAATAGGGACCTTGGGCTGGTGCAGAAATGTCAGCATCTCTAGCTTAATTCTCTGTTCTGGTTAAGTTCCCCTTTATAAGTTTGAATAAGTTTGAATCATGTGCAGATTCCATTAGTGCAAGTATGTTAATTGAATGTTCTATTGTTGGACTGGGGGAAGGGTCCCCCCCCCTTCAGCCTGAATACAGTGGCTGATATTGTGAATGTATATTGGAAAGCTGCTTAAAATTACAGGCAAATTACAGGCAAAAGAGACAATGTAGTTCCCCTTTAAAAAAAAATAGAAGAAAAACGATCATTACGTATCCACCAAATTCAGGGCTGTTGTGCCAGTGCCAGAAAGGTTGGAGGGGGCATTCATACATTTTTTTTCCAGGTTTATTTCTCCTTTAATCCACATGGCCACTTCGCTATTCATTGTAACGTTGCAGCCTGCACTGGTTTCTGCACTGCAAATGAAATTTAAAGGCTCTGTATCCGATGCACTTGGGGATATTTTTAAGTGCCAAAGACACCTAATCTGGCAATTGCAATTCAGAGGCCAGGACCTCTCTGATTAATGGTGCTGGGACTTCAACTCTGTCCTCATTCCTAAGTGATTAGCCAGAACCCACAGTGCACGTGCACTCGTTACAAAGCCAAAGGTCAAAGGAACTTCACCCATTCGAGTCATAAATGGTCTCCCAGTTGTCTCTCTCTGCTATTTATACAGAAGGCTGCCAATCAATCATATAGACAGCAGCTCCCAGAAGTGAAGAGGGGGGCAATATGGCACCCTAAGTCCATGTTTGCTAGGGCTCTGCTAACAGCTTGGTACACACAGGTGCTGCTACTCCACAGTGCACCCTATTAAAGGTGTTTATTTACTCGGAGGCGTCAGATTCGCCAGTACCTCTAATTCCACAGACTGATTTACTGCTTGACGAGCTGATCCCATATTGCACTAATTAGGGCAGATTCATTCATTAACATACAGAACCGCTCGCTAAACTCGTCATCCTGAAACCCCTACACTTCCCTATCCTTTTCAATGTTTGGCCTTTAAAGTGAAGCCTGCGCTCATTTGTTGGAAGCCTGATTTGTTTTGTACACGGGCCTAATTGTCATTGTGTCCCCTTCTGCCCAGTAAGTGTGCCCATTTGTATTCAATGAGTCTGATAATGAGACGGATTGGGGAGGGGGGTTAATTGCTTTAATTATGATTAGGTTCAGATATAAAACTTTTAGTCTGACAACTTTTCCAGTGCCACAATGTGGGGAGATTACGGAGCAAAGTAGAGACCTCAGTGGGTCTAATTGGGTTGGCCCAACCCAAAAACCCACGTCTATACCTGCACCAGGCAAAACCTATGATTACCTGACCCAAAGGGATCCTCTGTGCCTGACAGTTACAACAAACACACACACAAGCATTGGCTGCTTTTTATTAATACGTGAGCAGCCAATCAGATTTGGTCGGTCAGATATCAATATGGAAGGCCATTTGTCTTCCTCTAGCCCATCCCATTTAAGGGTGCCACAATATCACCAGGTGACGTAACTGCGAGAGACAATGGCAGCAGGGGGTGTAACTACAGAGGTAGCAGACCCTCTGGCTGCAGGGGGCCCCATGAAGCAATGAGGCAATTTCCAAATATATTGGTAAAAAAGGACAACGCCTGAATATGTTGGGGACCCTAATTTGTCGTGGGGCCCGGTATCTAGTTACACCACTGAATGGCAGTCAAAAAAGGGCTGTAAAAGGTAATCATTTACTTATTTATCCGAATATCCCAATAGGCCTGTTAAAACCATTGACGCATAGAGAGCCGCGTGCTGATTGGTCGATGCCTGAGATCATATACGTTGGTTGAAAAACCAGCCAAAATTGATTGGGTTAACATTAAATAAGCTGAAGGTTGCTAAGGATTCTGGGAGTGGTTTCTTGAGAGTTGTTTCTTGGGGCTCCAAATAGAGGTGACCACCCAGGTTCCCACAGGATGGCTGTTATAGGCAGGAATATTAGGCAGAACAAAAAGATGGAGACAGTAGGTCGCAGGGCAAGACTTGATTGTAAGCTCTTAAGAGCAGAGGCCCATTAATCCCAAGGTCTCTACTAAAGATGGTCCTGGTGGCAGGATGGACATCAATAATGTGGTTGGAGGGGGGTCCCAATTTCCCAGCTGGAAAAACAGCCCTGGCAACTGGACACTGGAGGGACTCAAGGGGGCTCAGATTGTTCCCTTTGATTGAGTGTTTTTCAGATAGTGACACGGGGGCAGCAGCTGTGCTAAGGGGGCACCAAAAAAGAACAACAGTAACTCTACTCCCCCCTACACACCTGCTGCCACCTTCATAGGGGGGATATAAGTGTTGACCTGACGCTCTCTTGTGTGACTGTCTCTCCACTGGAAGCAACTGCTCATGCTACGGGGCTACTAACCCGTGGGCTGGAAGGGATAATATTCCCCCGGAAATGTAGGATTACCTTTCTTTTATTAGTTTAAATGCCTAGTCACTTGTATGGACAGGTTATCTGGCACAGGGAGCTTTAATGATCTCCATATACTGTGTATGTATTATATTCAGGCTGAGCTGCTAAGGAATAAAATACCTTAAAGTGATACTGCCATTGGAAAACTTGTTTTTTTCAAAACACATCAGGTAATAGTGCTGCTCCAGCAGAATTCTGCACTGAAATCCATTTTTCAAAAGAGCAAACAGATGTTGTTATATTTAATTTTGAAATCTGACATGGGCCTAGACATGTTGTCAGTTTCCCAGCTGCCCCCAATCATGTGCCTGCACTTTAGGATGGAATTACTTTCTGGCAGGATGTTATTTCTCCTACTTAATGTAATGGAATCAGTCTCAGTGGGACTTTCCTATTGAGTGTTGTATTTAGATCTTCCAGGGAGCTGTTATCTTGTGTTAGGGAGCTGCTATCTGGTTACATTCCCATTGTTCTGTTGTTAGGCGAGAGAGGGGGTGATATCACTCCAACTTGCAGTACAGCAGTAAAGAAGTTTATCAGAGCACAAGTCACATGACTGGGGGCAGCTGGGAAACTGACAATAGGTCTAGCCCCATGTCAGTTTACAAAATTGAACATAACAAAATCTGTTTGCTCTTTTGAAAAATGGATTTCAGTGCAGAATTCTGCTGGAGCAGCACTATTAACTGATGCGTTTTGGGGAAAAAAAATGTTTTCCCATGACAGTATCCCTTTAAGAACATTCCAGAGCATATCATCATCATGAAAGTTCGCAGGAGCTGCAGTCACCTTAGGCCCTTGGATCTCAGACGGTGGATGTTATAGTGGCCATTCATTTTCTGCAGTGATCTTACCGGCATGTGTGGGGTTAATGTACTTCTCATACATTTACTGCAGGGGTGCCACTGATATGGCTGGGGTTCATACAATGTGATAAAACAATTGTCCTCAGTGATCTTTTGGCATGTCTGTGGTTAATGTAGTGCTCTGGAACTAGTCTTGCCATGGTCAGTCTGATTCCCCAATACTTGATTTTTATAACTTGGCTTCAAACCTTGTGTTCCTGCAGAACCCCCCCCCCCCGTCCATTTAAATGCTGAAGGATTAATGAGAATTAGCCCCCCCCCGGTGCACAAGTGAAATACACATCCACTAACAATGATTAGGGACCTGCCTGGGTTATCACTAGAATTGATCAAGGGCAAAGGGGCTCTTTGTATGAGTCTGTAATGAGTCAAGGGTGAGGGGGTCTTTGTATGGCCCTGTAATTGAATGGATCAAGGACAAGGGGGTCTGTATTGATGATTGGCTTGTTACACACACACAGACAATGGAACCACCTGCTGCAACAAGACGAAATAAACAAAAGGCCAGACTAATGCAATAGAAAGTCAAGGGCGCAGGGACTTTTGCACATGGTTTATTGGTTGCATGATTCCAATGGGGACCTAACATGTATTGCCCATGCAGCAGATGGTTCATTCTCAATATTAAGAATAATTCTTCCCACCCCCATGGACACAGTGGCGCTGGCCATGCAGCAGATCACATATAATTGTGCCCTTGGTAAACACCAATAGATATGTACCCTAAAGGTCACCCATACTTATTGGGCAGTGTATGGGCCCCTCCGATGGACTTCCCTGATCGATTTCTGGCCAAAAGTCAGCCCGATGTTGATCATGATGCGACCTCCCATATTGTGCTCTTTGTCATCCGATGGTAGGGCCCCAGGGTCCAAGGTGGTCATATCGGGAAGGGATCCACTCATTTGGCGACCTCACCAAACAAGATCTTTCTATAGCTGGCCATAGACGCAACGATCCGATCGTCCGAATCGTGGATTCGTACGATTTTCGGACCATGTGTGGAGAGTCCCGACATTTTTTGTCCGTCGGAGATCGGTCGTTTGGTCGATCGGACAGGTTAGAAAATTTCTGTCTTCTGCCGATAATATCTCTGCGTGTATTGCCGATCGTACGATTTTCAGATGGAGACTGTCACCAGTGTTGTCAGACATAAGTATCGTACGATTGCTGTCAGGGGCAGAACATTGGGTGATCTGTTCTTATTTGATCGGAATGGTAAAGACTTTGATCTGAATGGTTAGTGGAGGGTCGGGAGATGGGAAAGTCCGATCGTACGTTGATTCGTACGATCGGATCTTTGCGTCTATGGCCATCTTAAGTATGGCTTGCTCAAGACCTAGTTGAATTTAGGATAGAGCAGAGAGGGTTTTTAATCTGCCCCCCATATCACAGCATTACTTGGGTCCCAAATTAGAACACATGGAGTAGTGTTTATTAAACATATGGTTGGTTTTTGTTTTCCTTTAAACACTGTGTACCTGTAAGGTACATATCTGCATTTGATAAGAAACTAACTTATGTGGCAGTGTAAATTGACTACTTACCCTTTAATATGGTGGTTCCAGGTGGCCAAGCCTCAAACCTTCATCTCAGGGAGCCAAAACCAGGACAAAACACAGATACAGACTGGCACAATTCTGAACCACCCGATTATCACGTCATAAGCAGCTTTGTTGAAATAAAAACATGTTTCATTAATTGGATCCACATACATTATACATAAATAGCCTTATGCGTTTCGTGCCACAAGAGGCACTTAATCATAGGCTCCTGTAAGGAGAGGAACAGGTGGGGGATGTCAGTGAGAAGGTGGAAGTACCCCCAATCCATTGAGATGCAGAGGGATTAATGAGAATTAGCCCCCGGTGCAGGAGAGAAATACACATCCACTAACAATGATTAGGGACCTGCCTGGGTATTACTAGAATTGATCAAGGGCAAAGGAGGCTCTTTGTATGAGTCTGTAATGATGATTGTTACACACAATGGGACATTCACACCTGCTGGAATGAGGCCTCTCTGTCTGAGTATTAATGGTCAGACGTCCAGACAACCATGGAAATGTTCATTGTCTTATCATGAGATGTTTCATCAAACAGTGACATGCCTGGGGCCAATGCTAGTCTCATTATCCACATAATAATACTAATAATACTAATAATAATTAATAATAATCAGCAAAGGCTTCATTTTAAACTGGATGAAGTTGTGTTGATAATAGAAACCCACCAGGATCCAATGCCCTATTGCCCTTCTTTAGCAACAGATTCTAGACCAGTGATCCCCAACCAGTAGCTCGTGAGTAACATGTTGCTCTCCAACCCCTTGGATGTTGCTCCCAGTGGCCTCATAGCAGCTGCTTATTTTTTAAATTCCTGGCTTGGATTCAAGTTTTAGTTGTATAAAAGGTGTAATGCCGAACAGAACCTCAATGTAGGTTGACAATTCACATGGGGCTTCAAAATGGCCAATCGCAGCACTTATTTGGCACCCCAAGAACATTTTTCATGTTAGTGTTGCTCCCCAACTCTTTTTACTTCTGAATGTTGCTCACGGGTTCAAAAGGTTGGGGGTCCCTGTTCTATACAGACAATCTTGTCCTCTCCTCCCTTTAGTTGCTTTAGGTGCCGGCTCACTGGTTGCGTGTATTAGGGACACTGGGCAGCAAAGCTTGGTCTAAAAGCAAAGGTTGGCCTAAACCTGCTGACCCAAAGGTCCTGAGGGTATCAGGCCAGCCCATCACTAATACACAACCAGCCAGATGATCAGCATTCGATGGAAATAGAGGCTGTCCTTTATTATATAACTTCTATAAATTCTATTAAACATTGGGGTAACAGTCACCCTGCTATAGTTCCAGGGGTACCCAGGGCAAAAATAAGCACTCACCCCAATTCTCTCCCTAATTGGCTTTAGGCTGAGCCCCCTTAGCTCATAACAAGGTTACAGATATATAGAAACATTGGGGTAACAGTCACCCTGCTATAGTTCCAGGGGTACCCAGGGCACAAATAACCTCCCACCCAAATCTCCCCATAACTGGCCTTCAGGCTGGACCCCCTTAGCTCATAACAAGGTTACAGATATATAGAAACATTGGGTAACAGTCACTCTGCTATAATAGTTCCAAGTGTACCAAGTGTTGGTAAGTCAGTCCCATTGTGTATTACAGGTTGCTGATACCCCAGAGGTGCGGAGGTGGTAGGAGACAGAACTCAACTTCCCCTTTATGTCCTGTATAATTAAATCTTCCCCTGGGCAAGAGGCCAAATCACTCAATTCACCCTTTGGGTTACACGTGCCTCATGGGAGAGAACTGTCTGTAGGCATCTACCTTGTTACACAGAAGCCTTTGCTCATTAGCAACCACTCCTCGGTAATAATAGATCTGATGTAGCCACAGGGCTTGGGAATCCCCATAAGCCTCTTTCTAAGTCACCTTTGCTTGGGTTTGGGAAGAGAAGTCTTTGTAGAGTAAACAAAAGACATTAAAATGGTGTGACGAAGCCCAGGCCCCCTCCGGTAAGTAAAAAACTAGTTTAACCTGAAATTCCAGTTTTTTCCCGGACTCTTCATGGTTCCTTGATAGCAAAGCCGAAGTTTGCACCCGGTGCAGAGCCACAGTCATGCTGAGGGATCTGCATGGATTTAGATATCACAATAGAATGCCGCACAGAATATTATATTGTAGTTATATTTATGTAGTGGAGGAGGATTAGACTAGAAGGAGATTTTTAGTCTGATGTCCTGATGTCACAATGGGTGCCTTTGAACATTCATTTTAAGTTAAAATGCCCCTCTAATTCTAGCTCCATGTAGCAGAGGGCTGCATGAGGCACAAACCAAGGAACCTCCTCAATTGGCCTTTCCAAAACAGACCAACATTTTTTGATCTAATTAGACAAGGTCCTAGACTCAACAGTCATATGGCAGTGGCTGGATCCTCTTGGTAATGTTAAGTTCCCTTCATCCTCAGGGGACCAGCACAAGTTTAACATTTAAGGGTTCCCGTGTATCAGACAAAATAATAATTTGAAGGGCCCTAGAAATGGTGCAAACTGTACCCCCCAGATGATGGCCCTGGTTCCTACTGGAATGAAGACCAATAAAAGCAGACCAAGATCTCTATCTTCTGCCATCAGTGTTGATCTCTATTCAGACTCACAGGAGAGGCCAAACAATTCACACACAGACTTGTCAAGGAATATACTAGGTATCCCCAATGGCCATCTCAGTAGATTGTAAGCTCTACAGGACTGGAATCTGAAGTAAAGGCTTACTACAAAGTTCAGGGATTCTTAAAAAAAAGTATATTTGCAATATAGGGATTTAATTTTTTTCTTACAACTGACTAGTTATAGTCTCAGGCGCACCTGGGTGCATCAATAACCCCAGAAATCAGTTGGCGCCCCTTATCCTGCTGTGAACGTTGGCTTCCAAAGCAGGCTGAGCTCTTCTAATCACGGGGGAGATGCTTCCAGCACGAGCAATGGCCACCCATGGACAGACACATGATCAGGTGACACTTTGACACCCTCTTGCAAATTCAGCTGCCGGGTCACTTCCTTGCCCCCCCCCCGAACAACTTTTGCAGCTGCACTCACAGAGGGATAGATCAGCTGTCTGTGTGTGTCCAGACTCATAGGAGGCTGTGGGTCACAATATGAAGCAAGTAAACACCACGGAGGTACACAGCAGTTGCAACATGTCGTTTTTAATCAGTTAGTGCCATGTTTCTCTGCCAATGTGAATGACCTCCCAGAGGTTCTGATTCCTGTGCTGTTGTTGTCACCTCCTGGTTGGGGATAGGGTGGCTGCCACGTGAACTGGAGGTCAGGCTGTTCTATTAAACTGTCCAACCCTATCGCTTGGTGAGTTTCCAGCTGCCCTGTCAAGACCCTTCATTGTGATATCACTAACTGCCTTATAATGTGGAGTTGAGTTGATTACAAAGCTTTGGCATCTGAGCTTGGATCTTCCAATGGAGAACTAACTTGTATATCAACCTGAGCAGTCAATGGGCAGCCTAAGGGTCTTACAGATGAGCGCTGATCATGTATCCCACTTTGTTCCCTGTAAGAGCCCTACTAGGGGGCAGTTTGATGATACTGACACAGGGCAGTAAATGCTGCCTGCTGATTGGTTGCTGGTAGTTAGTAGAAGGTTCGAGTAATAACACTCTTCTGTAAACACAGCTGGGGGGGTAAATATTTCTCCCCCTTGATAAACGATATGGGGGGAGGAATCACAAAGCTACGCAGCCTGTAAATATTTGCACCCAGGGGTCAATAGACCACCCTTAAAAGGAATGTTTCGTGTGCTGACCGTATGTTTGGATTTAGCACGTAGTTTGCACTAAAAGCAGCTTTCCTTTGCAAGAATTTAGGAGTGACTATCAGCAGAATAACTGACTTAACCATGTAAGTGCCAGGCAGGTGACACTTGGTGCTTGGCAAACAGGTGTCTCAGCTGACACTTTCAGCAGAATAACTGACTTAACCATGTAAGTGCCAGGTAGGTGACACTTGGTGCTTGGGAAACAGTTGTCTCAGCTGACACTTTCTCATGGATTTGGTCCCTTGGGGGAGGGTCTACTGCTCCCGTCCTTGTGTGATTTCCCCTCATTAATTAATTGTCTATGTCTCCCCCCCAAACTTGTGCCTGTCAGGGCTGTCACTGGAGTTTTGCTGATGGGAAAATCCCGCAATTCCCAACTAACATCTGAAATGTACCACCGTCCTGTTTTAATTTTCCAACTCTAGCACCAGGCTGTGAAGTGGCCCCTTCCTCCCACTTATTAGCAGAGGGGAACAGGGGGGGGGCTGGGAATGTAAATTCTAAAAATGATCTTTGGGCTTCTCCACATCCAATGGGTGGGCCACATAGCGTCGGGGACCTGGGCCAACAATCGGATCAGAAGTGGAAGTGGTTTGATGCGCCGGGGAGGGGGGATTTTAATACTATAGAGCAAGCTGACCCCGGGCAGGGTCGGACTAGAGCATTGGGGGCCCACCGGGGCTACGACACCAAGGGCCCTCATAGAGTCCCCAGGGGCCCCCTCCTGACTTCCAAACCTCTGAGCCCCCCCCGCGCCTTTGCAAACGCTGACCGCGGGGTCTGCTTTCTCTATAGTTACACCACTGTACCCCGATAAGATGATATACCCTCAGCAGAATAATGCCACATATGCTGATTGCACTCACCCACTCCCATGCAGCTGCCCCAGTGCAGCCCTATCATTAAGGAGGAGGGTGCTTAACTGTTTTCTGCCTCTCCCAGTTATTTTATCTGTTCCCTTTTGTGATTGGCACAGAGACGCACCCTGAGCCCCATAGAGCTCACTCTAAAATAAGGTCTTAAAAATGCCCAGATAAATATGAACCCCCCTTGAAGGACCCCAATTTGCTCATGAAATGAGCTCAGATAAGGGAAAATATCAGGGTATTGGCCATTCTCCCCATATGATCAAGGGTATAAGAACAACTGTGGGATATTCACTGTATGATATATATATATATACAGGGCCGCCATCAGGGGGGGACAAGGGGGACAAGTGTGCCGGGCCCAGGCATGAAGGGAGGTCCGGCAGTGCTGCAGTTTTGAAAGAGCCGGGCTCCCCTTGTGAGTGCTGAAGCCTGCGGCCAGCCGAACAGCCAAATATGTGGAAGTGCCGAAAAGCCGAACAGCCGAACTCCTGAAGCGGCGAAAAGACGAAAGGAGGCGAAGTTGAAGTCCTGAAGCCATGAGTTCAATTCTACTGAATACCAATATGTGTTTTTTTTTTTTAATCCCCTGGCCACCAATGTATTATTTTAATATTCTATAGGCCCCTGCCACCAATGTTTATTTAAAAAAAATTTTTTGGGGCCCCAATTTTTTTAACTTGATAAGGTGGGCCCTGGCACCAATGCTTTTAAAAAAAAACTTTTATGGGGGGCCCTGGCGCCAGTGTTATTTTTTTAAAACTTATAAGGGGGCCCTGACCATCAATAGCTTTTTATAACTTGTGTGTGTGGGGGGGTTACTTTTTTAGCGCTGATGTCTGTGTGGTCTTTTAACTGTGATGTGAAGTGGGCGGAGTCTGGGCGGGGCTTGGGTGCCAGGGTTGGAGGGGCCCAGGGGGCCCCGAAATGTGGTTGTACGGGGCCCAGTGATTTCTAATGGTGGGCCTGTATATGTGCATATATATATACAGGCTCTGGCTGTTTGTAATCTCCTGACGAAGATCCCTGTGGGGGATCGAAACGTTGAGTGGAATAAATACACTGTTATTTTGCATCAAAAACTTCCTGTGAGTGTCGCTTTCTTCAGCAAATATATATATATATATATATATATATATATTAATCCACATCCATCGTGAAAGTCGTCTACTTTGTCATTCAGCCCCACATGTCTGCAATTTGCACTAAAGCCCCCCAAGGCCCTGTCTGTAGTTGTCATAATGATGCCACAATACAAATCATACGAGTTCAGCAGGTTTCCATGGCAACGGCTGCAAGCGTCACAAACAGAAAACATTTCCTTGGGCACAATGGGGAAGATGACATCACTGCGGAATTCTTTATCATTTCCCAAAATTTCCTTTAAAAAAAATTTAAATTATTTTTGGGATCTGAAGAATCCGAGAAAGAACATATGGAAAGGCAAAGTAAAAGAGTAAATTATGTCACTGAGGAGTTCCATGACCATTTTACTTCTAATATCCTAATATTTTCCAAGAAGGGGTACTTTATTAATTATAATACACAGTTTTAGTGAGTCATGTGACAAAAATGACATCACTAAGCTCTGGTTATATTTGATGACATCACTAAGAGCCATTTATAAAGATAGAATTTACAGGATATTCATGGCTTTTCTGGATTATATAGTGAATAAAGTACCTCCTCTTGTAAAGTATAAGGATATTATAAGTTACAGAGGAGTTTCATGACCATATAAAAGCATGAGGCCGAAGGGCAAATGTTAATATACAGTTCATGGAACTCCGAGTTGACTTATAATATCCTCATATTTTGCAACTGGGGGTACTTTATTTATTATAATACACAAGTTTCAGTGAGGCATATGACAGAAATTACATCAGAACTCACCGTTTATAACTGATGACATCAGAACTCAAAGTTTATAAAGATATAATTTGCAGGATATTCATGGCTTTTGTGTATTATATATATATATATATATATTTACTCTAAGCATGAAAACGTATATTGCTATTGTTATGAAATATATCACGTGGATAGGAAAATTCATTCTCAGCTTCTTCATTCTCAGGTTCCCTTACCCTTGTTGGACATTGCACAGGATTATAAATGACATGTTATGCTTTTAAATATTCATTGGGAAGGCAGCAAGGTCCCACATTACCCTGTCCAGCAGCGACTGGATGCTTATCAGCCAACTGCAGGGATCAGAGAGGAAACTCAGGAGCAGAAACAAAGCAGCCGAAAATGTCTAACAAAAATCCAGGTAATATATGAGGGGCCAACGGAAATAGGGAGGGCCACAGCCCTGAGCTGATTGTATTAGGCTGACAGGGAGATTTATCAGAGTGTTTTATGTTCCTTCTAAATGTCACTTCTGTTCTACCCTCCCTGGAGCATCAGCAAAAGCCTGAGAAATTATACAGTTTTAATAGTGATACCGGAGCCCCAGCCCCCTTAAAACAAGGTTACAGATATATAGAAACATTGGGTGTAACAGTCACCCTGCTATAGTTCCAGGGGTACCCAGGGCACAAATAAACACTCACCCCAAATCTCCCCTAACTGGCCTTCAGGCTGGGCCTCCTTAGCTCATAACAAGGTTACAGATATATAGAAACATTGGGGTAACAGTCACCCTGCTATAGTTCCAGGGGTACCCAGGGCACAAATAAACACTCATCCCAAATCTCCCCCTAACTGGCCTTCAGGCTGGGCCCCCTTAGCTCATAACAAGGTTACAGATATATAGAAACATTGGGGTAACAGTCACCCTGCTATAGTTCCAGGGGTACCCAGGGCACAAATAAACACTCACTCCCAAATCTCCCCCTAACTGGCCTTCAGGCTGGGCCCCCTTAGCTCATAACAAGGTTACAGATATATAGAAACATTGGGGTAACAGTCACCCTGCTATATTTCCAGGGGTACCTAGGGCACAAATAAACACTCACCCCAAATCTCCCCGTAATTGGCCTTCAGGCTGGGCCCCCTTAGCTCATAACAAGGTTACAGATATATAGAAACATTGGGGTAATAGTCACCCTGTTATAGTTCTGCACTGAGTTGGCAGTTGGTTCTGTTTGGTGCCATCACAGGCCGATACATTGGAATAAATAAGCAGGTGTTGAACAGATTTCCCATAGAGAAGACACATAGTGACAGCTGTCTGTGCTACTAACATGCTGCTTTTACACTTTATTGCAAGAAGTGTCAAAGATACTGAGGGGGGGTGCATGTGAGTGGGGGGAAGGGCCATGCAATTTTAGCCTAGGGGGTTACTGGTGATCAGCATTATTTAAGAGGGTGGTGATATTTGTCATAGGACAAATGTTGAAGCTCTACATTTATAATATACTATATATATATACACACACAAACATATATTTGCATGTAACATATTGGAAATAAATGTTGCTGCCCGTTGCAGCCTGCACTGATTCCCATGCCACCCTGCATCTAAATGAAATGCTAAAAAGCCATGCAGGATGTGGATTATATGCTCCTGCTTTTAAATGGGGGAGGTTGCTGCCCTATCAGTCCTCCACGTTTCCTGCTGTTCCTGACCTCCTAGTGCAAGGCTATTGTGGCACATGGGGCATATCCCCTGCTTGCATTTTCTTCCTATGGAGGAGAAGCACCTAAATGTGGCCCTGTATAAATGACAAGTCGATTTTAGGCAGAAAGCATTCACTCCAATCCGCACAGCCATGTTTATGCCCATCTCAGTTGGTGGAGAATGAGGCCTGTATGCCAGGGGCCTTGCACAAAACTATTTTTCATGTCCAATATCACATCTGGATTCTTTATACATTTATTATAGGGAGACCTTCCCTTTACCCAAACAGACTGTGACCTGCCACCCAAATCTGCCTCTGCAGCACCCGCTAATCCCACCCAGAGGAACAGGTTCTGTGAGTCTCACTTATAGGTACAAGGGATCTGGATAAAGACAATGGTGATTTTATATTAAAGAAAGGAACTGCATCCACATGAAATCCACAAGTCAAATCACATACAATGTTTGTGGGTCAGTTTCCATGCCCTGCGGGCGGCATTTGAATTCCATGTGCCAGTGAAAGCAGGTTAAGCAGGAACAGCCTTCTTCTCTTTCACTTTTGATTCTCGCTACAAGGGAATGAATCAGTGACACCTTAAGGTGCAAGGCTTCTTCCCTTACTAACGGGTCCCAAAAGAATTGGTGAGATTTAGGGTGAGTGCTTTATAGGCACTATAGAGTGGACTCTCCAAACTGCCTCCTTAGTGGGCATTCAAGCCACTAATTTTCTTCTCAGTGTTTAAATGCACCAGTCCCTTTCTTTTATATAAAATGTGCCTATATATACACAATAATAACACAATAATGTTCAGTAATGGATATTTAGCAGATTCTTTAATAAAAGCAGAAATAGTGGAAAATGATATTATGAAGATACAGTATCAGTATGTTGGCATGTTACAGCAGAATGGCACAGTGTCAGCGAGAGATTAACACCCATAAATCCAAGATCCATGTTACCCTGATGAAAGGCGCCAGCAGATCCCCTGTCCCTGTACATCATAGGGGATTATTAAAGGGAAAAGCCTCTATACATGTCACTTAGACTTACACTCAAGCCTTTCATTCTCTGATCTCTGCTCATAAGGAGCCTTTGATGTCCCTGCCCGGCTCTTAGTCTCACTGCCGCCCAACACCAGGGATCAGAGGTCGCCTTTGAATGATACTGACAGGGGCCACGCATGGATAGCCGGCCAATAACACAAGAATCAAACATGAACACAGGATTTAACTCAAAGCATAGAAAGGTGATTTGTTCTCTGGGCAAGGGTGTGTTTCCATATACATATGCTGTACATTTCTTTATATAAGGGTATAGCTTATTGTGTACCCAGAACATTCCTTCTCTGTATATTTGTATTTATACATATGGAGGAGGGAGGTGCCATATTGATTCCCTTAGACAGAACTGTATGAGGGTATATCTTATTGTGTGCCCAGAACATTCCTTCTCTGTATATTGTGATCCCCAACCAGTAGCTCATGAGCAACATGTTGCTCTCCAACCCCTTGGATGTTGCTCCCAGTGGCCTCAACGCAGGGGCTTATTTTTGAATTCAAGGCTTGGAGGCATGTTTTGGTTGTATAAAAACCATATGCACTGCCAAACAGAGCCTCAATGTAGGTTGGCAATCCACATAGGGGCTACTAAATGGCCAACCACAGCCCTTTATTTGACACCCAGGATATTTTTTCTTGCTAGTGCTGCTCCCCAACTCCTTTTACTTCTGAATGGTGCTCACTGGTTATAAAGGTTGGGGATCCCTGCGGCGTAGACATTATTTCCCTGCTATAGTCTGTACAGAGAGATCCCATAAAAGGATTGGCAGTATAGGTATTCCTCTGTACTAAGCACAATTCAGCAGGAACAGTGCCCTAAATTTGCTCATAGCCTGTACAGAAAGATCCCATAAAACTATGGCAGCATAGGTATTCCCCTGTACTAAGCACAATTCAGCAGGAACAGCCCCTTAAATTTGCCACTGTTGTTGATGACATCTTTGGAGTTATGATGACAGGCTGGGGGTTACTCCCGCATCCAATGGTGAGTCACAGGCAAAACTAGTTTATCCTGTAATATTGACCCTATTACACCATCGTTTTTTGTTTTTGGACCCCAGTGACTCAGTTTAGCTTCCTATGACCAACCTTTACCTCCAGTTCATTCCAGATACATTCCTACAGCAAACAGAGACTTCCTGTACCACTCTACCGGCTCTTGTAGGCTTCCAGGAACTGAGGCTTGGGATTCCAATGCTTTTCAATGCTAATGAGGTCAATAAGGAGGGTCTTCCCAGAATCCAATGACTCTCAACTTAATCCCAAAGCCTCGTAATAAACTAACTCTGCTGGAGGAATTATTTGCATCAGGTTGTGATCAGAAGAAGGCACATAGCAAGCCTAGAGTAGGCTTGGGGGTCAAAGTAATAAGGATCAGTCTGACTTACTTAACCCACCACAAGGGGCAGCAAAACAGGGCAAATGTAAGGGGGGGCCTTATGATTCAGACATGACCCCCATCTGCTCTCTCATAGGATCTCATGTGAGGACCCTCTAGGTGGGTTACACACAGTGCAGAAAAAGTCTGCTACTATCTTCCTTTGTACACACAGCAGTTCAGAAACTGATTTCCATGTAAGTTGACAACATGCTTTGAACACTGACAAATCTACAATAATAGTACTCTGTGCTGCTGCCCCTCCCCAAACTGCCTCAACACGTTATCTCTACGAGAGCACGGAAAGCTTTTTTCCTATTAAAAAGCAATGTGTTTTTTTCCTGAAACATAAGGAGGCACCCTCAGGCTGCACCCATCCCTCTCCCATGAAATAACCAACAGTAAACTTGGTGGTGAAGGAATAATGGACTGGGGCTGATTCTATGGTTTGGGCCTTTGGTTCCAGTGAAACCTTAACACTACAGGGTACAATGATATCCCTGACTATTCCGAGCTTCCAACTTTGTGGAACAGCTTGAGGGGGGCTTTATTGTTCCAGCACAATAATACCCACCATGCACAGAGCCAGGTCCCTACAGAATGGGAAGAACCTGACTGCACAGAGCCATCAACCCAACTGAACCCCTGTGGGATGGATTGGAACCCTGTGAGTCTGATCCCCAACATCAGTGCCCAACCTCACTAATGCTCTTGTGGCTGAATGGAAGCAACTCCCAGCAACAATGTTCCAACATCTAGTGGGAACCTTCCCAGAAGCACCGGGGCAGTTATAGCACCAAAAGGAGGGGCAACCCAACGGAACCCCTGTGGGATGAATTGGACCCCCAACTGTGAGCCCGATCCCCAAAATCAGTGCCCAACATCACTAATGCTCTTGTGGCTGAATGCAAGCAACTCCCAGCAACAATGTTCCAACATCTAGTGGGAATCTTCCTTGAAGCACTGGGGCCAGGGTTGCCACCTGGCCGGTAAAAATGATGGCTGATCCCAATATTATTAATAGGAAAAGAAAAAGATAAAATATATAGGAGGCAACCCTAACAGCGGCAGTTATAGCACCAAAAGGAGGGGCAACCCAACTGAACCCCTGTGGGATGGAACCCCGACGGTGAGACTGATCCCCAACATCAGTGCCCAACCTCACTAATGCTCTTGTGGCTGAATGGAAGCAACTCCCAGCAACAATGTTCCAACATCTAGTGGGAACCTTCCCAGAAGCCTCTATTATGTAGAAGAACCTGACTGCACAGAGCCCTGACCTCAACCCAATTGAACCACTGTGGGATGAATTGGACCCCCATATGTGAGCCTGATCCTCAACATCACTAATGCTTTTGTGGCTGAATGGAGGCAACTCCCAGTAACAACTCCCAGCAAAAATGTTACAACATCTAGTGGAAACATTCCCAGAAGCACCAGGGCAGTTATAGCACCAAAAAAAGGGGCAACTCAGTTGGGGATGGAACCCTGACTGTGAGCCTGATCCTCAACATCAGTGACCAACCTCACTAAGGTTCTTGTGGCTTAATGGAAGCAATCCTAGCAACAATGTTCCAACATCTAGTGGGAACCTTCCCAGAAGCACCAGGGCAGTTATAGCAGCAAAGGGAGGGGCAATTTCATATTTACCCCATAGGATTGGGAATGAGATGTTGGACAGGCAGGGGTCCCCATACTTTTGGTCATTTAGTAGTTTGGGTTATGATCAGTAACTAGGGGCCTCTCAAGAGAAACCCCTGCCCTTCCCACTCAGCAGAAACTACTCAAATCATTGATTTATATTATGGTTATAGTATTGGGAATTTCCTTCTTATTATGGGAATGTGATATACCTTTTATTGACTGACATTTTTGTATTATAACAATATAGAAAAGATAGCGGTGCATTTCCATACAGCTCACCAATTTCTCAGCCATGGACCGATCAAAACCAGGAAAGGGAAGAGGAAGTGAGAGAAAGGTTATTGTGTGATAATATTGTCAGCGTCTGCCCTTTCTAGTGATGACATTTAGGGACTAGAGCACTGGGGGATTCCAGCCTAAATCTATTTTTCTTTTATTTGCAGACTTGTTTCCATCAGGGAATAATAAAGTGATAACAAAGGCCCAGAGAGTCCCATTAGAAGCGGCTGGTGCTCATTCTTTACCTAATTAGGGCTTAAATGTTCCTTGAAGTGATCCATTAGGAGACAATGTGCGGCTGCCGGAGACTGGGGGAGACAATGAGATGTGAGCGAAACTGAATTTACAGCCGTTCATTTGAGACTAATGTAACATAAATGAGTTGGGTTTCTGGGTTGGCTCAGTCTCAATACATTTCCCTATTGTAACAGATTCTATGGTGGAAATTTAGTAAAGGGCGAAGTGACTAACGTTAGCGAAAATTCGCCAGAGTGACGTCATTTTGTTACCTCCGCCGATTTACTAACAGGCGCTGGCGTTACTTCGCCAGTGAAGGCAATAGACTCTAGCGATACTTCGCACTCTTACGCCAGGCGAAGTTTCGCTCTGGCGAAAGAGCGTTATTTCGCAAATTCACTGAGATGCGGATTTTGCTGAACGTTATCAGTCCCGCCAGACTTGCCTTCGCCAGCTCAGACCAGGAGAAGTGCAATGGAATGTATAGGGCTTCTTCAATCTTTAGTTGAAAGTCCCAAAAAACACTGGCGTCTTTTAGTTTTTTCAGGGTGATAGGCTACAAAAGTCCGTAAATTTTTTTTGGGGTACCCGGGCTCCCCCATACATTGCCTACCATATGGCACATAAATTATACACTGAGCACATGTGTAGGGCAATATAACAACTTTATTTTATTTTATTAAGGTTTCCCTGGGCTTGTGTTAAGTAATGTATTTGCTGCAACATATACGGCCATTCAACTTTAACTTCCCACCGTATTTAAATTAGCCAACGCTAGCGCAATTTTGCCAGAGTTCGGTGCCCTGGACGCAACTGGACGAGAATTAGCGCTGTCCTGGCGAATCTACGGCTGGCGAAGTGTTGTGATGTGAGCGAAGTCGTCGCTGCCAAATTTACGGAGGTAAGTGAACAGGGGGTGACAGTGAAGGAATGTTATATACAGAGGCAGAACAGGGGGTGACAGTGAAGGAATGTTATATACAGAGGCAGAACAGGGGGTGACAGTGAAGGAATGTTATATAGAGAGGCAGAACAGGGGGTGACAGTGAAGAATGTTATATACAGTGCAGAACAGGGGGTGACAGTGAAGGAATGTTATATTCAGAGGCAGAACAGGGGGTGACAGTTAAGGAATGTTATATACAGAGGCAGAACAGGGGGTGACAGTGAAGAATGTTATATACAGAGGCAGAACAGGGGGTGACAGTTAAGGAATGTTATATACAGAAGTAGAACAGGGGGTGACAGTGAAGGAATGTTATATACAGAGGCAGAACAGGGGGTGACAGTGAAGAATGTTATATACAGAGGCAGAACAGGGGGTGACAGTGAAGAATGTTATATACAGAGGCAGAACAGGGGGTGACAGTGAAGAATGTTATATACAGAGGCAGAACAGGGGGTGACACACAGGGAGATCCGCTCATATGCCGATGTCGTCAAACGAGCAGATTTCTCCCCGACCCACATTGAAGTGGGTGATATCGGACTGAACTGATCATTGGGCCCTAGGACCCAACAATTGGATCAGAATGGAGGCCAAACGGACGGTCGGATCGTTGGACCGCATCAACGGAAAGATGTGGCTGCGATCCGACTGGATTTTTAGCCAGATATCGATCGGGAAAACCTGTCAGGGGGGCTCTACACACAGGCCAATAAGCTGCCGACTTGGTCTGTCGGTAGTTTTTATCGGCCTGTGCATGGGGGCCTTTTAGTTAGTGCTACCAATCCCTATTTCTGTAGGGAAATGAGAGCAGTCAGTAACACTTCCAACACTTTCCTCTTGTCTCTATATATTAGGTACCTATCTAGTGCTATCTATCCCTATTTCTGTAGGGAAATGAGAGCAGAGCAGGCAGTAACCCTTCCAACACTTTCCCTTTGTCTCCGTCCCTACACATTAAGCATCTACCTAGTGCTACACTCCCATCCCAGACCAGTATCCCAGGTTGAGGTTAACACATGACTGTGGATGAGATATAATATAGGAAAGAAATTTTGGCCAATCACAATACATTCTCCACCTTTACTGTTACACAGTTACTATATGTGACATCATGTAGGAACTTCTGTTTCCTGTTCACGCCTCATACTTTATGTGACTTTTATCCCATGTTATCCTGAAGATAAAAATAGCTTTAACGCTAGAGTGCAAGCTCCTGTGGAGAGGCCCGCTGACCACTGGATGACGGAATTGTTCTAATCCAAATCACATTTAAGGCTGGACAATGAGGTTGCTAATGATACCCAGCCCCACCTTACACCTAAATCCTTAATGACCATGAGTTTGATTAAACCAACTAATGATGATGGCCTCCAAATAGTTGAATAGTAACAGATTGGACAACCTGGTTGCTCAGTGTGTGACAGCTGGACAATCCTGGCCTCAATCGTCCTGGGTTAGAGGGTGTCACCACTACCACTCTGTATACTGGAGCCAAGGGCCACCCATGTGATTGGATAAAGTCACTTTCCTGCCCCTACTGCAGAGTGGCACATACCCAATGGACCATACCATTATTTTAATAACAGGGGTTTCTTTATAAGGTTGTGGTGCTCACTGTGCCAGAGGCTGTTTGCTGGGCAGACATTGGGAAGAGCTCTGTGCCGGCGGATATTATCTGGACTCAGACTGTGGATAATGAGATAAGATCGGGCAGGGGGCTTTAATATAATAAATCTACCTAAAGGGTGTGTCTGGTCCCTGTAGCCTTAATGATATATTAAGTGGATTAAGGGATCCCACTGATTGTCTCCAAGTTGAATTGACCAGGGGAGAGGTGGGATGAGCGGGTGCTGGAGGAGCAGCTGCTGGGGGCTGTCACTGTGTCCCAAGGTGTTGCCTTTTTAGCAGGGTCCCGGGAGGAATCAACAGCCATTTGTGTCCAGAGAGACTTTGGGTAGATCATTCACAGACACCGACAGTATCAGGACGGCTGAGTTTCTATGGGATTTCCTGAGACATAACGGACCGGCCACAGTCAGCACTTACCTGAGCCACCTACCTGCAATTAGCCAACAATCACTTACTGGAAGAACTGCTGGATCCCCATTGTTCTCTAACTCGCACCCACCTATCCGGCTCTCCCATAACCCCCCCCAATCAGGGTCACTATTATATCTGCAGGACTTTGGGAGAGGAACAGCACCTTGGGGTGTCAGGGCAACACAATGGGATTCCCTAATGGTTTCACAGATGAACCACAAAAGGTAAGTGTGCGAGACATTATATTGACTTATACTGGAAAGCTTTTTACTGTGTATGAATATTATAGATATACAGAGGCAGAACAGGGGGTGACAGTGAAGGAATGTTGTATACAGAGGCAGAACAGGGGGTGACAGTGAAGGAATGTTGTATACAGAGGCAGAACAGGGGGTGACAGTGAACTTAGTGAAGGAATGTTATATACAGAGGCAGAACAGGGGGTGACAGCAAAGGAATGTTATATACAGAGGCAGAACAGGGGGTGACAGTTAAGGAATGTTATATACAGGGGCAGAAGAGGGGGTGACAGTTAAGGAATGTTATATACAGAGGCAGAACAGGGGGTGACAGTTAAGGAATGTTATATACAGAGGCAGAACAGGGGGTGACAGTTAAGGAATGTTATATACAGAGGCAGAACAGGGGGTGACAGTGAAGGAATGTTATATACAGAGGCAGAACCTGGGGTGACAGTTAAGGAATAGTACAGACTGTCAGCAGTGGAACACAGGGTAACTGAACAGTAACAGAAATATTTCCATTTAATGTACATCTTTTATAACCAACCCCTGGGGGGTAATAACAAGCTGCACTCAAAGGCCAAGTCCGGAACAACTTCAAAATCCATAAATTCCTCTCCCTTCAAAGAGTCGGTTATGATTCAAACCCTCTAATGCTTCTGGGACATCTCGTGTTTGCACTTATAGAAGTGTTTCCCTTAGGCCAACTGATTACATTGCTGTATATTCCCGTGACCCTCTGGGTTGATTCTTCCTCATTACAATAAGTCACATTATGGTGCCTCCCTAATTACCTTCCCCCACCCAGTGCCCCATGTGAGTGTAAATACAGGGCAGTCAGCTGAGGGAGCTCTGGGTATGAGCCCCGGGGTATTAAGGATGAACAATTACATGAACGAGTCAGGCACAAATTGCTCGGCTCTTGCTGTGGTTTAACTACAACCCCCACCTCCCTGCGACGGCCTCAATTTCCCCACAAACAGCTGAAACAATAGGAGCAACATGGCTGCGGCCGCTACACTCGTGAGACGTGTCCATCACGCGGTACAGCCGCTAAGCCCAGCCCCCTTACTAACACATCACAGACGCTGCGGGCGGGGCTGTTTTATTTACATTGTGAGTGACACGCCGAGCAGTGCATTCGCTGGGCGGGGAGGGGGGGAACCTTCGCGCCAAAATAACGTCACGGAGCACGAGGATGCGCTGCAGCCACCAGGGGAGTCCATTTTTGAAAAGGAATTTCCGGCTCCCATTGGCAGCAATAGGCCACGCCTACGTGGAGTCGGGCAGCATCGCGCGGTATTGGTTCTCGTTCTGTGGAACGCCTCCCATTGACCCGCCCAGTTTAACGCCCTCTGGTGGGTAACGGTCGCGCCTTCAGTGTTGCTGCTGTTGAGAAGAGAAAGATCTTGGGGGGCGCCTAAGCTCCGGCACCGTTTGTTTGTGTTTGTGAGTGAGCGGCTCCGCCTCTGGGTGTCACCGTGTCACTGACCATCGGTACCGCTGTCACTCGAGCCCCGGGGTCTGGATAATGATCTCCGGCCCTGCAGCTGCCTTAGTGCTCTGGAATATCCCGCGATCCACCGCCGTCTTCCCCAGCCCCGGAATATGAACGTCCAGCCCCGGAATATGAACGTCCAGCCCCGGAATATGAACGTCCAGCCCGTGCGCCACAAGCTCTTCTTCAGCGACACAGACGAGGAGGAGGAGGACGGACACAGCACCGGGGAGGACTCGGCTTTTCAAGAGAGCGACTCGCCCGTGTCCCGGCAGAGAGAGAAGCAGGAAGGGAAGCCGCCGGGAGGCTCCTGGGAGGAGTTGGAGGAGGAGGAAGGGTTCGGATCGTCTCCCATCAAATCGCCCGGGGATTTCTTCATGAGCGACTCCCCGTCCTACCGGCAACTGGCTCCCGCCTCCCCCACCCGATCCCCCCAAGGACCCACATCCCCCATCCCCGAGTGCCCCGGGACCCCGCCCCACAAGACTTTCCGCAAGCTCCGCCTCTTCGACACCCCGCACACCCCCAAGGTACCGACACCCCAAATCTCTCTCTATGTGTTTATAAATCACTGTGTCCCCATATATCTCTCCCTATGTCTCTCTCTACTCGCCTTGTTCTTCTATGGAAGGGCTCGTACGCCTTTAAGTTAACTCTTAAGGTTGCTGTACACTATAAGATCCACTTGTCTGGTGACATCACCAAACAAGCGAATCTTTTCCCCGATATGCCTTTAAGGTAGGCCATACACGGACCGATAAAAGCTGCCAAGAGACCGAGTCTGCAGCTTATTGCCCCCCCCGACAGGCTTTCCCGATCGAGATCTGTGCGAAAATCGGCAGATCTCGATCGGATGGGACTAAAAATCCTGTCGGATCACGGCTGCATCTGTTCGTTGATGTGGTCCCGCGATCCGCCCGCCCGTAAAGCCACCGTTAGGATCCGATCGTTGGGCCCTAGGGCCCACGATTGGATCAGCCCGATATTGCCCACCTCAAGGTAGCATATTGGGGAGAGATCCTCTCGTTTGGCGACATCACCAAACGAGCGCATCTCTCCGTGTATGGCCACCAGGGCTATGTCAGGTAATCTGAACATTAGGCCCTATGGCCGAAAGACGAGCGCAATGGGCTCCGACGGGTCGGGAGAAAATTAAACCTTCCCAATTGATATGTCCAGATATTGATCAGAAAGACCCGTCAGAAGCCTCCATACACGGGAAGATTAGCTGTCAAATTGGTCTATCGGCAGCTTTATCTGCCTGTGTATGGCCACCTTTACTCTGATGCAGAGAGTGATATTATCAAACAATTTGCAGTTTTTCATTTTTATGTGTTTTTTTTTCAGTTACTTCCCTTTTATTCAGCATCTCTCCAGTTTGCAATTTCAGACGGCTGGTTGTTAGGGTCGACATTACCCTAGCAAATATGCATTTAAATAAAAGCCCCCATACATGGGCTGATAAAAGCTGCTGACAGAGTCCGCAGCTTATTGGCCTGTGTGTGGGGCCATTCGACAGGCTTCCCTGATCGATATCTGCCTGAAAGTCGGTCAGATCTCCATCTGGCAGGTTAAAAAATTTTGGATAACAATGCACCATTTCGGGTGCATTGTTATCCAGTCATTGGGCCCTAGACTCCACGATCGGATCAGCCAATATCTCCCACTTCAATGTGGCCATATCTGGGAGAGATCCACTCGTTTGTTGATCTCTACGTCTATGGCCACCGTAAGAGTCTGGGATATGAAGAGAAGAGGCCTGAATAGAAAGATGACTCGTCGATCCGGCTGGACGGAGAATTTCGATCTGGTGCCTTTGTATGCCGCCCGAATATCGGACTTCGTTAGTGCTGAATCGTGAGACGATTCAGCACTAACAGTGGCCGATGTTCGGCTGCCTCCAAAGGTCATAATTTAAAGGGCACCTCGACCAATGAGCTGACCTATATCCAAGTCTTCTGCCTATATCAGTCGGCTCGACTCCCACCATACACACACCAAATATTGTACCGTAATTAGTTACATACGATATTATCTGTGCGTCTATGGCCACCTTAAAAGATAACCCACCTCCCTGCTCTCTGTATCCACAATGTGTGTCCCTCATTCCTTCAGTAAATGCCCCAAGGAGAGGGGAGCCCTGTGTAATGAGTATAATCTAGATATTGGAGTTGTGTGTATCCTACTCACAGCTTACTCACACCTGTCATTTATACACATTCCCCTATATGTGTATTCATACTTGCAGTATATGTCATATTCCCTTTCCCTTGTGTATAACCCACGGCCAACAGCACTGCATGTGTTGTATCCTCCTAACCAGAGGCCTACCATGACTCGCTCCCTGTATACAGGTATGGAATCTGTTATCCAGAAAGTTCCAAACTACAGAAAGGCCGTCTAACATAGACCCAATTTGACTCAAATAATCTAAATCTTTATTAAAGGGGTTGTTCACCTTCCAAACACTTTTTTTTCAGTTCAGTTGTTTTTCAGATTGTTCCCCAGAAATAGACTTTTTTTTTTTTTCAATTACTTTCCATTATTTATTTTGAGTGTAGAGTTGAGGAGTTTGTCTGGCAGCCCCGTAATTCAGGTGCTGATTCTAAACTGTTACCATTTTGCAACATTTAGTTGATACTTTTCTCAGCAGGCTCTATGGGGAATATAATTATTGTTTCAATTCTAACAAACGACTTTTATGAAACTCGGCTTCTGCTCAGCAGTGATACAGATAAGAAATGTATCAATTTAGAACAGTTGGGTCGGCGACCCCCCCCCTTCCTAGGGCTGCTTTAGAAGGAGAAAAATGACACTTTACACTTCAACATTAGAAAAACAGTGACACCGAAAGTAATTGGAAAAAGTCTTTATTTCTGATGATCTATGATCTGATGAACTAGTTGTTTGAAGGTGAACAACCCCTTTAACGATTTCCCCTTTCTCTGTAATAATAAAATGAACCTTGTACTTGACCCACCTAAGAAATAATTAATCCTTATTGTGGCAAAACCAGCCTATTGGATTTATTGAAAGTTTAAATGATTTTCTAGTTGACTTATGGTATAAAGATCCAAATTACGGAAAGATCAGTTATCCAGAAAACCCCAGGTCCAGAGCATTCTGTATAACAGGTCCCATACCTTTATTTTATATTCTCAACCTAACATGCTATGTGTGTGTGAGACTAATACCCAGTGTAGATGGGCCAAAGTATTCTTGCCAATACACACTGGCTGCTATCAGGAGTGTTTTGTATTCACACTAGTGTAGCGTGTGGGCGTCCACGTGCCCTGTGTGTGATTCAGTGTTGTGACTGCTGGTTAAGTCAGTGAACACTCCTGTATTAGTAACCCTAGAGTTGCTGGGCACTGGGTTCAATTCCAAGTGGCATCAGTGTCTCTCGACTGTCTGGTTATAACATCTGTTGGCAGTTACCTGTCTAATCTCTTAGCAACTCTGCAACGCTGAGACTGTCACTCATGTTATAAGGGATGTACCCCCTACCGTAAACGATAAGGATATTAGAAGTCACTGAGGGGTTCTGTGACCATATAAAAGCACAAGGCTGCAGGCTGAGTTATACAGGGAACTCTTGAGTATCACTCATGTATTATAAGGGAAAATGTACCCCTTACTGTAAATGATAAGGATATTGGAGGTCACTGAGGGGTTCTGTGACCATATAAAGGCACAAGGCTGCAGGCTGAGTTATACAGGGAACAGTATGACTCATGTATTATAAGGGATAATGGAACCCATGGAAATGTGGAATGAATGGATATTGGGAAGTTTCTCTTTCATTGGGCAAGAGACACATTTTGGGTAGAGTTCCCCTTTAAATCTCAACCAACTCCAATTTTCTGCTCCTGTTTAACAAGGGATGTGCCGCTGTGTTGTGTCTAAAATGATAATGTGTGACCTGTCGTGGTACCTCCTAATGTACCTGTATGGGTTGTGCTGGGACGGGGGGGGGGGGCAGCGGCACTGAAGTGCAATGTTGCTTTGAAATCCTAAATCAGTGCTTGTTTGTGAGTGAATGGATGTGGGTGGGCCCTGTTAGTGCTGCCCCCTCCCCCACTACTCAGTGCTGTGGAATTTGATCTTTGGGTGGGGGAGGGTCAGTTTCCTGGCTTTAGTGTTGGGAGTTGTGGCTAAATGGCTTCTTGTGCTCAGTCACTTGTGCCCTTTGTCCCATTAAGTGCCCTGTCCATTGCCCAGTGTATATTCTGAGTGCTGCAGCTCTGAGCCGGTTTGTTGGAAGAGCACAAGTTAAAGGTCAACTGACCCTGTCCTTGGGCTGCAGGGAATGGGCAGGGCGGCTCCGGACTAATGCCTTTCTGTGTTTGAGCCTTGGGGTTTATACAATTTTAAAGGTGGCCATACATGGGCAGATAAAGCTGCCGGTATTGGTAGTTTAGACCAATTTGACAGCTAATCTGCCCCTGTATGGAGGCTTCCGGCGAGTCTTTCCGATCGATATCTGGACACGATATTGATCGGAATGGTTTGATTTTTCTCCCAACCGACCCGTCGGAGCCCATTGCGCTCGACGTAAACCGATCGTTCGGCCATGGGGCCGAACGTTCGGATTATCCCCGATTTAGCCCTGCCGTTAGTGGCACATTGGGGAAAAGATCTGCTCGTTTGGTGATGTCGCGAAACGAGCAAATCGTATAGTGTATGGCCACCTTAAGGACATTTTGTTGCCTGAGCAGTGGTTGACCAATGAAATGCCCAGAATCCCCCATCATTGATTCCTTTGGGAATCATCCGCGCCCTTCCCATAGGAATAAATGACAGACATCAAACTGGCCAGTTACACTTGAAAGGGATCGATATGGGGTGTGGTCAGACATTGCTTGACCGTCAAATGTGTAATTACGTTTTTTTTAACCCCTTCAGAGTTTATTGTCGAAAGCTCGAGGAATCGGCTCGAGCGCATTGAGGTTTCGAGGCGGGACGCTATTCCGAGAAGCGGAGAAGGCTCCAAAGCCAGAGTTTGTGTACAGCACCCCTCAGGTCAACATCAACCCCTTCACCCCGGATTCCTTGGAAATCCAGTCTTCTGCCGGGCTTTGTCGCGGGAGAAAAAGGGCACTTTTAAATGAGTGAGTTTCTCCTCTTTCCTTGACTCTACAACTGCCAGTTATCTCCCTAACTCTAACTGTCAGCCAGGGGATATCTATTGCCTTCCAGCTGTAGAACTACAGTTCCCAGCATCCCGCCCTCCGCCTCTGGGTCAAATTCAATGACCTGTGATGGGTGGGCGCGTCGGACCCTCTGCTCCAGTCCCACTAATACAGAACCGCAGCCTAATCTTTGGTTCTTCTTTCAGCTCCTGTGGGGAAGACATGGAAGGCAGCGACTGTGAACTGGAAGATGAAGACATCCGGCCCGCGAAGGTAAGTGAATATTTGCCTGGGAAAGGGAGATGTTCTGGGGCAGTGGGAATGGTGCTCACAGCTAACGAGCTCTCTCCATGTACTTTTTCAGCGGATCCCAATAACAGAAAGCAACATGAAGTCTCGATACGCAACAGAATTCCATGAACTGGAGAAAATCGGTTCCGGAGAATTCGGCTCTGTGTTTAAATGCGTGAAGAGACTCGATGGCTGCATCTACGCCATAAAGCGATCGAAGAAGCCCCTTGCCGGCTCTGTGGATGAGTAAGTGCCAGTCCCCTTCTCTGCACTGCAGGTCCTGACTACATACATCAGGGGTGTCCAAACTTTTTGCTCGCAGGGCCACATTGGAAAAAAGAAAAATTGTCTGGGGCCACACATGAAATACACAAACACGTTTGATGTTTGTAAAAGTAAAGGAAATACACAGAAAAGAACTACAATGCCAGTTGGATAACCAGATGGAGCTATACACTGGAAAATGGGACACCTGGATATTAAATAGACTTATTATTATATTATTATTACTAACTGGGCAATGGGCAGAGTCCCCCCTCCTCCTATATCCTTGACATGACGTTTCCTCGGGAACCAAGCTGGGCCACATTCATATGCATCCCGGGCCGCATGTGGCCCTCGGGCCGCAGTTTGGACACCCCTGACATACATCATTGAACAATCTAGTTGCATTCCTTCTATATAATGTAAAGCCCTGTGATTGTGCTGAGAAAAGCTTCAAGCCCCTCACACTGCCCACGTTCTCCAATGCCTTTCTGTGATGTCTACTTAATCTGACCCCCCCCCCCCCCTGAGTGGGACAATGAAATGAATCATTCGAAAAAAGGGAAAGTAATAAAATACTTTATGAACTTGTAACCTTGAATATTTTCTCTTCCCAACAGGCAGAATGCTTTGAGAGAGGTGTATGCACACGCTGTATTGGGACAGCACCCCCATGTGGTCCGATACTACTCCGCTTGGGCAGAAGATGACCACATGCTCATTCAGAATGAGTATTGTAATGGTGAGTGTCAGACCACTTCACAGCTTATCAGTTGAAGACCCTTAAAGGGGTTGTTCACCTTTTGAGTTAACTGTTAGTATGATGTAGAGAGGGATATTCCAAGACAATTTGCCATTGGGTTTCATTTTATATTTGTGGTTTTTGCGTTATTTCGTTTTTTTATTCAGCAGCTCTCCAGTTTGCAATTTCAGCCATGTGGTTGCTAGGGTCGAAATGACCCCAGCAACCATGCATTGATTTGAATACAAGACTGTAATATGAATAGCAGAGGTCCTGAATAGAAAGATAAGTAATAAAAGTTAGCAATAACTATACATATGTGGCTTTCCAGAGCATTTGTTTTTTTAGATGGGGTCAGTGACCCCCATTTGAAAGCTTTAAAGAGTAAGGAGAAAACAAATCATTCAGAAACGATACAAAATAAATAACGAAAACCAATTGAAAAGTGGAAAAGAATTGGCCATTCTATAACATACTAAACGTTAACCTAAAGGTGAACCACCCCTTTAAAGGGTAGGTTCACCTTTGAGGTAATATTTAGTATGTTATTGATTGTCCAGTTCCTAGCAACTTTGCAATTGGTCTTCATTATTTGTTATACGTTTTTGCGTTATTTGCCTTTTTCTTCTGACCCTTTCCGGCTTCCAAATGGGGACCCCATCTATAAAACTAAGGCTCTGTAAGGCAATCATTATTGCTACTTTTTATTACTTATCTTTCTATTCAGGCCCTCTGCTCTTCATTTTTCAGTCTCTTATTCAAATCAATGCATGGGTCATTTGGGCCCTAGCAACCAGAAGGCTGAAATTGCAAACTGGACAGCTGCTGAATTAAAAGCTAAATAACCACAAATAATAATAAAAGGGAACCAACTGCAAATTCTCAAAATATCCCTCTCTACATCATTCTAAAAGCAACTTCAAGCTCATGACCATGTTCTAGACACTGGATATAAAGACTCTGTACGTTCTAATGTGTTGCCTGCCTGGTTTAACCCTCGCTGCCCTTTATACTTGTATAGCTGTTCATTACAGACTTGTGGCCCTCAGCCTGTGCTCCCCAAATTGTACTGTGAATGCAGAATCTACAGGACTGGCACTTTTTTCTGTTTGGTGTATAAAGGGTTAAATCTGCTCCTTGGAGACTTAATTCTGTTTGATGATAAAGGTTTTTCTCCGGTTTTGCAGGCGGGAGCTTGTCTGATGTCATCAGTGAGAATTACAGGACGATGCAATATTTCACGGAGCCAGAATTAAAGGATTTGCTCTTGCAAGTGGCTCGCGGCCTGAAATATATTCACTCCATGTCACTGGTGCACATGGACATAAAGCCGAGTGAGTACAGACTCCAAACACCTTCTTCCTGCAGACGCTGCTAAATGTCATTTTCTGAGGGGGGGGGGGAGGGGATCTCTGTGCCACATTTGTTTCCCAAAGTACCAAATCCAATGTCCTGAATGCATTGCCTCTCACCAGGTAACATATTCATATCAAGGACGACCCTCCCAAACACGGCAGTCGAAGAAGCGGACGATGAGGAATGTGGCTCCGGAAAAGTAATCTATAAAATAGGTAATTATTTCTCTGCTTTTGTTCCTTACAAAAGTTTGTTTTTATGTACATGGCAGACATGGCTATGGGCAGAACCACATGTAAATGAAGATTCTGTGCCCCTTTGATCTAACTTTTAATTTTAGTATGTTATAGAATGGCCTTCATTTTTTCTTTAGTAGTTTTTGAATGATTTGCTGCCTTCTGACTCGTCCCAGTTGTTAAATAGGGGTCACTGACCCCATCAAAAAACAAATGCTATGTAAGGCTTAGAATTTATTGCTATGTTTTATTACTCCTCTTTCTATTCAAGCCTCGCCTATTCATATTCCAGTCTCTAAATGTCTCCATACAAGGGCAGATATAAGCTGCTGACAGATTAAAGGGGTTGTTCACCTCTAAACGAACTTAGTATGATGTAGAGAGGGATATTCTGAGACCTCGTGCAATTGGTTTTCATTTATTATTTGTGGTTTTTGAGTTTTTACCTTTTTATTCAGCAGGTGTCTAGTTTGCAATTTCAGCACTATGGTTGCTAAGGTCCAAATCATCCTAGCAACCATGCATTGATTTGAATAAGAGACTGGGATATGAACAGGAGAGGCCTGAATAGAAAGATGAGTAATAAAAAGTAGAAATAAAAATTTGTAGCCTTACAAGGCATTTGTTTTTAGAGGGGGTCGGCAACAAGCGTCACAAGAAGGGAAATCATTCAAAAACTATAAAAAAGAAAAATTGAAGACTAATTGAAAAGTTTCTTCAATTCAGCCATTCTATAACTTACCAAAAGTTAACTTTAACCACCCGTTAAAGTCAGCAGCTACTTGGACAGTGTATGAGGGCCCTCCAACGGGCTTCCCGAATAGGCCAGGTTATAAATCGTCGAGTCAAGGACTGCATCGGTTCATTGATGCCGTCATATATTCTTTTGCCTGTATTCTCCTCATTGTAATCTGATTTTTGGGCCCTAGGGCCTACATTGGATCAGCCCCGATATCGCCCACCTCAAGGTTGGCATATCGGGGAGAGATCCTCTCGTTTGATGAATGAGTGGATCTCTTTATGTATGGCCAGGTTTATTCATATCCAGTGCATGGTTGCTGGGTCATTTGGACCCTAAAAGTTAATTTCAAAGTGCTTTAACTGCTACAGAGCATCCGAGTCCAATCGTTGCCTTCCTTTCCATTGGCCTTGCACTAGAAGTAAAATTTGACCCGAAATGTATGAATCGTGTTCTCAACCTTCACTTTCCCTTTTGTTTAAGGTGATCTTGGTCACGTAACAAGAGTCTCCAGTCCCCAAGTGGAAGAAGGTGACAGTCGGTTTCTTGCCAATGAAGTGCTACAGGAGGTACGTCATCTATTTTGTTTATACAGTAGAATCCCCGTTTAACGTCTTTCAGGAGACCAGGAAAAAATGATGTAAAATCTTGGAAAATGTAAAATCAGAGAAATGTGTTAAAGTAACTTTGCTGAAAGCATATAAGCACAGTAGTCTTTTACTTTGAGGCACAATATTTACTGTGTTAATAACAAGGGTTAAACATTGCAGTGTTAATGTTACACTATGGGGGACATGTGCAAGGCCTTTCTGGCAGTCACATACACAACCTAAAGCAATAAGTGATTGGTGCAGGACTGTATAAGGGGCAGACTAATTGGAATCGACCATTTACAGGCAGAACCATAGCACAATATACATCTGGTTAGTATTTTAAACATCTCTATTTCACAAATAATAACATTCATAGAGGGGGGAAAAAAAGCAGTTTTTTGGAACATCAGGACAAAATTTTAATGTAAAATCCGGGACTTAGAATCAGGGAAATGCACCCATAGAAATGCATTATAAATTAGCAGGACCACAAATAAAAAATGTAATATGCGGGAAAACTTAATACAGTGAAACCTCAATTTTAAGTACCCTGGTTTTATGTTTATGGAGGGTTTTCTCTATTAGTTGGAGCCGTCTGTGTCTGGTGAGCTGCTCCTTGACATTTCCCCCTCCTGCTCTTTCCTTAGAACTATACCCACTTGGCAAAAGCTGATATATTTGCCCTGGCGCTGACAGTGTGGAGCGCAGCGGGAGCAGAGCCCTTTCCTACCAATGGAGACCAGTGGCACGAGATCAGACAGGGCAAGCTGCCCCGGGTGCCACAGTTACTCTCTCAAGAGTTTGTGGACTTAATCAAGGTAAGTGTTAACCTTTAGTCTCTATATCCAATTAACCCTAGTGAGTTGTGTGGATATGATCAAAGTAGGGATGCACCGAATCCACTATTTTGTATTCAGCAGAAATTGTATTCGCGAAAGATTTGGCTGAATCTGAATACTTATTTGCATATGCAAATTAGGGATTGGAAGGGGAAAGCATTTGTTACTTCCTTGTTTTGTGACAATAAGTCACGCAATTTCCCTCCCCAACCCCAAATTGGCATATGCTAATTAGGATTCGGTTTGACCGAGTGAAGGATTGCGAGAAAAAGGCCCAATCCTTTCCAAATTCTGAACTGTGCATCCCTAGATCAAAGCCCAAGGGCAACTCCCTCATCCTTTATTTTCTGCCCGCAGCTTATGATTTCACCCGATCCAGAGAAAAGGCCTTCGTCCGTGGCCCTGGTCAAGCATTCCGTTCTCCTATCCGCGTCTCGCAAGAGCGCCGAGCAGCTGCGCATAGAACTCGATGCCGAGAAGTTTAAAAATGCACTTCTGCAGAAGTAAGTTTTCATTTGGTCTGCATTAGTTATTTTTATAGTTGATTTGCCTTCTTCTTTTGACTCTCTCTCCAGCTTTCAAATAGGGGTCGCTGGCCTCATGTAAAAACAAATGTTTAAGTCTAAACAATGATTATTATTGCTACTGTTAATTACTCTCTATTCAGGGCTCTTCTATTCTTATGCCAGTCTCTTATTCAAATCGGTGCATAGTTGCTAGGGTAACTTGGGCCCTAGCAACCATATTGCTGAAATTGCAAACTGGAGAGCTGCTAAATAAAAAGCTAAATAACTCAATCACAAATAATAAAAAATGAAAACCAATTACAAATTGTCTCAGAATATACATCATACCAAGCGTTAACTCAAAGGTTAACAACCCCTTTAGTAGAACCTTCCCAATATTTATTTGCTGCCTTCTTTTGACTCTCTCTCCAGCTTTGAAATCGGAGTCGCTGACCCCATCTAAAAACAAATACTCTTTAAGGCTAAACAGTTACTGTCACTGCTACTGTTTATTATGCTTTCTATTCAGGCCTCTACTATTTACATTCCAGTCTCCTTATTCCAATCAGTGCATGGTTGTTAGGTGGCCACTAGCAACCATTGAAACTGTAAATTGGAGAGCTGCTGAATAAAAAGCTAAATAACTCAAAAAACCACAAATAATAAAATAAAAACAAATTGCAAGTTGTCTCCGTATATTACTCTACATTGCTTGCATCCCATCTAAAACTGTTGGTCTGAACGTGACAAGCTCTAATATACGATCCAATATTTGTTTTCTAGGGAACTGAAGAAAGCACAAATAGCCAAAGCAGCGGCAGAGGAACGAGCCCATTTCCCCGACCGGATAGCGACTCGATCCACGACTCAGAACAACCGGACGACCCGCCTCATCGGGAAGAAGATGAACCGATCCGTCAGCCTCACTATATACTGACATTTAGTACTGACATATATAGTACACGATTGTCGCCTTCACCTTGTTTCGTGTGGATCCATTCGAGCAGCTTTCGTAGTTTAGTTTAACAGACGCTGCGTTAGTAGCTGTAGGTGTTAAAGCTCTAACATCCCAGTTGGCAGTTTTTTTGCAACTTGTCCTGAATTATGATCCAGTTGATCCGAAGTCCGGACTCAATGGCACACGATCAATAACTGTTGATCAAAGTGTCATCAATGGATGGGATGGAGTTGTTGACCTTTAAGGCTTTTATGTCCAATTAGGACCCAGATTGTTAGCCTCTATGGTGGTAAATTCTTAGTCTAATCAAGACAGATGGTAGAAGGATATGGGGGAGCCAGGGACCCCCCTCCTTTAAATACACTGGTGTAAGCCAATGGTGAGTTGTAGCACCATGATGCCCAAGCTCTGCTTCAGGCCCATTTCTATTTAATGCTCCCAAGTCTACATTACTGTAATAGTTTACAGCTTTTTTTAGTTCAGGTTTTACTTTAATGCGGTATTTTTCTTTTTTTTTTCTCTAATGTAAATGTGTAAAATAGACGCGCCGGGTTCGCCAGTTTAGAATGAATGGGAAATTCATTGGAGAAACTCGGCACCGGCGATTCGAAATTGTACCTGGGTACATTTTATTGTGGATTTTATTCAACTTTGAGCACTTTGTTAGCATCAGGCAATGTACGGGCACAGTCCATATGTGCCACATGAAATATGCTGCTATTTTTGTTCCCCCCTCCCTCTTTATTTTTGTTCCCCCTTCCTTTTTATTCCCTGTAAAATGTGTAGCATTAAAGGGGTTGTTCATCTTTAACTGAACTGTTAGTATCATGTAGAGGGGGATGATCTAAAACAACTTGCAATTGGTTTTCACTTTTTTATTTGTTTTTTATTTAGCTTTTTCTTCAGCAGTTTTCCAGTTTGCAATTTGTCATCTGGTTGCTAGGGTCCAAATTCCCCCATTAACCGTGCATTGAATTGAATAAGAGGCTGGAATATGAATAGAAGAGGCCCAATAGAAAGTAGCAGTAACAATAAATGTGTAGCCTTACAACAGAGCATTTGTTTTTTTAGATGGGGTCAGTGACCCCTGCTGGAAACAGTCAGGAGGAGGCAAGTTATTCAAAAACTATAAAAAATAAATGAAGACCAGTTGAAAAGTTGCTTAGAGGTGGCCATTCTATAACGTACTGAAAATTAACTTAAAGTTGAAACACCCCTTTAAACAATCATTGTTTTACATTGTCCCCTCGGCTGATGATGAACTTGGTTGGTCCCGGTATCTCGCACAGAAGGTGCTTAATGGCCCCGTAGCTTGTAATTATGTCCATAACTCCCATGATTCAACAGGAAAATATGCACCTTCCCCCCCCAACACCCGTTGTAAAGAACTTTGTGTCCCGTTTGTTCCTTTTCTTTGTATGTAGAAATACATAATGTGACTTGTACCTTCATGCCAAATCCTTGCAGAGCAGCGACCTCCCGTTCTGCACCCCCCAAATCCGCTCGGTCGCCACCAGTAAAGCGAGTGCAGAATAGGAACCTTGTGCCGTAATTGCACTAGCGACCCCCAACCTCTTGTTTCAGATCTAGATCAATCTTGCCTAATGTTTGAAAACTTTTTGGGGTTCTTTACTGATTCCACAGAGAACCCAGGGGGTGAGAGGCTTTACTGATATTAGCAGCTGCTTGCCCGTGGGCTCTCATTGGCTGACAGGCGTGAGAGCGGAGAAATCTGATTGGCTGCGTTAGGAAATGTTCTTAATATGTCTCAGTAAAACGTGTTTCATCTTCATTTGTTCCCCCTCCCTCCATTGTCAGTTTAATATATTAACATAGAATTCATGTTAAAAGCAACTGGAGTTCCGCTGCCAGGACAGAATTTGTTGATCAGAAGTTTCTGGGTTCTGCACATAATGTTTGTTCACATATATGAAAAAGCTGCGCCTCTTGTACATTCAGTTGTGAGTTTGTGATGGTCGGTTTGTCTTTAAAAACCCTGTAAATAAATTACATGTGCCTTCCTCTTTCTTAAATAGATTCTGTCATGATTTTTATGGTGGTGTTTTATTATTTACTGCAAATAATTCACTCTACCGTGTAAAATTTAATTCCTAACCCAACAAGTGTATTTTTTATAGTTGTAATATTGGTGTGTAGGTGCATCTCGGGTCATTTTGCCTGGTTATGTGCTTTCAGAAAGAGCCAATGCTGCACTATGGAACTGCTTTCTGGCAGGCTGTTGTTTCTCCTACTCAACTGAATGTGTCTCAGTGGGACATGGATGTTTTGGTTATCTTCCCATTGTTCTGCTGGGTGGGGGCGGGGGGAGAAGGGAGGGGGGTGATATCACTCCAACTTGCAGTGCAGCAGTAAAGTGTGACTGAAGTTGATCAGATCACAAATCAGGTGACTGGGGGCACCTGAGAAACTGTCAGTATGTCTCACCCCATGTCGGATTTCAAAATTAAAAAAAAAAAAAATCTCTCTTCAAAAAGATTTCAATGCAGAAGTCGGCTGGATCGGCACTATTAACGGATGAAAAAAAAAGTTTTCCCATGACCGTATCCCTTTTAAGAATCTTTCTGTTCCTTTCAGTTAGGCAGATATAATAATAATAATAAAAAAAAATAAAAAAAAGGATGGACGTGTGTCTTTTTTCAACCTTACTTACTATGTTACTGAGAGCCGCCTTGGGATTGGCTGGAGGGGCTGGGTGGGCTGGATTTTTGTACCACGGAGGCAAATGGAACATTGTGCTACAAGTCTCTCCCACATTCAGGGACATACGGAAGCCCAGGTGGTACAGACTCCTGATATTTTTAGAGATCACTGGAGCTAGCGATGGGAACTTGTACATCAAAAGGGACATGTGCACAGATGAGACATAACCAGGTGATGATGGGTTAATGATCAAGAGTAAAGTTTGTCTACTCAGAGGTCCGGATGTTCTGGATCCTGTAGAAGTGGACCTGGATCTAGATGTGCCCTGTTCATACAAAGGGCAAGGTGAGTGGCACATATTGAATGAGTAGCAATTGCTGCAATGTACAGGAATAACAATTTTGCTGTTGATAGGTTTTGGCATGACCGCCTGCTGCTTGAACAAAAAGGAGAACTAAAGCCTAACTAAAGAAGTAGCTAGAAATGATGTACATTATGTTCTGTACCAGCCCAAGGCAACCACAGCCCTTTAGCAGTAAAGATCTGTGTCTCCAAAGATGCCCCAGTAGCTCCCCATCTTCTTTTCTGCTGATTCACTTCACATGCTCTGTGCTGCTGTCACTGAGCTTAGGGACCCACTTACAATATACAGTACACATAGAATATAAATGTCATACTATAAGGCTGATTAGTAATTAATACAGATAATTACTACATGGCAGCACAGAAACCTGTGCAATTAGCATCAGAATTTAATAATCAGCCCTGTAGCATCAGCTTATATTACAGACCTACCTCTTTTTCTGCTGGATAATTAGTGACGACCCCTAAGCTTAGCTTCTCAACAGCTGCTCAGAGCCCACTGAGCATGGGAGTGTCACAGACACTTTCCAAGATGGTGACCCCCTGTGACAAGTTTGAAGTCCTTGATCATTGTTGCTATTGACAAGCTGAAACTTTAGGCTGGTGCAATAAGTTTTAGGGTTTAGTTCTCCTTTAAAGGATAAGTAAACCTTTAAAATAAGTGAATGAAAAACAGATCATGGTGCTATTCTAAGCACTTTTGCTATTTACATTCATTTATGTTCTTTTAATTCCAAGCTATTAAAAGATACATGTAGAAAATAAATAATGTAAATTACAAAAGTACTTCCGTTTTACATTCACTTATTTTACAGGTTTACTTATCCTTTAAAATGTCTATGGCCACCTGTAGAGGTTACGAGTGCCCAACCCTGGCTGTTACCCCCTACCCTTCATTCTGTTCACCTCTACATCACTAGGCAGAAAAGCTTTGCTTTTTGTTTGTCGAATTCAAGGTGCAGGGCTGTTTGGTTATAAAGGATCCGTTATCCAGAAAACCCATTATTCAGAAAGCTTCAAATTACGGGAATGGCATCTTCCATAGACTCCTTTTTAAGCAAATCTAAAATATTTTTTAAAAATTATTTCTTTTTTCTCTGTAATAAAATATTAGCTTGTACTTGATCCCAACTAAGATATAATTAATCCCCCCCCCCGGGCTTTCTGGATAACAGGTCCCATGCATGATACAAAATTCCCAGGGCTGCCACAAGGTGGTGCTAATATTGCTGTGTACTCATAGTGCGATTCTCTGTACACAAAACATTAAATAAAAACAATAGGCTGGTTTTGCCTCCAATAAGGATTAATTATATCTTAGTTGGGATCAAATACAAGCTACGGTACTATTTTATTATAGCTTTTATATAGATTCAGTTTGGAATTCGGCCAGGATTCTGCCTTTTTCAGCAGGATTCGGATTTGGGCGAATCTTTGTGCCTGGCCAAACCGAATCCTAATTTGCATATGTAAATTAGGGTCTGGTAGGGAAATCACGTGACTTTCCATGACAAAAGAAGAATTTTTTCTACTTTTTCCATTCCTGCCCCTAATTTGCATATATCAATTTGGATTCAGTTCAGTATTCGGCCAAATCTTTCACCAAGGATTTGGGGATTCGGCTGAATCCCAAATACTGGATTCGGTGCATCCCTAGTAATAATAAGGAACAGGTTCCTTCCCTTTACTGGTGGCTTGGGGGCTCAACTGAGATATGGGGTATTCCTGGAATTATAGGCCAATTAGGGTGAGGCTTATTTGTACCCTGGGTACCCCTGGAACTATGGCGGGGTAACTGTCACCCCAATGTTTCTATATCTGTATCTATATGTTTCTATATCTATATATCTGTAACCTTGTTATGAGCTAAGGGGGCCCAGCTTGAAGGCCAGTTAGGGGGAGATTTTGGGTGAGTGTTTATTTGTGCCCTGAGTACCCCTGGAACTATAGCAGGGTGACTGTTACCCCAATGTTTCTATATATCTGTAACCTTGTTATGAGCTAAGGAGGCCCAGACTGAAAGCCAGTTAGGGGGAGATTTGGGGTGAGTTCTTATTTTTGCCCTGGGTACCCCTGGAACTATAGCAGGGTGACTGTTACCCCAGTATATACATATATATATATATATATATATATATATATATATATATATATATATATATATATATATATATATATATATAAACGCTAAGTCATATGAACATGTTAAACTACCCCCATAATCTCTGGCCAAACACTTGAACCTTGTAGCTGAAAATCGGTTTAATTTCCTACTATGTAACGTGCCACATAATGCAAAAATGCCGGAACAGATTTCAGGGTTGCAATATACTCCCTACAAACACCTAAAATAACGAGCAGGCACCATTCCGGAGCACCAAAAAAAAAAAAAGTTATTAGTTAGTAGAATCTAGGGTTGCCAACTTTTAAAAAAAAAAAAAAAATACCGGCCAGTGGTGGGGGCGGATAATAAAGGGGTGGGCCATGATGCAAAAGGGGGTGGAGCCGGTGGTCAGCAACGTAAAAGGGGCTGAGCCACAGAGTAGCGCCGCAAAAGGGCCAGGGCCACATCGCAGAAACCAAAGGAAATGTAAGTTTTTACTGGAGGGCAAGGGCTTTTGTAAAGGGTATTACAAATTATCGGCAGCTACATTGCCGGTAAATTTGTAATACCGGCCCTGGCCCTGGCAGGTGTTTTACTGGCTAGGCCGCTAAAATACCGGCCGGGTGGCAACCCTAGTAGAATCCAGGAGTCCAAAAGTTTTTATAGTAATACAAAAATCTTTATTTACATCTTGTATAAAAAATAATTGCCTGACGCGTTTCGTGTCCCCACAGGACACTTAATAATAGACTATATACTCCCCACTACTATATACAGCTACTGAATTTTTTATTCATTCCGGTGGGTAATTCCCCGACACAAGCTGTTGGGCGGAGACCCATCCACCTGCTGAGATGGGGGGGGGAGTGTTGGGTCCGGGTCCCATGGGGAGTTCTTGCAGGGAGAGCTGTGGATGTCCCATTAATAACAACAGACAATGTGACAACTTCAACTGCAGCCTCAGAGGGAAGTGAAACCTCTATTTGCCGACAGCTGCACAAGTGAGTGTTGCTAAACTCGGCAAATAAAATTCACTAATTGGCAAAAATCCTGCATGGGAATCCTGCTCCTTTAAGAGTAATGATCTGTTTTACATTTTTAGCTCCTATTTTCTCTCCATTCCATTGATATGACACATTCAGTACAGGGTGCCCCCGTTTGCCCCTGACGCCCCATGCTCACTTTCACTTTAGTTCTGGATTTTGCCCTCCTTTAGCTGTCCTATTGGGGGCAATAGAGAGGAAAGAATTCATTTGGGTGATGTGACAACAACAGCAAACAGAATACAACAAATAAATGTGCTGTGTTACTTCCCCTTTAAGCGCCTGTCATACTCTTGATGTTCCATTCATTTGTGTGCCAAGGCTCTGTCCCTGCTTGTTTGGTGTATGAAATGCCATATAAAGTGACAGAAATCTCCTTATACGCAGAAATTTGTACTCCGGCACCAGGCCCCAGCCAACCATATAACAGTTCAGTATGAGGGTCTCATTTATTGTGTGCCCAGAACATTCCTTCTCTGTATATTTGTATTTATACATATGGGAGGAGGTGCCATATTGATTCCCTTAGACAGTACAGTATGAGGGTATAGCTTATTGTGTGCCCAGAACATTCCTTCTCCGAATATTTGTATTTATACATATGGGAGGAGGGAGGTGCCATATTGATTCCCTTAGACAGTACAGTATGAGGGTATAGCTTATTGTGTGCCCAGAACATTCCTTCTCTGTATATTTGTATTTATACATATGGGTAGATGCACAGATTATATCTGGAGAGCAGAGAGACAAGTTGTGTGCAGAGCAAGTGATGCACTGGGAGGTTTGGACCCTAAAAATGTTTTTGGAGATGGGGCCCATTAATGCTCACAATTGACAAGGGAATCCACTTTTTAATGCAAATCTTACTATAAGAGAGGCATGTCTGAAAAAAACTTTGGGTTGTAAAGGATTCTGGGAATCGTAGTTCACAAGAGCTGGGGGGAGCCACTGAGCTGGAACGTTGTTTGAAATGGGAGGCGATTGATTGGCTAAGAATGCTGGGAATTGTACATCTGCAGCCACTGGCAGGCATGTGAGGAGTTGAAGGTTTGGGATTCTGGGAGTTGTAGTTCAGTATCAGTTGGATCTCAGAGGGAGCATAGAGGAAAGGGTAGTAGTGTAGTGTTGTTGAAACTCTTGCTAAGTCACACACTGTGCAGGGGACGTTGTGTTACTTTGTTTCTCTGTTTCCTTTGTACATTTTTGCATTTCCCTGCTACACTGAGCCGGGTTGGAGCACCTTCACCCTGTACTCTGTGTGAGGCACCCAGGGGAGGGCAGGTTAGAGGCTCAGGAAGAAACAGCATCACATGGTCGGTGGGAGGGAACACACTCAGGGGCAGGGTGCAATCAGGAACTTGCTGCATTTGGAGTCATGGCACTGAAAGAGGAGCTGCTCAAGCCCATCTGGCACGCCTTCACTGCCCTGGATGTGGATAAGTGCGGCAAAGTGTCCAAATCTCAGCTCAAAGTAAGTCCCCTGCACCCCCTTCCCCCTGGGGCATCTGCCTGGGAACCTGCACCCCTGCTGCCCACCTGCACATTCCTGATCCCCTCCCACCCGATCAGTCTCTCCCAACTCTCCTTACTGTACTGCGCTGGGGTCTGTGCTGGTGCCTCTCTCACAGCAACATATGTTTCTTTGTAACAATATAATTTCTTTTAATGTGACTGTCCCTCTAAAGTAACACACTCACTTCCCAGAGACTATTATCCCACTGTTACTATAGGCACCATCTCTTCCTACTATACCTGCTATCCCTCAGTCACACTCACTTCCCAGAGACTATTATTCCACTGTTACTATAGGCACTATCTCTCCCTACTATACCTGCTATCCCACAGTCACACTCCCTTCCCAGAGACTATTATCCACTGTTACTATAGGCACCATCTCTCCCTACTATACCTGCTATCCCACAGTCACACTCCCTTCCCAGAGACTATTATCCCACTGTTACTATAGGCACAATCTCTCCCTACTACACAGTCACACTCCTTTCCCAGAGACTATTATCCCACTGTTACTATAGACACCATCTCTCCCTACTATACCTGCTATCCCACAGTCACACTCCCATCCCAGAGACTATTATCCCACTGTTACTTTAGGCACCATCTCTCCCTACTATACCTGCTATCCCACAGTCACACTCCCTTCCCAGAGACTATTATCCCACTGTTACTATAAACACCATCTCTCCCTACTATACCTGCTATCCCACAGTCACACTCCCTTCCCAGAGACTATTATCCCACTGTTACTATAAACACCATCTCTCCCTACTATACCTGCTATCCCACAGTCACACTCCCTTCCCAGAGACTATTATCCCACTGTTACTATAAACACCATCTCTCCCTACTATACCTGCTATCCCACAGTCACACTCCCTTCCCAGAGACTATTATCCCACTGTTACTATAGGCACAATCTCTCCCTACTATACCTGCTATCCCACAGTCACACTCCCTTCCCAGAGACTATTATCCCACTGTTACTATAGGCACCATCTCTCCCTACTATACCTGCTATCCCACAGTCACACTCCCTTCCCAGAGACTATTATCCACTGTTACTATAGGCACCATCTCTCCCTACTATACCTGCTATCCCACAGTCACACTCCCTTCCCAGAGACTATTATCCCACTGTTACTATAGACACCATCTCTCCCTACTATACCTGCTATCCCACAGTCACACTCCCTTCCCAGAGACTATTATCCCACTGTTACTATAGACACCATCTCTCCCTAATATACCTGCTATCCCACAGTCACAGGGATCCATGGTTCGCTAGATAAGGGTTGTTCTGCTTACAGTATGTATAAATAAGTATAGTTGATTAGTGATCTTCTCACATTTTTTCTCTGCTCTAAAATACAGGGTGTTGAGTGCACCCCAAATACTTTTTGGTCGAATACCCTATTGCTTCGGGCTAAGATACTAACGGCTAGAGATTTTATCCAGTGGCTCCATACAAGGTTTGATTGAGAACTATGACATTGTCGGGTCAGAGATAAAGGGGAAGTATCCCTGGGGCAGGGAGGCAGTTGTGCTGTGATTGAGTAACACAAGCGCAGGAGCCAAATGTGATTTTGTTGTGTTTCCTTCTTGCCACAACAATGTCATCTTCTTTGGGAGACAATGCTGCTCCTTTTATCTAAACTTGGCACAGTGTGAGCGGATGACTGTCCTTGTGGCACTAGGGCTGGACACTGGTTTCTGTGAATTCCCACAGCTGACTTTGCACTAAATCTCACGCCAGGTTCCTTGTGAAATTCCCGGCCACCAGGAAGTGTAATGCAATTCTCATGTGCATTTGTTTGTTCCTGATACTCCTGGTATAAATGCACATTGCTTGTGTGTGTCCTACAGAGGGTTAAACTATTAGCTCACAGCAACTGCCCGTGGGTAGTGAGAGGGTTTATCTATGGTACAGCCTTAAGTGCTATTAAAGTGCATTGCTTGGCCTCAAGTGCTCACAGTCCTACCTGCCCTAGGGCATGTTGCACAGCCCTCAGTGTACCCACAGCACATTGCACAGCCCTCAGTGTACCCACAGCACATTGCACAGCCCTCAGTGTACCCACAGCACATTGCACAGCCCTCAGTGTACCCACAGCACATTGCACAGCCCTCAGTGTACCCACAGCACATTGCACAGCCCTCAGTGTACCCACAGCACATTGCACAGCCCTCATTGTTCCTTTCATTACAATACACAGTCTGATTTTGAATCACCAGTGTGACATGAGCCTTTAAATGAGCAAATCGGGGCAGCATGTGTGACTGAGGTTATAGTCACACTATGATGCAGCAATGCAACATCTGCCCCTTGTTTCGGAAACCAGCCACGACCATCGCTCGCAGCAGGAAACCTGTTGTTTTGGCATTGACTTATGGAGGAACTTATAGTGCAACGTTAGCAAACCGGTCACTGAATTGTGCAATGAGCCTCCGTTTCATTGTAGAACATTGTCATGGGAAGCTGTTAAAGGGATACTGTCATGGGGAAAACATGTTTTTTTCAGAAAGCATCAGTTAATAGAGCTACTCCAGCAGAATTATGCACTGAAATCCAATTCTCAAAAGAGCAAAAAGATTTTTTTATATTCAATTTTGAAATCTGACATGGGGCTAGACATATTGTCAGTTTCCCAGCCGCCCCCAGTCATGTGACTTGTGCCTGCACTTTAGGATGGAACTACTTTCTGGCAGTCTGTTATTTCTCCTACTTAATGTAACTGAATCAGTCTCAGTGGGACTTGGCTTTTTTACATCCACCAAGGAGCTGTTGTCTTGTGTTAGGGAGCTGCTATCTGGTTACCTTCCCATTGTTCTTAGGCTGCTGGGGGTGGGGTGGAGGGAGAGGTGATATCACTCCAACTTGCACTACAGCAGTAAAGAGTGACTAACGTTTATCAGAGCACAATTCACATGACTAGGGGCAGCTGGGAAACTGACAATATATCTAGCCCCATGTCAGATTTCAAAAGTAAATATAAAAACATCTGTTTGCTCTTTGAGAAACGGATTTCAGTGCAGAATTCTGCTGGAGCAGCACTATTAACTGATGCGTTTTGAAAAAAAACATGTTTTCCCATGACAGTATCCCTTTAATAACAGGCATTACTGAAGGGGCCACTTATAGAGGAGCGGCAGGGACCTGCTAAATGTCCCAGACCAAGTATGTGCTTCCAGACATATTGGTTAGAGAGGCATATGGGTAGCACGGGTCACTCACACTTAGGGGCTGATTCACTTAGGGTCGAATATCGGGGGTTAATTAACCGTCGATATTCGACTGGGAATTGAAATCCTTCGACTTCGAATATTGAAGTCAAAGGATTTAGCGCAGATAGTACGATCGAACGTTCAAAGGATTATTCCTTCGATCGAACGATTAAATCCTTCGAATCAACGATTCGAAGGATTTAAATCCAACAATCGAAGGAATATCCTTCGATCAAAAAAAGTTAGCCAAGCCTATGGGGACCTTCCCCATAGGCTAACATTGACTTCGGTAGCTTTTAGATGGCAAACTAGGGGGTCGAAGTTTTTTTTAAAGAGACAGTACTTCGACTATCGAATGATCGAATAGTCGAACGATTTTTACTTCAAATCCTACGATTCGAAGTCGTAGTCGTGATTGAAGTAGCCCAAAAAAAACTTCGAAATTCGAAGTTTTTTACCTTCGAATCCTTCACTCGAAGTTAGTGAATCGGGCCCTTAGTGACTTAGTGGAGGAGGCCCCCCCCCAAAATATTTCTATGCTGGGGGATGCATCTCTGACTATATATATATATATATATATATATATATATATATATATATATATATATATATATATATATATATATATATATATATATATATATTATGGCTTCAGTTCAGTTGGAGCAAGAGGTGAAAGCCATGGCATGAGATGCAACCAATCAGCTGTTTGATATCATGATACTAACTGCTGATAGGTTGCTTTGGGCTTGTATCCAAATGACAAGTACCATCTAGCTGCTTGTAGAAGAGCTAATACTAATGAATTGCTGATTGGTTGCAGTTATTGTGCCAGTAAAAGTTAACCCTTATATTACTCCCAAAGTGGCCAACCAATCAGCAAGTAATAATGAGTCACCTGTTTCAAAGCAAAAATCTGATTGGTTGCTTTGGGATTGTATTTAGAGGTCCATATTTACGCATCAGATGCTCAGAGGGGCCAAGTACGAGACACACGGTTCCATTGTGGTATTTATAGATGTATAGATGTGATATTTTTCAGGCTTGTGTCAGGATGATGTCATGAAGGTGATGTAACAACAGAGCTGGTATAAACTTTGCATTTCATTACCCCCTCTCCCAAGATATTGAATTTGAAAATAGGGACACCCTCATACCCAGCGGCTCGTGCCCAGTTACTTGCCCAGTTAGCCGGAATACAGGAGGTAGGTGGGAAAGGGGAATTCCCTAAAGAGGAAGAGTCTCTGCTACAAAAACTCTGAAAGCTAAAAGTAAACAACAAAAAACTGATCTGTGCCTCATCAGCAAATGCATTGGGTTGCTTTTTAATGATATATTAGATTGTAAGCTCTGTTGAGCAGGGCTCCTTTATCAGCCAGTCGTTTGGTGTACACCCTGCTATTGTACAGCACTGTGGAATATGCTATGAATACTTTAATAATATCTAATAGCTTCCCTGCACTGGCTGTTTATCTCCAGGAACTTAATCTCTTTGTGTAATATCCCAGCACAAGACGCACAAGATAAGGTGAAACAGTGGGTGCAGGGCCCTGTACTTACTGGCACCCTCCCGTGTTGCACAGCATGGAAGATAGCTGTTATTATTTTGGGAAGGCTCTTTGGGCAGGGGAAGGGTTAAGAGGCGATACAGTGATTCTGGGTGTAGCCTGTGGCTTTTAGATGAATGGAACCGGTATGTGTATTTCTGGCAAAGTATTTTCTGTTTTTATTGGGTTTCAGCCCAAATTCTCAACGTTTGTTTTCTTGTTCAAAAATAAAATGATGATCATTAAGTTGATTTATAGCAGGAAAATGCCACTCCAGCCAACATAAATCTCAAAATAAGATATTGGGTTTAGCAGATTCTCTTAAATCTGCTATTGGGGTTAGTTACCCTTTAAAACCAGTTCTTCCTCCCTGGCAAATTATCAGTGGGTTCCATGTTGATAATCTCATAATCTCTTTACTGATTATACAGAACAGCCCTGCCCTCATTGGGAGTGGTATCAATAATGAGCAGTGCAGGAACGGGCAGAGCATACAAACTTGTTATTGCTGCTTTTTGTTCTATTTAGGCCTCTCTGTATTCCAGTCTCTCATTCCAATCAGTGCATGGTTGCTGGGGTAATCTGGCCCCTAGCAACCAGATGGCTGAAATTGCAAGAGCTGCTGAATAAAAAGCTAAATAACAAAAAAAACACCAGTAATAAAAAATGAAAACCAATTGCAAATTGTCTCAGAATATCCCTCTCTACATCTTACTAAGAGTTAATTTAAAGGTGAACAACCCCTTGAAGTAGGTTGGCCCCATAGCTACCCAATCTGCCTGTGAAGTGAACTGTTCAGTACGTAGTGGCTGCCCTGGTGTAAACAATAGAACCCCTAAAGCTGACTATACATCTGTATATGGCCACTAGTTCAACAAGGTTATTTATAACGACTGCTGGAATCTCTGCCATAGTGTATGAATACTTTTATTTATATAGTGCTGCATTAACAGTATAATGGGTCTTGTTCTGACTCTTGAACCAATGTAGCAGCAGTCAGGTCTCTCCTTTAAAAAGGAATTATGTGCCTGTTGGATAAGTTCTTCCCTTAGGCTCAGAACATTCCTGTCGGACCGGGGAGAGTTCATGAGTGAACCTGTTACACCAACAATGCAGCCATTTTTTTGGCTAAACTTCACCCCCCCCCCCTTACTATGCTAAAAGTCATTGACCATTCCCCATAATGAGATAACCTGGTGGTGTCCATATTTGTTTCTATGCAACTGTCGCCCTAGCGTGGCTTTATATATAACAAACCTTTTGTGTCCTTGGCTGCTGCCTCCTGATACAATGTAGCACAAGTCACCAATGCCTGTTTCTTTTCACACCCATCAATCAGCGGCTTCTGTAACATTGTTTCAATAGTGACGTCAAGGCAGGGAACAGCAATGGCCGCACAGACACTGCTGCCAATAACAATGACAGTTACTCGTAGTTATAAACCCAGTGAGAAGAAATGGACGGATATTGGGAAGCTGCTTAGAATGGTATTTTCTTTCATTCTGCAGAAATTGTATTTTTGGGTTTGCATTCCCTTTAAAGCCTGAACATTTGGCTGCCAGAGACGGAGTTAACTACCTGTAGCCAGAGGTGCGCTGGTATGTGTCTGTGACATCAGAGCTCAGCATGACCTGGACCAACCGGTCGGGCAGATTTTAGAGAAATGCGGCCGTGCGAGTTAGTGAATTGAGCTGGTGCTGGAAATGTTGTTATTTTGTATAAAGGGTGCAGCAGAAGACTCTGCCCAGGGACTGGGTTTGTGTTTGTTACAATGGGCAGCACTAACAAAAATATCACATTCTCAACCTCATTCTCACTGCTTATAAAGATATGCGCTCATCCTGCACTGCTGGTTCCGACCACTGTTCAACCAGCTATTCATCGAGTGCATGCTGCTTTACAGACTTCCAAATGAAACAGATGATATTTTATAAGAAAATCGGCAAGCACTTCCGGACGCCACTTCAGGTAAAATTCAACTTTTATTTCAATTGCAATATCCTAGAGGATAGTATGGTTTTAATGCAATTGAAATAAAAGTTGAATTTTACCTATCTGAAGTGGCGTCCGGAAGTGCTTGCCGATTTTCTTATACTTGAAAGTACACACACCCCCTGCTACAGGTTCGGGGCGATGCACCCGGACCACTCAAGACTTCGGGTGAGTGTTTTTCCCATTGTTCATCAGCGCCTTTCATTTGAATTCTACATTTAAGTGTCGGACCTGGGGTTTTTACACCCAGGTCAAGTCCGTTACAGGGTGAGAGAGGTTTTCTACTCATCCAACAAGATTATACTTTTTCTTCTATTAAAACATTCCATTATAGGACTGTGCAGCTTTAAATTCTGTTGTAAAGATGATATTTTATGCCTTTCTGACCCTGTGTGATTTGCCTTCGGGGCATAAGGATTTGTATGGATCTTAGTGCTCTGGGCAGCTGCCATGCAGAGTTGAGCTCCAACACCCCAATTGCATAGAATGACTAAAAGCTTCAACTGATATTTTACCTCAGCCCCCCAAATAGACCACTGGCCACTGATAGCTGGTCCAGGTTGTGTTGGTTAGCAGTTGGGTTTGAGAGTGCAACAGACTTGAGGGTAATATATGAATATAGACTTGACCTGAAATGCCTGAGCAACCTGCAAGTAAGGAGGCGAGAATGATCACCCTGATGAAATGTCGCCTTGAGGGAGGCTTAAACTGATTCTCTACAGGGGGAGAAAATGGTGGACTGTAGACTCTGTTTAAAGGACAACTAAACCCATTCACCACGAAGAACTGGGCTGAGCCTGGGTGGGTTCAGCTCTACTATAAAAACAAACCAGCTTGGGGACCCCACTGTTTTCTTCCACCTCTTCGGAATCCCTTGTGCAGATTTGGGCTGGGCACATGGACAGTATAATAATTATTGTCAGTCAGACAGTGAAAAACCTTAGAGAAAATGGAGCCACTGTGCTCCCCATTGCAGCACCCAAAGGCTTTCTAGAGAAATGGTGCTCTGGTATCTTCTTCCCAGCTGTGGTGCCATGGTCACATGGTGACTCACAACAATGGGGCACGTGCATGTGAATCCTTAGCACCCCTGTATATCAGATAGGAGTGACTTGGACTAGGGGGTTGAACTTGATGGACACACGTACTATTTTAACCTCAACTACTATGGAGCATGTTTAGATCTAGGCCAGGGGTCCCCCAACCTTTTTTACCTGTGAGCCACATTCAAATGTAAAAAGAGTTGGGGAGCAACACAAGCATGAAAAAGTCGATTGGGGTGCCACATAAGGACTGTGATTGGCTATTTGGTAGCCCCTATGTGGGCTGGCAGCCTACAAGTAGCTCTGTGTGGCACTATACTTAGTTTTTATGCAATTAAAACTTGCTTCCAAGCCTGGAATTCAAAAATAAGCCCCTGCTTTGAGGACCCTGAGAGCAACATCCAAGGGGTTGGAGAGCAACATGTTGCTCACGAGCTACTGGTTGGGGATCACGAATCTAGACTTACATTACGGAGTCGGAACCTCTGCTGCTTATCTCTTATCACAAGACTTTCTTCTCTTCTCATGACTTGTTCCTGCCTTGTGATTGGTCAGTGCTGTGGAATGTTACCTTGTTATTCTACCATTATTAAGAGGGGTTGGGTTATTAGTTGCACTGCCCTCTCCTGTGGGATGCAGCACCTCTATGGGGTCCCCCACTCACAAAACAAGTCTTTCTCCCTGTACTCAAACAGCAGAACAGCACCCACTTAATCTCAATGGTTTTATTTGACCTTTACTCATGCCGCCTGCCCAGCAGCCCTGTTTCTATTTCTATAGAAGGGAATGCTCTGAGTTACCTTGGGTGAGGAGATAGCACTGGCCTTGTGCATATTGTTATTATTGGAGAATTTAGAGGCCGGGGGTGGGGGAGGTTTATGAATAGGGGCCCTAGTAAGATTTTACTGTGGAGCCCATAACCAGTACCACTGCCTCCTGCCCCCGTTTAGTTTCTCATTCCCCACCCCTCAGGCTGATTCTTTCAGCTCAGTGTGTTTTTCTGGATGGAATGAGCACCCTCACCCTGCACTTTTGTGCCAGGCACCCAGGGTTGGGCAGACTCGAGGAAAGAACCCAGTCATAGGTGGGAGGGGACACAGCTCAGGGAGCTGGCAGGGAAATATTTGGAAACTTGGTGCCTTTGGAGGAAAGTCATGGCACTGAGAGAGGAGCTGATCAAGCCCATCTGGCATGCCTTCTCTGCCCTGGAATTGGGCACAACCCAGTGTGTCTCCAGATCTCAACTCAAAGTAAGTGCCCCTTTAACTGTCCCCCAGGGGTATGTGGTGGTACCTACCTGTGCCCATCTGTTTGCACATAGTTGTTTGTATGCACCATTTTCTTGCAGTTTGGAAGTCTACCAAAAACCCACTTTCTGGTAACAGTTCACTGGGATAAAGGGCAAATCTGTGCTGCGCTCTGGAATATGTTGCTGCTTTCGTATTCTCATGATTTTTGGCATGGGAAATGTTATCCTTAAAGCCATTATTGTGCAACAGGCAATGCTATCTGCCTCCCTGTATGGTCTCCATGTCTGTAATAATAGGTAACTGTCTTGTAATTAATGCTAATTAATCCGGCATGAACCCACTTTTAGTGTAAAACAAATGTGTTTCTTTAATGTTCACTCAAAATCATCACCCCCACTGCCCAAATATGTACCTTGTGTTCTAGATTGTCCCCCCAAAGTACCTGAATGGCTCTAAGGCAGGGAAATATGGTTTTGCTTTTGTCATGTAGGAACATTGTTTCAGCTGCGAAAAACCAGTGCGCTGAATTGTTCTTCTTCACCTTGCTATAGTTCCAGGGGTACCCAGGACACAAGCACTCACCCCAAATCTCCCTCTAACTGGCCTTCATGCTGGGCCCCCTTAGCTCATAACAAGGTTACAGATATATAGAAACATTGGGGTAACAGTCACCCTGTTATAGTTCCAGGGGTACCCAGGGCACAAATAAACACTCACCCCAAATCTCCCTCTAACTGGCCTTCATGCTGGGCCCCCTTAGCTCATAACAAGGTTACAGATATATAGAAACATTGGGGTAACAGTCACCCTGTTATAGTTCCAGGGGTACTCAGGGCACAAATAGGCACTCACCCCAAATCTCCCCCTAACTGGCCTTCAGTCTCTCACAGCAGTAACTGTACTGGCAGATACAGTAGGAAATTTCAGGAAGGGTCGGATACTTTTTTTAGTAAGTGAAGGAAGAAGAGGCTGTTGGAATTAGTAAGACACAATGTTAGAGCCTGGCAGGATTTTTTTCCATTTCGTGGGCAAATTGGAGAGACTGGGATTTTTTTCCCTGTGAATCATCTAGAAGCTGAGTTGACCTTGCTGGATGTCGTTCTGTAACTCAGTGAGTTGTATGTATATTGGTTGCTTCTACCACAAGTGCAGACGTGTAGAACTGGGACAGACGCAACAAACATATTATTAATATTGCCCTGTAATGCGTCATATCTGCACAGGGCAGAGCATTGGGGGTCTCTAACATACTGTAGTTACGTAGTTAAGTTGTGTTGAAAAAAGCCCATCAAGTTCAACCCCTCCAAATTCAAGCTGGAAAAAAAGTAGAAAAGGCCCAGGTTATATAACTGAAAGACCATACACTCTGTAGGATATAATGGTGTTTTACTGAGTTTATCTGTTATCTGCTGTGTAATCTGTGCCATTTAGCTATATTTAAATTTGAATAGCTGCCCCCATAGCTACAGAGCAGCTTTATTTATATAAATTATAGCCGTTTTTTTAACCAATACAAGCAGCAGTACATTATATTTTAAGTACTTTGATACACTTTAATTTTTAGTGTTACCGTTCCTTTAAGGATACCCTCAAAACACTACACACTAAGTAAATAACTCACATTTATCTTATTTGTACCTTGCACTTATAAACATTAAGCCTCTTTTGCCAGTTTTCCAATTTTAGTGAAATCATTCTTCAAAGTGGCAGCATCCTGGAACTTATATCAGTTGAGAATCTCTGCTTTTTCTCGGTTACCATCAACCAATTGACCTCCCTCTCATAATAAGGGTCCTACCCATTTTTGGTTTATTTTTGTAACAATTACCTAAAAAATTTATTTTGGAGTAATTATACCTCTTGCTGCAATTAGGGTTGCCACTTGTCCGGTTTTGACTTGAGGGGCTGTTTGGGTCAAAACTGCCTGCACGGTTTTCCACATTAGGAAAACCGGGCAGGATTCCCCAATATTTACTCCACAGTTGGCCAATCAGTGATCACCACACCCCTGACATTATCTTCCCGCCCCCTTGTATGTCATTGATCCACCACTTCACCTGATTGGTCTGCCCCTGTTATGTCACTGCCCCTCCCCAACACAGCCCGTCAGGAAAGGTGGCAACCCTACCTGCAATTTCATTTTCCATCTCTGTTCATCCTCTGCTGCTTGTGCTCTTGGCCTATTAATCTGAATTTAAAGGGGAACTCCACTTAATGTTTTTAGATACCTATTTCAGATTTTTGGCTAGGATCAGGTTTCGATGTGAGGGGTGGGCATATATTAACCCTTGGTTTGCACAGCTCTGTAAAGACAGATTTTATTTACATGCGGCACTGATAGGGTTAATTACGCACACAGTCACCAGGGGTGGGGGCGGCGGCTTTCTGCATCACTGGGGAGTCAAGTGATTTCCTGAAACCTGGCTGTTCCAGTCAGTGGGTTTAGTGCTCAGTTAAATGAATATAAAGCACATGTGGAAGGCAGCCCAACATCCACCACCTGCTCCCCCCCCCCATACCCAGAAACTGCTCCTGGCTTTAAATCTCACGCTCTGTAAATGCCCCTTGACTTTAAATACGACCAACTGCACAGTGGATATTCAACTGGTCTTGAGACAATGAATATGTCATTAGCTGATGCGACTGTGTATTCTTTAGCTACTTAAAGGACAAGCAATGCCTAAAACTCTGGGAAGGGGGTGCACATTTTTTAAGGACCCCAGTAACCAAAATCACTACCTTTATTCCTCAGGCTGGTTCACCTCTTCTTTAAAAAAACCTGCTGGCCTGGGGTACTTTACTCCACAGCACTCCTCCAGGTCTATTAGCTTCTGCTACATTGCTTCAGGAGTCAGAACCAGCAGTGAAGAGACAATAAGAAGACAGACACTGCTTTTAATAGCAATCTAATTTTTAGAGATTAAAGCTAAAGAATATGATTTTTACTGGGGATTTCCTGCCTGGGGGGGGGGATATTCAAATTTCCATCTGGCACATGAGATCTACATTCTGTCATTTCTTTTTAAATGATATGCTGAACTTCCCCTTTTGAAATTCTTTTTGGTTATTTACTGCTAAACACAGGAAAAGCTTGCCATAAAGAACAGGGCAGATTTAGTCTGACATTGTTATTATTTCCCCAATCCTTTACCTGCCCATCTGCCAGTGTGCCAAGCAGTGTCAGGACTCGGTGCAGGGGATTGAGGACAGTCACTATAACCAACTTTTGTTCCCATGGGCTGAGAATGGATTCCTTTAACCCACACTATGGCAGCATAGGTATTCCCCTGTACTAAGCACAATTCAGCAGGAACAGCCCCCTAAGTTTGTTCATAGTCTGTACAGAGAGATACCAAAAAACTATGGCAGCATAGGTATTCCCCTGTAATAAGCACAATTCAGCAGGAACGGACCCCTAAGTTTGCTCAAAGCCTGTGCAGAGAGATCCCATAAAACTATGGCAGCATAGGTATTCCCCTGTACTAAGCGCAATTCAGCAGGAACAGCCCCCTAAGTTTGCTCATAGTCTGTACAGAAAGATACCATAAAACTATGGCATCATCATAGGTATTCCCCTGTACTAAGCACAATTCAGCAGGAACAGCCCCTAAGTTTTGCTCATAGCCTGTACAGAGAGATCCCATAAAACTATGGCAGCATATGTATTCCCCTATAGGCCTGTACTAAGCACAATTCAGCAGGAGCAGTCCCCTAAGGTTGCTCATAGTCTGTACAGAAAGATACCATAAAACTATGGCAGCATAGGTATTCCCCTGTACTAAGCACAATTCAGCAATTATTTTTTTTTTTGCTAAAACCTACTTATTTATTGTTCCCCAGGTTCTGTCCCACAATCTCTGCACATTACTTAACGTCCCGCATGATCCGGTGGCCTTGGAGGAACATTTTGGAGATAATGACTTGGGTCCGGTGTCCAACCAGGGGTACATGCCTTATCTCAACAAATTCATCCTGGACAAGGTAAGTAAATATCTTTCAGGTACAGGTTCCCAATGATTGTGGGAGAGATTCGGGGCAGGGGGGGGACGTCTGTCTTTTTGAAGATGAAAAAGGAGAAACAGAAAGTTTAGGTCAGTGGTATAATATAGATTAACATGATGTCACTGCTTTGGAATTTATGGTTAAATATCTCTCTGAATATGAAATATGACCACTGCAATGGGGCCCAGTGATTAGTGACACTGACAGCCATTCCTTAAGGCAAAGGTTTAACTCATTTCAGCAGTTCCCCTTTTTGGGCACAGACGCCATATACCATGCCATGCCTTTCAATAAACACAGTGATGTCACAATGGGGAAGGCAGTTTATAGCGACGGCTGGGCGAGATAGAATCTCTTCTCCAGATCCCTCCTTTGTTTGGCAACTGGAGCCAGATCCTTAGCTGCACTTAGCAAAACCTCCATTTAACCCTTCTTATGCCATGCTCCACGCACCAGGGTGGAAATTATTAGACTGGTGGCAGAACAATGGGATAGTGACGTCGCCAGGGAAATGCACAATAGCTGCACTCCAGGGGAGATAAACTTGGCTCCTTATAGGGATACACTTATTATTGTGCTTATATAAAGTAACTCATTGCTGGGAAAGTGATCCGGCACATGGCTCCTTTTGTGCGGTGCAAACGTCACCCTATGATCATTTTCCTCTGAGTTCTCTCATGTGCTTGTCCAATAGAATGTATGATTAGCCTGCATTCCCATAGGGACATCACATTCCCATACTGCACAAATGAGGTGTATCAATCACGTCAGTCCCTGCTGCAGAAGAGCTTGCAAGACACTCATTGCTTTATAAGTTGTTTTTTTGCACATTGCCTTCCATTCGATAAGTGGCCACTACACGTTTGGCACAGATAGTTCCCTGGTCAAATCAGAACCCGGGACCCCAGCTGTGCAGAGCAATGTAAAGAACACTGTTGGAATGGCCTCCTAGAGCATCTGCACTGGCGTAACTACCCACTGGGCCTGGCAGTGGTGGCGTATGTAAGTTCCCATTAGCCCTCTCTGTTTTTCCACCATAGGCTTCTATAATATTTGCCACTCTGATTGCTGTGAGATAGGGCCCTTTTGTCTGGTTCTTTGGTGGTCCCTAGGAGGCCCCAATATTGGTGGAGAATGCGGATTTCTTTGCATAACAAAATGCTGATGTTGCTATTAGTGGCTGTTTCCTATTTTTTGGAGAAAGTAGCAGTAATCCAAACCCCATGCATGACATAGTCATAACTGTGGTAGCTAATTGCAACATTATCACTTAGTTAGAGGTGTGTGCACCAAAGAATAACTTCCCCTAGTGCAGTTCATTTAGTCTTGGTAATTGGGTTCCCTTTAGATGCTGGAACATTGTTGCTGGGAGTTGCTTCCATTCAGCAACAATAGGATTAGTGAGGTTGGGCACTGATGTTGGGGATCAGGCTCATAGTCAGGGGCTCCAGTTTATCCCAAAGGGTTCAATTTGGCTGCCCCTCTCTTTGGTGCTGCACCTGCCCCATCTCTTCTGCCAAGGTTGCCACTAGATGATGAAACATTGTTCCTGGGAGTTGCTTCAATTCAGAGTATTAGTGAGGTTGGGCACTCATGTTGGGGATCAGGTTCATAGTTGGGGGTCCAATCATCCCACAGGGGTTCAGTTCAGTTGAGACTAGGGCTCTGTGCAGTCGGGTTCTTCTATATAATAGAGGCTAAAAGTTTAAGAAGTAAGAGTTTCTACAGAAACTGATCACTGAAGAGCATCAGATCTGTGCAAGACCTAAGGACTTAAGAGCAGGAGAGGTTCTGCAGGAATGGAGGCTCTAAGATGTTGCAGGCTGGGTTCTGATATTCACTCCCCAGTAATGACTGTGAGAATGGCTAAGTGGTCCAGTAGAC